>NC_050193.1:687551-1032551 GCF_008315115.2 Sander lucioperca | reverse complement strand
GTGGCTCCAGCTCATTGGACGACAGGTGAGAGGAGGGGCGTGGCCTGAGCTCCACACACAGCTCTGATTGGTTGAAGGACAGCAGGCTGATCTGCATGATGTCCTGTGCGGCGGAGACGTACGCCTGCAGCCTGACAGGTGGAGAGCAGGAGTTAGTGACCAATCAGAAGGACCCAGCCAGGGGGAAGTGACATGTAAAACAACACAGACGGTGCGTTCACTTCTAAACTCGCCAGCCTTGTGGTGCATTCATAGTAATTGTAAAATACACTTTTCCCATCTGGTGGTTGTTTTTGTCGTTAATCCAGCAATTTACTGGTGAAATAAGTCACTGCTATAAGTTATTGTCATTTAGGGCTGAAACGATTCCTCAAATAACTCGAATAATTTGATTACAAACAATCCTCGAAGCAAAATTCTTTGCCTCGAAGTTTCGTTAAATCAATGTCATTAAGGCTGTACAGCTCACTGTGTTTCCACACGGAGGATATTTACTAGTGCACACAACAGGTTGACACAAGACGTTTATATACTGTCTATGTACGAGACTGACGGCCCAGATTACAAATGAACGAAGACGAAAATAGCGAGGGTCTAAGAGAAGAGACAGGCGAGAGAAAACGACAGGAAGTTTGGGATCATTTTAAGCTGCAGACATGCTGCTACATCATCTCTGTAGAAAACATCCGGTCTACTCATCCATTCACGGAGCGAACCGACACAAGGTAGCTAACTAACGTCTGCTGCTCTCCTCCACTGCGCTGTTTTACACAACTAGCCTACAGCATGCTACTCTGCTAATAGCCATGTTTTACACAACTAGCCTACAGCATGCTACTCTGCTAATAGCCATGTTTTACACAACTAGCCTACAGCATGCTACTCTGCTAACAGCCATGTTTTACACAGCTAGCCTACAGCATGCTACTCTGCTAACAGCCATGTTTTACACAACTAGCCTACAGCCTGCTACTCTGCTAACAGCCATGTTTTACACAACTAGCCTACAGCATGCTACTCTGCTAATAGCCATGTTTTACCAACAAGCTAAAACGAGAGCTGTCGGTTTGTAGTCTAACTGTTTATTAGTTTGCTACTAATCTTTGGAGATTTAGCGCTGCCGGAGACAAACCGGCTCCCCCCCCAGCATGGCCACTTAATATGCACGTGAATGACGTCATCATGCCGGTGATGTCTGCATTCTTTATTCTTTCTCCTCACTGTGTATTAGCCTTTCTTAAAATGTGTCCCCCAGAACAGTGTAGTTGAATAGCCCTGCTGTCAGCTCTGTACCGTCACATTTACCCTCTGGGTAGTGAACAGCTCTTTACATATCCAGTGCAAAGAGCCAGAGGCAAGAAAGGGAAGGGGGTGAAAAATATTAACATTTGGGCCACCAAAAATGTACTTGGAATTTGGCAATAAAAAATTTTGCTTTTTCAAAAAAAACCTGTCTTTTGTATATATATATATATATATATATATATATATATATATATATATATATATATATACGCATGGCATGATCATGTGTTTTAGTACACAGCAATAATAAATATTTACTATTGCTGTTTACTAAGTATTTCTTACTAAGTATTTCTTAACCGATTACTCGATTAATCGATGGAATAATCGGTAGAATACTCGATTACTAAAATAATCGATAGCTGCAGCCCTACTGTCATTACATTATTAATCAATCATTTAATTTTGACCATATGGCCTTAGCAATAAACGAGCTGTTCTTTAATGTCGCCGACTGTTGTTTTGTGCTCCTGTTTTAGATTTTATATTATATACATTATAAATATATTATATACATATTTTGGTTCAGGCACCATTTAGGCACCGGCACCGTTTTAAAAGTATCGATTTAGCACCGGTATCCGAAAAAGACCAAACCATACCCAACCCTATTCTTTTGTCATAGTTGTGATAGAGAAAGTTTTTGTAAACGGGTCAAATTTGGACCCGAGGCCAACAGGAGGTTTAACTGTAACGGGGCGGGGGTGAGTTGAACACACTGCTGTGTGCGCTCTGTCTTTTCATTACCTCAAGTTATAGACACGTCTCTGCTGATTGGCTATCACCTGGGAAACAGCCAATAAAGTCTGTTGCACCGGTTAGAAACCATAGCAACACGCTGCTCACTGCGTTGAGACTGAACGTGGCCCTGGTGTGACCTGGTGACACTCACTCGTCTCTGATTCGCTGCCAGATCATCAGCTGGCCGAGCGCCACCTCTGACTCCGCCTTCAGCTGAGTCAGCTGATGATCACAGGACTGCAATGCATTGTGGGCCTTCTGCAGAGACTCCTCCAGCTGTTTACTCTGCTGCTTCTGAAAGACACGACGAGAGGATGAGAGTGTTATTACTTCTAGATTCACTGGGCCTCATTCACCAATATCTTTATCTCTTAAATATGATCTTAACAAAGTCCCTAAGAAAAGTCGACGTCGGATTCATCACGTGTTCTTAAACAGCAGAATTGTTCACACCTGTGTTCTTAGGAGTGATGAATCCCACGTCTTCGTAATTGAAAGCGCGTGCCAGTTGTTCCTAATTAGCATAAGAAAATGCCCTGAAAATTCCCATATAAGGACATGACACTTCCTGTGCACCTCCTGGGAAGCGGGAGACTGTGTTCAAGAGATGGTTGTCGGAGTCGCAGATGACTTACTGAATCTCAGTACTTCAGTAAAAGTACAAATAACCAGAGACATATTGACTTTAGTAAAAGTAGAAGATGTCCACTACCACAAACCAGGCCAGCTGGCTTTTAAAAGAAGTTCCTACCCTAATCAGCATAAAACGGAAATATGTTGTTAGAATCAGAATGCGGTTGGTTTTATTCTTATATGGATGTATTTTAAGACGGCTTTATTGTCTTTAACCATGGGAGTAAGCAAATAAAGTGTGTGAAGCAGCGAACATGGGGAGATGTGAAGAGGTCCAGCCAAATAAATAAGATATGAACGTGTCTTAGGAGTAAACGACATTTCATTTTCACTTTTACCGGAGGCTGTATTACTGAGGGGCAGCGGCTGTGCGCCCGGGCTCTGGAGCACCGGAGCCGGCACAGAAGACGGTCAGGAAGACGTTTTGGCAGGGGGAAAAACTGATCAGAAAATTTAATGGAACGTTGTAGAAATGTAGTGGAGTAGAAAGTATAGATAATTGCTGCAAAATGTAACTGTCAGGGTTTTGGTATTTTGTACTGTATTATTGTTGTAGTCTTGTTTTTCTGTTATGTTCTGTTTCCTGTTTTATTTTGTAGTCTGTCTTGCCTCCCTTGTCTTGTCTAGTTTATTTCCTGTCTTTGTTTGTTTCCCGCCTTTTTTGATTGTTCCACCTGTTGCGTCACCTGTCCCTCATTAGTTCTCGTTACCTGTGTATTTAGTCCCTGTTCTGTCTTTGTCTCTTGTCGGATCATTTCATTCTGTTTCCATGTTTCCAGTTGGATGGTTCTCTGTGCTGTTGTGGATTCTGTTTTTCCATTTGTTCCTGCCTGGATAACTGCCTGAGGACACTTTGTGTAAGACTCTTTTTGTTTTAATAAATTACCTCTAACTGCATTTGGGTCCAAGCCTAGTCTTTCCTGACCAAACGTGACAGTAACAAAGTAAAAGTCAAAACTATGCACTATTGATTCTACTTAAGTAAAGTAGCTTACAGATAGGTGAAAAATGTATTTAAGTACAGTAACGAAGAATTTGTAGGCTACTTTGTTACATTCCACTAGGGATGTAACAGTATGAAAATTTAACCTCACGGTTATAGTGACCAAAATGATCACGGTTTTCAGTATTATCACGGTATTTATAAAAGTGTGTTCAATATGTTCAGAAAGCACTGACAGGCCTACACAAGCTGAAATAGTTTCAACAAGTGTAACAGTGTTTATTATATTACAAAAATCTAGGCAATAGGCTTATATAAACTATTGAAAACTGGCTGCTGAAACACCGGCCTGCTGTAGGGGGGGTCAGGTAAGAACCTGAACCAGAGATGACTCTGAGATCAGGAAGATGTATTTACAACTCCAACATGAAGTCAACTGTGAAGTTGTATAAGATGTGGTTCTGAAATATAAGCAAATAATAATTGGACTTACTATGAACATCTATCTATCTATAAATTGCAGGAACGTCTGTCTGTGTGTGTGTGTGGGTGTCAAGCGCATATCTCTCGAACCGTTAGTCCGATGGATTTCAAACTTGACAGGTGTCTTGCTACGGGCGCGAGTAAGTGCAATGCCAATTTTGACGTTGTATGGATTAGAAATGCAAAAGATATCGTTAAATATATAGGTAAAAGAAGCACACATTGGCTTTTGCTGCTCTAGCCGCTGGCCACTCCCCCTCTCACCCTGAGGACCAGAGACCATAGACCGTATATAAGAATGGACCAAAAGATCCCGTGTCTCTGGACGGAGACCAGTGAAGGATATTAGAAGTCTCTTTTCCGGTGATGGCTGAGCGTTACTGAGCAGCCTCCAACTGAGCTTGAAGACGGTGATGTGACGTGAGCAACCTGTCTGAAAGTTGGAAGTCTTCTGGTAGCTGTGCCAAGAGAAATCTCAATCATTCCCAATCTAGCAGAGACGGAGAGCGTAGGTATATGTAAGGAGATAACATAGACACAGGCTAATTATTGATCACTAAAACTTAAACAGCTAATGGAAGTCCAAACTGCCTGAGAGCTTCTCCTGTACTATACGGTAATTCCTCTACTATGAGACAGGAAGTCTCGTGGTTATGACCCAATCGTTAGCCTATTTTTATAAAAACGTCTGCTACGGAGCCATAACGTGAGCTACAAGGTAATGGAGCCTTTTATACATTGTCGTGTTTCTTTAGAAATAAACAATGGACAAATAGAGTCTTTAAGCTCTTCAGATGTAAAGTTATTCTCTGTCAAAGTGACGTCAAAATGAATGGCAGTCAATGGGAATGCTGACGTCGGGTGATCGCTTTGTAGCATCAAAATGGCGCCATAGGAGATTCGAGCTCTGAAGCGAAGCTTACCCCCTTGCCAGAGACAGAGAGCTGGCCACTCCCCCTCTCACCCTGAGGACCAGAGACAGCTGCAAAGAGACAGTCCAAAGTAGTTGCACTACTTTGGACTGTCTTTGACTTTGAATAAACAAACGACAATTCCCAAATTTAAGGACGTATCAGAATCCCACACATGCAAGGCACAACCACACAACAAGTGCAGACAGAGCGTGATGCCACTTATAGGCAAGCTATTTATCTTGTAAAGGGAGACGTATCTGTATGTATATGTGTGTCTGTGTTTGGGGGGAAGGTAACCTGCACATCAGCAGACACCACATGCAGAACGCTTTAGAACAGCGGGGGGACTCTTTTCCTGCTATTGTATTAAATTGCTGTGAGCTGACAGAACATAACGTAGCCTAATCTTGGAGATTATTCCTTCACATAGCGGTGCAATGTGAGAAAATCTCAGAGTTGAACCAGGCAGATACATCAGTTTTCATCAGACTCACCCTGGGTCGGGTTAATTAAGTCGCCAAAATAACTCCGCGAATCAAATCCCCTACTTCCCCGTTAACCATCAAGCCACTAAACCTGTATGGAAATGAACACCTCTGTTGAAATGTTAAATTCGTTAACGATCCGACACAAGATCTCTCTCTCTCTCTCTCTCTCTCTCTCTCTCTCTCTCTCTCTCTCTCTCTCTCTCTCTCTCTCTCTCTCTCTCTCTCTTTCTCTCTCGCTCTCTCTCCACACGGTCTGGTTCTGGTGGTTGATGAATGCAGATATGTGCTGATTAGCTCTCATAACGGGCCGGGTGGGTAGTGCACTGCAGTGAGTCCATGACGCTAATGTCTGATTACTGTCTGATATTTTGTGATTGATTTTGAGTTCTCTGTCAGGCAAATACAGTAGTACAATGTCTTCCTCTGATGAAGAAGTAGCCTACACTGTAAGTCAGTAGTATAGGCTATACAGTGGAGTTGCATATGAAGTGGTTTGGGGTTCTTCTGTGAGTCATTTTGGGATACAATTTGGTTTTGATGAATTCTACAAGCAGCAATACCACAGGCCAAGCAATCGGCCGTTCCAAACAGGCACTGCACTAGTTATTTACCAAAACTACATGTTATAGCCACCAGCATACAACAAGAAACTATACTAAGAATTACATTCATTTCTCTGTAATAATTAACATAAATGTAACATATTGCTCAGTAACACAAACTGAGAATAATCTATCCATAACGGAGTAAACAGTGTAATACACCTTTAATAGCTGAGCACGTGGTTCCACAGGCTAGTCTGTTTACTGGAGATTATACGTTGCTAGCAAACACAACCTGAATATCAACACATGGCTGCATAAGTAATATTAAACTATCTGCACATCTATCAGCTATGCAATAACAAACACAGCAATATTATCAAGGTGATAATATCTCTCTCTCTCTCTAAATAAATAAATAAATGTCACGCAGTAACACGGGCTGAATGTATCCACATCGTAGCAGAACACTTATTGAAATATGAATAAACATAGTTAACGTTTACACAGATAACGAGGCAGTAAAACCCAGGACAGTTTAACAAGCTACAGAATAGTTTTAACTTACGTTCTGGGCTACACACATAACTTAAACAAGTCCAAAAGGGAAAAGGAATGATAAAGAAAAAAGTCTGTTGTCCAGCTGCTACATTCTGTCCCCTTCTCCTGTCTGAGGGTGAGTGATTGGCAGGAGATCAAAGTGATGACTCTAGTCAATGATTGGTCAATCATCTCAGGAGAGAGAGCACGTGTTACTATCGTAACTACGGGCTTTTTTTACGAGGCTGATAAATGTCCTGAGTGCTGTCATCATCTCCTCCTTCTGACATGACTCCAACTTCAAGAAAGAAACGCACGTTGGAGGCTACGCAGTGCGCCTGCGCGGCAACTTCAGGAGCCTCGGATGAAACTGGGAAGGACTAAAGACAGGTTTCCACACCGTGGTAATCCACCACGATAATAAGGATATTTTAAATGAAAACGGTAATTGTTACCGTCAACATTTACATACACATATTACATCCCTACATTCCACCACTGCATTTTGGTCCTCTAAATAGCACGATCAATCACCAAATAACGCAGGATTTAATCAGTTTAATTGCTGATGTAAATTGCAGTGTTAGTGTTTCTTTTCATACTATGATTTTATCCTTCAACAAATGATCAGAAATACGTTACAGTACGATACTATCATTGTAAACGACTGTAGAATTAAATAAGATGCAGTAACCAATTATTTGGAGCAAACTGTCCTCACTCAAATGTGCGTAAGAGTGCTCTTGAGTGTTTGTAGATTTTGTTCTTAGCTAAGAACAAATCCAAGATAAGAAAACATTAGTGAATGTCAGAATCTTCCTCAAAAGTGCATAAGTGCGGTTTAAGAACACATTTCTTCATAAGAACAGTTGGTGAATGAGGCCCAATGTTGGTTCAGTTTGAGGTCGTTTTCAGAGTGGTTGGTAGTTTAGATATGTTGTGTGTGTGTGTGTCTCTGTGTGTGTGTGTGTGTCTCTGTGTGTGTGTGTCTCTGTGTGTGTGTGTGTGTGTGTGTCTCTGTGTGTGTGTGTCTCTGTGTGTGTGTGTGTGTGTGTGTGTGTGTGTGTGTGTGTGTCTGTCTGTCTCTGTGTGTGTGTGTGTGTGTGTGTGTGTGTGTACCTTACAGTCCAGCTGCTGAACCAGCTGTGTGAGTGTGTGTCTTCTGTCCTGGATCTGTTGTCTTCTGTCCTGCAGAGATGTGAGCAGAGTCTCCGTCTCCTCCACCACCGACCTGTTCTCCGCCTTCAGAGCCTTCCAGCGCCTCCGAGCCCCGCCGTCTGAATATGAAAAGGACAAATAACAGAAACAAGAACACAGTAGAGGCATCAACACAACAAGATCATCTAGAGAACTAAATATTACCTCAATATTTCTACGGCCCTGCACCTAGTGGTTTTTACCTGCCTGGATAGTTTCCCTCCCTTCTGATGTTTGTCCACATGAGCACCCTTACTTCTGCTAAACTCAGGTTAGGTCTGGGTCTTTACAGGCTGCATGTTTTCATACACACACAACCTGACAGAGCTCAACCTTTCATCACTGGAGTGTTAGAGAATTCATTTCACTGATTTATGTCTTCACTTACATTTAAGGGGTGGTGGTCCAGTGGATATGACCCATGCCTTTGGTTTGGGAGATCTAGGTTTGATTCCCACTGAGATACATCAACCAGTCTGTCCCTGAGCAAGGCACTTAACCCCTAGTTGCTCCAGAGGCGTGCAACCTCTGACATACATAGTAACTGTAAGTCGCTTTGGATAAAAGCGTCAGTTAAATGACATGTAATGTAATGTAATGTAAAAGGGACGTAGCTCTTCAAGTAAAGTGTCTCTCCATCTTTCTTTGGACTGCCCTCTCTCTCTATCATCTGTTAATATCCTCTGAGTCTTGACAGTGTAATAAATGTTAGTTATCTCATGTGTAGTGGTGGAATGTAACTAAATACAATGACATTGTTAAGTAATAATTAGGGCTGAACGATTTTTGAAAATCTAATTGCGATTTTTTTCAAAAATATTGCGATTGCGATTCAATATGCGATTATTTTTTAAGCTCTTTGTCTTCTGTATTATTCAACAAAAACAAGCAATAAATCATTGTATAGTATGAACAACACAAGATTAGATAGATTAAACAAACTCCCAGTAAGCACACATCCGTCGGTACGACGTATGCAATTGATCGCTTCGTCTGCAATTGATCGCGGGTCATAAAGAAGAATAATGAAGCATTGTTTATTGAGCGTCTGGAGGTCTTATTATGATCGCAATCTATACATCGCAGCGACGTATTGATGTATTAAAAGTTCCTCAGTTGTTCACGTGTCATTTGGAAGCATCGTTTAATGAGCGTCTGGACATCTTTACTACACACACTGTTGATGTGATGGACAGTGAATCTGAATTCTGCCCAGCAACTTTTAATGTGTTAGTGTGCTATTTTCTATAATAATCTGAACTTGTGTAAATTATCTTTGAGTAGCCATATGTCTTCACATAGTAGACAATGGCAAAATAAATCAGAATGTTTTTTTGGTGAAGTGTCCCTTTGAATCATTTTTAATCATGTTAATGAGGAGTAAGCCTATGTAATAATTTATATTTATATTCACAAACAGTAGCCTATTGAAGAATTTAATTTTCAAACCCTTTACCCTATTTATATTAGAATAAAACAGACAAATAATTGTTAACGCTTTAAGTTGTGTTCTATTGAAAGGATCTAGCTACATGCTAACGAGAGCTCGACTCGGCGGAAGCATAAATACTTCAGCGCGGAAGGATACATGAGTGAATCGACAGTGATCCAACTGTCAGTCTCCGTCAGTGTCGATCAAAGTCGGGAGGATGGCGCTTGGACATTTAGCAACGGAGGATTTAATCACGGGCTTACTTCGTTTTGGAATAAAGGTCACTGAAGAGGAGCGAAGTAAATTATGTGCATTTTTAATCTGTGTTTGTGGTGTTAATATTCAAAGTTGGAAGTTAACTTTACCGTTAGCACTAGCCAAGTTCATACTCTGTCAACATTAGCTAGCTACACTCGACATTGATGATTGCCATTATTAACGTTTACAGGTTAGTTAGTTAAAACATTAGCAGTATTATGTCCCATATTGCCATTCTACATGTTACGACATGGTACTTACCTAGCTAACGGTACTTAGCTACAGTTGACCATCGAGATAGCTAGCTAACATTAACGTTAGCTATAAAACTACTGCGTCAGAGGAGAAAAAAGCGTTTTTGCCGCCGAAAAGTCTTTTCTTCTGACTTACGTTAAGCTGGACTGCGTCAGAGGAGAACGATAAAAAGCGTCTTTGCCGCCTAAAAGTCTTTTGTTCTGAAATATATGTTAATGGTAAAGCAAAGCCATTTGGGTGGAATGTGACGATCGGTAGCCAGTGAGGGTTTGAAATGATGATTTATTCTTTATTTTGTCGTCAAACTGTCTTAGAACATTTTCGTAAAACCATGTAATGTTAACGTTAATTAACCTACAAAGACTAACGTCAAGTTACAACACCAGTCACGTTAACGTTAACTGACAGAACCGACCAACGGTTAACCTCCCTTTCGAGTAGCTAGCTAATCTTAACATTTAACGTTAGCTAGCTAGCTGCTGTTTTCAAAATAACCTGATTATTATCATTAATAAAAAAGTAAGATAGGCTTAACGTTACGTTATATTAATATAGTGTGTGTTTGTGTGTGTGTTTGTGAGAGAGCGAGACACTTTTCCAGCGTCTCTAATGAGGTACGCCTAAATACTTTTTTTTTTTTTTCTTTAAAGATTATTTTTTGGGCATTTTAGGCCTTTAATAGACAGGACAGCTGAAGACATGAAAGGAAATGACATGCAGCAAAGGGCCGCACGTCGGAGTCAAACCCACGGCCGCTGCGTTGAGGAGTAAACCTCTATATATATGGGCGCCCGCTCTACCAACTGAGCTATCTGGGCACCCTACTTTGTGTTTTTATATGGATATCAGGTCCGGACCAAACGGAGGATGATAGAGAAGCGTGATTGCATAATGTGCTTTTTAAATGTGTAACGTTACATTATGCTGTTACCACAGTGGTGGTTAACATTGCTGTTTTTCTTTTCTGTATTGTACGTTAGATAATGAAGTTGACGGAGAAGCAGTGGACTATGGATTGACTGAGAGGATGGTTTCATACCTCTTTGAAGGATCGTTTAAGAAGCAAGCCAAATTCAACCGATTTGTACAGCAGTGGAAAAAAACCGTGACACTAACCGTTGAGCCTGTCCCGGTACATTCAGAGAAGGCTACAGTGGAATCAAGGTACCGGTAACAGTAATGTTATGTGATTGTTATAACATTAGGCCCAAGTAGAACCATGGAAAATAACTCTATAATCTCACAGACATATAAATAATATAAAATGTAAAGGTTACTACTGAAGAAGTTTTTATCTGGATCTGAATTCACCTGGCTCTGGTAGTTTATGTAGTGTAACATTATGCATTAGGGTGTACACACTGTAATGCATAATCTTGCACAGTCTTTGTAGTCCGAACGCAGGGGTAGAATGTAACTAAGTACATTTACTCCAGTACTGTACTTCAGTCTAAATGTTGAGGTACTTGTACTTTACTTGAGTCTTTTCTTTTCATTCCACTTTCTACTTTTTACTCCACTACATTTATCTGTTACAGCTTTAGTTACTAGTTACTTTAGTTACTCCACTACATTCATCTGTTACAGCTTTAGTTACTAGTTACTTTAGTTACTCTGCTACATTCATCTGTTCCAGCTTTAGTTACTAGTTACTTTAGTTACTCTGCTACATTCATCTGTTCCAGCTTGAGTTACTAGTTACTTTACACATTAAGATTACTGCTCACAGAACACATGTAGTTTATAAAATCTGATGTTTGATATGATTAGTCCATTAAACACACAACTGGTTGGATCCTTTACACTTTCTAACATGTTTTAATGTTTAACTACATTATCCTGATAATACTTACAGACTTTTGCTTAAGTAACATTTACACTGCAGGACTTTTACTGTAACAGTATTGTTACAGTATGGTTAATTTGCCATACATTTTAAGACTATTGTTTTATTGTAAGAGTCCATGCAGGGTTTGTCTACATGTTTTATTTCCTTATATTTGTGTTGGAGTTCATATTAAATTACTAAAGGCTCTCTTTGAAATTTAATTTTAAAATCCTATGATAATGTTGTGACATGTTTCCTGTTTGTTGTTTGTGCTGTGTTGCAGAATGAATATCTGCCGAAGATTTTAAGATGGCTTTAAGATCCTAGTACCCACAGTGCTTAGACTGACTCAAAGGAAATCTCCCCTTGCAGATCTGGCTTTGGAGGAAAGAGAGGCTGCCCTCACCGAAGATGTCCCTGGTAAGTTACTCACTGATCAGCCGTGGTCACCCCTAGTGTTGTGGAGCCATTTAAGCTTAATTTCTTTTCTATTTGTCTTCAGACAAGATAAGGCCTAACCAACCAAAATACACTGTACATTCACCTAATACACTTTCTTTTATTTTTTTACTTATTTTTCAGGGATTGATTTCAGAGCTGCAATCCTGCTGTTGCCGATCCTGTTCAGGGAGAAAAATGACATTCTCATCATACTTGGAGAGGTGTGTAATTTGCGTATACTTATTTTTTGTTTACATTACTTCACGCAGAGACTGGGAGAATTATATGCATCCCTTGGATGTCTTATTTCATAATACAAAGTTTCTAGCTGTCAATACTGGGCCTTGGTGTGGACATGGAGGAACGCAAAGCTAAATATGGAAGAAAAAAAAAATACATGCACAGTAAGAAAGATCTCTGATTTCACAAAAAAATGTTGTAGTCTTTTGATAGGCCATTAAATGATGGTTAAGGTTTTTACTTACCAGAGACGTTTTTGTGGGTGTGTGTGAACAGTTGTTTTTTATGAATGTTTGTGGTAGATTTCTGCAATTTAACTGAGTGAATACTACTTTATGATCTCTTGCAGGATCAGCCTGGTTGTAGCGCTATCCTATTGCATGCAGAGGGAGTTTGAAAGACAACCGTTTATCTCGCCCCTCGGATTGAGCCCTGTCAATGGAGAGTTCCCAGACCCAACATCTTGATGTGGGTCTGGCCAAGCCCCCAGGAAGAGCGCCGAGTCTAAAAGCCACCATGGGCTTAGTGGATAACGGTGGTACTGCACCCCATGGCCCAGAAAGACTTTTCACATAGACTTTGCATGGCGAAAGAAACGTCTATATTTCAGCAGATAATTTGTTTCGGGGTATATCAACTTACCAGCCCGAACACTGAAAGGCTCCTTGGTTAAAACGTTACATTAACATTTTTAACATTCACTAGAAGCGAATCCAGAATTATTAAATTTTTTAAATATATATATTCCACTAAGTTAAACCAGTCTCTTATTCACTTGCTGTGCAGAAACCATTCTATACCATTTTACCTCTATAGAGAACTGAGAAGACTAGATAAAACAAAATAAATAGTGTGATAATAATTCGAATCCAACGATTTTATTACAGCAGCAGTAATGAGGAACCCGGTCCTCCAGGCGCCGACGGAAGCGGAGGCCATCAAAGAGTTTCTCCGGCTGGCACCTAATCGCCACCACCGCCGGCCAAGATAATTCTTTATTTTAATGTTTAATGTTTTAATATTTGTTAATGTTTTTTATGTTTATTGATTAATTATACAGTTCAAAATAAATGTTTGTTCAGCAAAAAGTGAGAAGTTTACTGGTCTTGTTTATACCAGCGATCCTACAGAGTGATTTAAGATGTTTTCAAGTAATTAGGTTAATAATTGTTTGTCATCTTCTAGACTATGATTTCTACAGATTAGACTGGTATTATTGGACTGTAGCTATAGTTTATTATAAAGTAGTAGTAGTTATAGCAGTAAAATGTTAATTAGGCCCCCTATCTAAAATATTCTCGGTGTACTAAGGTAAGTAATTTGTAATTTATTTTATCAACATTTAAAGAGTAAAGGTATGTTAGGATAACATATACGGTATATAGCGCCTGACATCTGCAGACGGTATAAATGATATCTGGTGGATGTAGAGCCTGACATCTGTACTATGTATAACAGGAAGATGACCACATCTGTAAGATGTATAGCATATGTTAGAACGATGTATATAAGCCTGCATCTCTACAATGTATTTGTTACGGCTGCCGGCAACACCCTCATGTGTGTAGTATAATGGAGAATGATATGAGATGCAAAGCAGGCTGTGCCATCCCGTGCTGCTGATTGGATGGACCAGGAAAGCCCCGCCCAGTGCCTGGAGAAGGGAGCTGCTGATTGGTGCGGCAGGCCACCACCTGACTGGCCAATCGAGAGGAGTCAATCAACTCTGCCTCCAGCTTAAAGAGCCTAATTGTTTGCAGCTGAGGGCAGCTGCCAGACCAGACCTTGTAGAGAAACTGTTTGAGAGTGTGAGGACGTGGGCCTAGGAGTAAGAGCTAAAAACTGATATCCTTTCTGCACGTAGTCAATTTGTGTTGTTTTAGTCACACTAGGTTCAGGGGTGCTGTGAGTACTGTTTTGTGTTTAACCAAGTATTTAAGTTAGAGAGGTGTTTTGTTTAATCTTTCGTTTTCATTTAGATTTAGAAATAGCCTTCCCTTTTGAAGATCTCCTTTTGTTATATTCTGTTTTTGTTTTCCGCAGCACCCATCGGCCCACTTGTCCTTTTTGTTTGAGCACTGTTTGTCATTTACCTGATTCTGGAATAAATTTCCTTTCTAATACCAATTCCATCTGGTTTTATGTTTATGTCCTGATACCCCTAGCTAAGGACGTAACAGTATTGCATACGTTAGAACGACGTATACAAGCCTACATCTCTACGATGTATTGCATACGTTAGAACGACGTATATAAGCCTACATCTCTACGATGTATGGCATACGTTAGAACGATGTATATTGCCTGCATCTCTACGACGTATGGCATACGTTAGAACGATGTATATTGCCTGCATCTCTACGACGTATGGCATACGTTAGAACGATGTATATATGTATACGTCGCGGAGAAACGTAGCGCAGCGACGTCGGGGGACGTCGTGCCAGTGAGCAAACTACCAAAATACTACGTATCCCCGATGTATTTTGATTACATCGCCAATACGTCGCCGCGACGTATGTGTGCTTACTGGGTATGTGGCCTTGAAAACAATACAGAAAGCTACACGTATAAACTGTTACTTAGCAAAAATACTTGTGAACTTTACAGTGTTGTTCCGACCAAGGCAGGATAGTCTGTTGACTTTAAAGAAGAGGAAAATACTCACATCACCGCTGCTTTAATTGACATGTTTACGTTGACTATGACGGAGGAGGCAGAATGACCACACCACCAAAAAGAGAGGTTAAAGAAAAAAAAAAGTGAGTAAACAGGTAGGATAGCGCCCAAAAAATAAATAAAAATAGAACAGTAATAATCTGTCAGTCACAGTCACAAAGCAGTCATTTATGATGCGCACGAGAGAGCTGGGAGACGGTCGACATATCTCCGTGCTTCCACATCTTCTCCCCGCTGGAAAGTGTGATACGAAGCCGGGCGGGGTACAGCAAGGAGGGCTTGAGTCCTCGGTTGTATAGCTCCGTCATGACCTCCCGGTGCGCTGGCTCAAAATCTCTGGGCAGTAGTCCTCCACAATGCGGATCTGCTGGCCACGGTAGTCCAATTTCCCCCTCCGTCTAGCCTCACGGATCAGAAGATCTTTTATCCGGTAGCGATGTAGACGAAGGATGACCGGTCGCGGTTTCTGTCCCGTCTGTTGCGACCTTCCAGGTCATTGACCTTAGCAGTTTGTTTGGAGTTGTTTTCACGGAGGCTGGAGCATGCATTTTCTAGCTCACTGACACGCTGGCTCAGGTCTCTGAAATAAGCTCGAGAGAACTCAGACGTTGGCCCTGGTCTTCCACAGTGGCCCGGACTTGATCAAATTTCGTTTCCAGCAGGCTAAAGGAGGTCCTGAAGTCTGTTGCTAATGCCGAGCGGTGCTGGTCCAGTAGCGCCGAGATAGCCTCCATCGTTAAGCTAGTCTGCGAGTCGTCCTTTTTTCCGGATCTGCCACTCTTTGAAGCCATTTTAAGACAGGTGCACGTGAAATAAAATAAGTGCGTGTAAAATAAAATAAGTGCACAACTTCTTTAATAATATGGTTGTGAAATAAAGGGTTGTAGGAGCAAAAAGGTTTGTAACGAGGAGGAGCACATGCGTCTTGCGTCTACTCCATACTGCTGCCAGCGCTAATCAACAAGTTTGAATGTCTTTTAATTAACGTTGAGGTAAGCAGAGCACGAGGGAAAAAGGCAGGCAAAAAACTGACAAGAGCAAATAAAGACGTTTTCAATTGGGAGCCAAGTTACCACATTGGTAGCTGTATCTGGTGGCGAAGGCAAGTTCCGACTGGGTCTAAATCCTGCAGCCATGGTTAGTGGAATCTACCACAGCTGAGCAGGTTGAGATTGCAGAATCGCCAGCAGCCGTGCAGGTAGGTAGATCGCCCGGCCACGCCCCTTGACCTACTTTCGGCCGCTTCGGCAAAACAGACACAAACAGGGAAAAGGGGAGAGACACACACACACACACACACACACACACACACACACACACACACACACACATACACACCCACACAGGACGGGAGAGAACAGCTGCCCCCATAACAGAGAATAACCTTCAGCGTTTTGGAATAGCCTAAGTTTTCTCAAGAGTTGTTGGCAGATCTGAAATCCTTGGAGACAGATGGAATAAATGTAGATGGAGAAACAGTAAAAGGGGGTCTTTACTGCATTGCTGGGGATAACTTGGGTTCTCATTGCATAGGTAAAAAAGACATTGTGGATCTTATTTGTGCTCAGAACATTTCCTTGTCCCAGATAGCATATCTTGACATATTGATCCAAGAATATTTGGAGTTGTTTCCTGAAATTCAACTAAAACCCAAGCACCACTATTTGCGCCATTATTCAGCACTGTTCTTGAAATTTGGTCCATTGATTAGGTTATGGACGCTTAGGTTTGAAAGTAAACACAGTTATTTTAAAAGATGTGCCAGACACTTGAAAAATCTTCGAAAACATTTGTCAAACTTTGTCAGAGCGTCTACTCATCTTGATTCAGAATGACACATCTGTGTATGTTTTGATGGATATCCACAAAGGCATCTTCCTCTCAGAATACCATCTGTATTCTATGACAAAGAACAGTCTTGGGTTACAGTGTATCAACATTAATGATCTGCCCGATTTCTATCCTTTGGTATTATACATTCTTGATGGATACCAAGTCATTCCACTAAAACACAGTATTGTGGCAAAATAAAGTCCAATTAAAGCTCACTTACTTCTCACTGTAAATAGTTGGATACTTGTATCCAACTATTTACCTTAACTAAGTCAGGGACCCAGACCGGGACTCAAGACCGAGAGTCAGAGCCGGACTTAAACTCGGTCTTAGTCTGGGTCTGACTCTTGGCCTTGCCTCTGTGTGTGTGTGTATGTGTGTGTGTGTGTGTGTGTGTGTGTGTGTTTATTATATATTTTTTTTAACTGATCAATTAAAATGCTTAATATGCTTTTATTCTACAGGTGTTTTTTCTCGATAAACCCAGAAAAAGGAACCAAAGTAGAGAATAAAAACTCCAAGCGTCATCTCAACGTGAACCCTCAAGTCCTCACCCTGATACAGGAGCTCTCCGATCACGAGTGGCGTTAAGCCTAAATATGGACTCTTTCTACGGACTCTGTTTGTTTGAGAAGAGGTACTGTTAGTTTTCGCTTTGTTAAATCTACAATGTGTATTATGGTAATTAACTTAACTTACTGTAACTTTTACTGGTAGAGGGTCCGCACCTGCTTAATTCATGAAGATGTTTTTGCTTTGCGGGAATGTTCCATAGTATGGTATAAAACATATCTATCTTACATCTATTCAATTAGAACTGTTTTTATTGTAAAAAAAAAAAAATACCTTAACAAACATGCATTCTTACTGTGAGGGGGCTCGCCTCTCCACAGATCTGTAACTTGGCCTGTTGGCATCACCTGATTGTCTCCATGGAGATAGATAAGTTTCATGCCATACATAATGAGTATTTCAACTTGGATTCAGTCATAGGTAAAATAACCATTACATAGCTTCTTTGCATGTTGTATATGTTGAAGAAAAATGCATCCAATTGTTTTACGCCATACTGTGGAACATTCCAGACAGGGAGAGTGTGAGTTGTTGTTGTTGTTGTTGTTGTTGTTGTTGTTGTTGTTGTTGTTGTGGCACTTAAACTTTGTTAAAGTGACAGTAAAAGGTCCAGATTTAAAGAGGCTAATCTTCTGGAGTATTTCAACTTGGATTCAGTCATAGTTAAAAGAACCATTACATGTAGCTTCTTTGCATGTTGTATACGTTGAAAAAAAAATGCATCCAGTTGTTTACAACTATTGACGATGGCTGTTAAATAAATTTCCCAAAAGTGATATTTTCCTCTTGTCTTTTCTCAAGATGTATTTTTGCATGTTTTGGTGTAGGCGTAGTAGAAATCATTTTGCAGGTTTATAAGTAAATTTTACATTATAACTTGATTATTAAAACATAAAAATACAGCATATTATGAATATATTCTATGTATAATATACAGAACAGCTCCATTTAAAATGCAAAGTTTTACTGTTCTACCAGTTTAAATTAGTTTTTTGTATATTTCCCTGTTAATTTTATCATTTATTGATGCACAATAAGCAATTATTACCTGTAAAAAATACAGGAAATGGTCTATTCTATACGATAGTTATGTGAAATTAACAAATTTGTTTTGTAGACTTAACAGTTTTATAATGTGATTCAGCCGTAATTTCATTCACTGTAAATCAATTTACATATTTCGTCATTAAAGTTATCTACTGTGCTGCTGTATTTTTTACAGGAATTCCCTGGTAACCACAGCTGCCAGCGTTTTCCAGTAAAAACAATAGTTTTTTGGTTTTTTTACAGTGTACTTTTGTGATTTCATATTGGTATTTTTATTAATATCATGTGTGATACTGTTAACCAATCTGCAGTAGCCTGTTTTATGCTAACTGGAGCTCTTTATAGTGACTAATGTAATTGTGAGACACTATTCTGCTGTTTACCAGAATAAACGGCTGTGATAGCCAACGAAGAGTGACAGCTTCGTCTGTAACACAACACAACGCAAGAGAGAGAGTACACACCCGCTACATATGCAAAAAAAGAATAAGTAACAGAACTAGTTATGTGTGTTTAATGTGTATTTTCTTCTGATTAAAACTAAACTGTTTAAACCATATCAGGATCAAACAATTAGGAAGCCTTGGAACGTAGGTGGTTGCTATGGTAACAACAGGCAGACTCTCCGGGCTGCCTTCAGCAGCTAATGTTAGCTAGCTGGCTTTTTAGACAATAAACCATGGATGTGTTAATGCAATGTACTGTTAAAAGTTACCGGCTTCTCTTTAAAGTGGTATGGACAGTTTTCTTGGATGGAATACAGTGTAAATAAGGACGAGCATTTCTGCAGCATGTGCAGACATTTCCCCAGCGGAGCTGACAGCCCATCAGCCAGAGAGGAGTTTGTTTGAGTGCTGCCCTCACAGAGGTAACATTAAGTAAAACGGGTTTCATGCTTCGTGCGTTATTATTTAAGTAAACTAGTAACACACTAGTGAACACGTTTGTGTTTTGCCCACATTAAATAAGAAGATAACTTATCTGTGAGTGATGTAGATTTCTGTCTGATGTAGGCTATTCTATGTCATGCAGTGGTGGCCTAGAGGTTAGAGAGGAGAGCTTGTGTCCGGAAGGTTGTCGGTTCAATCCCCAGACCAACAGGATAAAGTCTGGGTGGGAAAGTGAAAGACCCTCCCTCATTAATACCAATGAGGTGCCCTTGAGCAAGGCCCTTAAACCCAACTGCTCCAGTGGAGCTGCTCAGTGGCCAGCAGATCAGACTGTGGTTGTGCTGGGCAGCTTCCAGGTGTGAATGGGTGCAACTGTGTGAATGTGATCAGGGTGTTCCTGCAAAAGAGAGGCTGCCTCTCAGTGAACCCTCCCCTATTTGGGTTCATGTTTAGTTGCCACTTTGTGCAAAAAAAATTGTTAATTTTATAACAGTGCTGTGCAGATTCTGCAGGTGCAAATATATTTTAGCCTGCCCGAAATATAACTGTTGAGATTTATTGTTCCTGAATAAAACGCATCAAGTCTCCCTAACCCTCTATATCGTCTTCCTAATTACACAAACACATTCACTGTCTTCTGCCCTGAAACAATTATGTACAAAAGGATTGGTTACACACATCTGATACATAACTGCCAAATTAATATTACGCAAATGTTATTAAATCACAAACGACGCATCTTTCCTACCGTAGTAAGGTAAACAACGAGCTGCAAACTAATTTTCATCTAAACAAGCCGTCCTCCAACCTGGAAAAATAACATTGGTCTCTAAGAGCAGCCGGCGGTGAGTGCTTAGGGACCGTCTTCAAACACCGAAAAGAGATACAACAAAAATATGTATTAATTAAATGATTAAAAAAGGTAGTCTCTCCAAACTACATCAATTATAACTTGTCTCCTGCTAGTTATACTACAGCACTTACTTTTCAAAAATAGGCATATGCTTAATTTTAGGGAATATTTTTTGCCAAAGAAATGTAATATATGTGTGGATTCAGTGTGGAACTTGCACAAGATAACATAGACAGCAGCACAAATTCCAAACAAAAATACCCCTTGGGATTGTGTGTTGTCTAACAGCCCTAGCTAAAGAGGCTGTGGTGAGTTTGGGGTTTAGGTCTGGATAACTACAGGATCCAAAATTTCAACTACTGCCACGATGGTAACTGTACACAAACAAAAGCTAGACATTTTTTATTTAATTTGTGTTTTTCCATTATTTGCATTATTAATACAGATCTGAAATGTTTTCATGAGTTTGTATTATTCTTAGAATAACATTCAACACAGAATGACAACAGATATTCCAGTGCACCCTCCACATCATACGCAATAATAAAATAAAATACTCTTTCACTTCTTACTCACTTGTTCCCTTTTTCTTTCAGGTTTGTTTCAGAATCCACCTCTCAGGTAAGTATCTACTTTATTTACATTTTCCTATTTTATCTTTGAAATGCTACTTTAGTTCCCTATAATTAGTCAGACACTCATTAAGTTGTTTTTCCTATCTTGTCCTTTTATAGTTTTATAAATCCTGTGTTTTATAGAGCATCTTATTCAACATGTGGTTCCTTTTACCTTTTCCCTTTTTAAACTTATTAAGAGAGATTAAAACTGTCATCATCACCCTTGGCCTGGTCAACGAGGGAGGAGCTGGAACCTCCCATGATGCCGCTGGCTCAGGAGGAAGCTCCCTGAAGGAGGAGGAGGCAGACGGAGAGTCAGCATCTACTGAAGGAATCAACTATTCTAAAAAGTGATCCACTTGTTTAACGCTCAGAAACCTAAGGTCATTTTTACAGTTCATTGTCCGTCTGGTTTTATTTTCTATAAAAGCTTGTAAAACATCAACCCTGTTGTCTACAGTCAATTTATGAACATCGTTTTTTTCAGGAAAAACTGGGCTATTAGAATATTTGTGCTGCAGTGAGGTCACGTGAATGTAAAAAAAGGTTGTATGACCTTAAAGACAAATAAATAAATAAAACGGAACATGAATCTCATAGATATGTATTGATATCACACACAGATCAATAAAAGCCAAGCCAATCTCCTGTCTAAATCAGTTCCCATATGTATTAGGAGTCACACTGTGAAGAAATAAACATTATAACTTATACAGTTGACATATATATATATATACATTTAAAAAAAAAAAAAGTCCAGACGCTTTTGCCCTCATGACATTCACTTATGCCAATAATCAAAATAATAATATCATATTTATTGAAATCACACACACAGCAATGTTCTAAAACAGTTCTCATATATATTTGGAGTCATGCAGTGCAAAAATAAACATAATGAACATTATAACTCATGTAAAAGGACAAACTATTTACATTTCTTCAAAAAAGGCCCAAATGTGTGCCAAATCTCAAAACATTCTTCTCTGTAGAACGGTAATAGACTGGAGTGATCCATCTTTCCACCTATAGTCTTTGTTCTCGCTCGGATTCGCTGGAGCGATCTATCTTTTCCACTCCATATAGTCTTTGTATGACGGACCTGCCTTCCCATTGGTTGAAAGACGTCAACACTATCTCGCAAAGCATTATGGGAGACGGTAGCACTGAAAGCTAGCGGCAGAAATGACCGAAAATGTGATATATTATGGACATCAAGTGGATAAATCTAGGATGTAAGAGTTTGGATTTATTGCTGAACAACTCCGAAAAGAGGCACAACTTCCAGGCTGGATAGAAAACCTTCTGTAAAGGCTACAAAGACACCAAAGATACCCCGTGATGGCTAACTCCTTAGCTTTTAGCAGCAAAAATCGGTAAGTGGCTACATTAAACCGTTTCTATATTAATTAAATTATCTAAATATTAATCAGAGGTGCCGTTTCTCATCGTGGACGATGCCTTAGGGTTCTTTTAAATCACTTCTTTAACTGCATAGTGGATGGACCTGGGAGAATGTGCTGAAAATAATGCAAAATTATGTTATTCCAATATGGTTATGGTATCACATTTATTAGTCATGTCAGTGGAATATAAAATCAGGTTTTACTCTCTAAGTTTGGAGACAGTAGTTTTGGTTTGGCTTCGGCCAAACACACTAAATGTTTCAGAGTTTCCCCAGAGATAGAAACCAGAATTTAAGTCTTTCATTTTCTATGGAGGTTTATAAAAAAGATGTGTGGTCTCCTCCTTTCTCCTGTGAAGTTTCTGAATGTTAATTTGCTCTTTTGTTTAGAAGAACAACTTCCAGAACATAGATGGTAGTGTGGGACAGACATCACAGACAATGATTAATAAGAGATGGAGGAAAGGAAATTATCAGAGAGAGACACATCATCGATTTTGCGTCCTCCAAAGGAACAGATATTCAGAGCTCCATTAGTCCGTGACATTGCTCAGACTGTTGAACATACAGATGTCATGTTCTGCTTCAGCTCCTCCACAGTTTGGTCAGGAGCTCCAGCTTCAGATGTGTGTGTGATACAGACACATCTGGAGACACATGTTCTCTATCTCTATCAAAGATCACTTCTTGTATTAATATCAAATCAAATCTCAAAGCATGTGTCTCCTTCTGTGTCTGGTTTGTCTTTTAATCTGTCTTTGAATGACAAAATAGAACATTATCATCAACCCATTAAACTAATTCCAAGGATTAAAAGTGAATGAATACTCTGTGTGTGGTTTGAAGAATGCATGCAGCCAGAGGGAATCCCTCTCTCTGGACCTCAATGCAGATGCTTCCTGCTGATAGTGCAGAGTCACCACCGCTCTCCTCTCACCATCACTGTCAGGCCGCTGGGAATAAAACACACTTCCTGTCAGAAAATTCTAAATAAAACTACTATTCACCAACACAGGTTGCAACATGTTTTAGTACTACAACCTAACATACACAGCCAGCAGGTACACAGAGCCGGAGCAATACATTTGTTTTTTTTGACAAGTATCTTCACACAGACGAGTGGATTTGGTGAAATAAAAAAGTAGTGCTGCATCTTCACGTCGGGTGCAGTCCTATTTCAGCAGGCAGTCGTTTTTAATATACATAGAATAAAACATCTACTCTTTTGATGAAAAAAAAAAAAAAAACAATCACAAAACTGGAACAACTAGTTATTAGGGGTCAGGGAAAAAAATCGATACAGCAAAGTATCGCGATATTTTCTGTGGCGATACTGTATCGATACATAGACGCCGAATACTGATCTATTATTATATATGTGTTGGTCAGTTTGTCTGCTTGACAATCACATTTTGCAGCAATAAAATTGAAGTGAGAAGAAACAGAGAAATGTATCTTTTTAGATAACACAGATGTTGACAAAGTTTCCTTTTGGGGACATCAATTGAAATTGGGAAAAATTGGAAGTTGGAAAAAAAGGTGATATATCTTAATATATCGCAGAATATTGCAATATGTTTAAAACTGCAATAACATTGTATTGTGACATAAGTCGTATCGTGAGGTGATTCCCACCCTACTAGTTAATACATAGAACATTAATCAGCAACTATTTAGCTTATTTATTTTAATCAGTTAACTTAAAACAGGTTTATGAACATATTTGTTATAGTGCTTAACGTGTTTTATTGTAATTTTCTACCAAAAACAAATAAAACATCAGCAGAACCATCAATGAGGTTAATTTGTGATTCTTTGCTCATTTAGTCCAAACTTATTAATTTAATTCCACTTGAATTCATGTCATGGAAATGTATCTGTACCAAACTCTTGCATAGTAAACTGGGTGTGGACGGCCCCGTCCATGGTGAGTATTTATAAACCTTACTCACCCTTCGTGTTGCTCTTTTATTTTGAAAGTAACTTCCCTGTTTCCTGTCCAGCCAGTGTGGCTAACTGTGGCTAGCTTGGTGCAGCTCTCCTTCAGTTCGCCGCCATGAACAATGTTCTTTTTCTCCAGAGACATTTCCAGGACAGGACACCGGGCAGCAGCCTGGACGTATCAACCGCTTGTCAGGTCAAGATGAATATCTTCTTCTCCCATTACGGTCCTGAATGATGCAAGATAAACACTGAAACATGTCTGTTTAGTTCCATCTCCCCCCCCCACCAAACTCCATTATAAATCTAGCAGTATAATGTTGCTGGACTTACAGGCATGTGTAAAAATTGTTAAACATGACAAAACGGAAGAAGAATTATGACCAAGAAAGTCATAAAAAGTCAAGTCCAGGCACTCAAGGTTGGTTACAATAACTGATAAATGGCCAATGCCAGGAAACATTACTTTTCAATGATATAAGGACATGGAACCCTGACTCTGAATAGAAGTAATGACACTTCTGATATGAACATTGTTACAAGAACGTTCCTCCAGAACCTTTCCACCCAGCCACTACCTAGGAATCATCCCTACAAAAAGTTCATATGACAATGACGCTTTAATGATTGAGCAAATTAGTGGATCTACTCTGAAGTAATCTGGAATGTTGAGTTGGAGAAATGTCTAATCCTCTCTGATGGATAAACTCTTCATAGGTAGCTAGGTCCCCCCTCTCATTTACAAGTTCAGAAATGAACACAATACCTTGGTCATACCAGTCCTTAAGAAATAGGCTCTTATTTCTGTATATAACATGTTGATTGGTCCGAAAAACACACGTGTGTGGCCAGAAGTGGAAGCTCGTGGATATAGACTAACTGTTACGTTTTTTTTTTTTTTTTTTTTGTCTTTATCGCAAAACAAGTACAATGACCAATTCCAAAATACATATATGCCAGGGGTTAAGAGTTACATACATTATGAAAGCAAGAGTAAAATAGATAACAAAAAATACATTAAATAATTCAGCAGTTCATGCAATTAAGACATTTACAAATATCGAGAGTCTTTGAGGCTTTGGGGTTTGTAGAGTGCTGAATAGTTTGTACTTATTGTAGTATTTCATTCATAAAGATATTACATAGAGGTTCTCTGTTACAGAATTTACTTTTTTGAATGTGAAATTTGGCCAAGATTACAAAAATATTGATGATATAATACTGTTTTTGTTCTAGAGTGCAGACATTATAAAAAACAAACAGAGGAAAGTTGACAGAAATGTTACAGCAGATATAGTCTCGCTTTGCCAGACCTTCCTCCACAGCGCTGCAGAGGAAGGTCTGGCGAGTCCACACAGCATTCTGGGATGGGAGAAGAACGTAATCTGTTTTTTTGGCATTTCTTAAACAAATCAATCATCTTGGGCGGTGCCAAGCGCCGGATGAAGTTCCATGGTGCCGCTGCAAAATTGTCTCAGGAAGGAACTTGTTTTGGTGGAACATGTGTACGTTCAAAAGTAGTTTTAGTCGTGCAACAGAAAACTCAGATTGGACAGATAGTCTAGCTAGCTGTCTGGATTTACCCTGCAGAGATCTGAGGAGCAGTTAACCATAGTCCTCACAAATCCACCAGAGTTTAGAACGCCTACACAAAAAAGAGGATGGTGACGGACATCCGGCTGAAAAGGACATACAGCGGAATTTCCGGTGGCACCGGAGCAATCTGGGAAGTGGAACATCATGGATACCCTATAGACTACAGCAGATATATTGGGCAAAGTCTTTCCAAAAAGTAACAGTATAAACACAGGTCCAAAATAAGTGTATGGTTTTTTCACGATCAACTTCACAGAAGGAGCAGTCAATGTAAATGTCATTTTTTTGTCTTTGCAAATAATGTTTTGCTGGATAGCACAGAGGGAGACATTTAAAACAGACATCTCGAGGTTTGTTTGTGATTAAATATCTTGAAGGTAAGGTCCAAACTTTTTCCACCAGACATTTGAAACCAATCTTCCCCAGTAATGGATTAAATATGGGATGGTGACAATGTCCTTTTGAAAGAGGGAACTGATCCTTCTGTTTCGGATTGAAGGGCTCGATAAAAGACATATTTTCCCTACTATTGTGTCATTCAATGACAGAAGACGAGGAGAAAGAAGTGTTTCAGTGTTACCTCTAAATACCATCATCACACCCTTGGGAATGGCATACTCTTTTGGGGTGACAGGGATGTTATAGATAGACAAGAATGACTAAATGTTAACTAATTACCACTTTACTGTAAGAGCAGCAACATCTCAACATCACGTTCAAAAGTTAAGTGTCCCCCTATATCACAACCCCCACTCATACAGGTTCCTATCACATTAGGTTCCCTATTGATACAACTGTCTGACTACATCTGAATACATGTGTCATTATGTGATGTACTACAATATTACATACAATAATACCACAACCTCAATTTCTTATTCATCTGCATGTTACTCATCTGTATATCTGTTAATATATTTTACATCTGTATATAACAGAGGTGTTTATAGTGTACATAACGTTAAGTACTATTTTAGTCTCAGCCTCAGAGCCTCAGTTAATCTGATATCAGAGAAGCTCTTGTTACAGCTTGTATCCATGGACACAGATTTACCAAAAACTTAAAGTAACATCACATTCACTCAGCTTTATACAGTGTATCCTCAGGTAAAGAGAGCCAGCTGATGACAGGAATCATAAAGTGTTTCTAGCTCAACAGTTTAAATGTTGATAATCAAAGAGATGGAATCAGAGAAATGAATGTTTAGTGTTTGAGTCTGAGACAGATCTACTTCACAGTGCAGAGTGTGTGTGATGGTGAACAGACTGAACTTTGATTTCAGCAGCTGATCTTCAGTCAGTGTTTCTGTCCACAGGAGAGACTCTCAGTCCTGCAGAGGACACAGAGACACTGAGGAACCAGAGTGAACCTAAACCCAGGATAAAGAGGTTGAGTGAATGTGGTGTTGAAGGTGTGGAGGTGGATCAGTGAGTCAGAGGAGACTGTGTAGAAGGACAGAGAGCCAGCAGGACAGTCCACATACACTGCTACTCTGTTAGAGACAGAGGAGGAAGTGAGGGCTGTTCTTCTGTTATTGTGACAGACAGAGTAACCATCATCAGAGCAGATCAGACTCCAGGACTGATCATTCCCTCCAAACCTACAGTCTTCGCTGTTTCCTCCCCTTCTGATTCCTCTGTAACTCACTGATATATGAACCCTTCCTCTCCTCTCAACCTCCCAGTAAGAGCGACCAGTCAGACCATCTCTACACAACAGCTCAGGACAGAAGTCAAATCTGTCTGAATAATCAGGATATGACTGATCCTCCTCCACACGTTTCACCTTCCTGTTGTTGTCAGACAGTTTGAGTTTTATGTTTACTGTGTTTGTGTCCAGTTCCAGTTCACAGACATCTGATGTAGAGAACAAGACACAATAGAGCTGCAGGTTATCATCTGTTTATTTAACAACTTTACTGACAATTACTGAAAGAAAAGCATTTAAACTTTCATTTCATATTCAGCTGTGAATGATGTTTAACAAACTTTAACTTCAACAATTCAGTTATAACAATTAATTCAGTTTATAAGGTGCACCGTCAAGAGGAGGCGGAAATAAGCGCAAAGGCTGTCTCACTGCCAAGCAGGGACAATGGATGAGGTGGGAAGGCCTGGAGAGGAGAAAGCTCAGCTGGAGGGAGCTCTGGGAAATGGAGGCAAGCAACATCAGCTTCATCATCAGAGCCACCTATTATGTGCTCCCATCTCCAAAAAAACGCCACCAATAGTATGGCGAGGACCCAACCTGTGCCCTCTGCCCAACTCCAGCGACTCTCAAACACATCTTGACCGGTTGTAAGACCAGCCTCACACAAGGCCACTACACCTGGAGGCACAACCAGATCCTCAAGAGTCTGGCAGCAGCTCTTCAGAGCAAGAGGAATACCACCAACTCATTGCCCCTGAGAGCAACCAATTCCATCACAGCCCCAACCTTCATCCGTGAGGGACAGAAAAAGCCCAACCATCCCCCTATTAAACCAGAAGCTGGACAGCTAGCCATGGCCTTGGACTGGAAAATGCTAGTTGATATTGGCCAGCAACTAATCTTTCCACCTGAGATTGCAGCCACCACCCTTAGGCTAGACTTGGTACTCTGGTCCCCTTCACTGAAGTCTGTTTACATCACAGAGCTCACAGTCTCGTGGGAGAATTCAACAGAAGAGGCCTATGAGTGCAAGAAACTGCGCAACACAGAACTGGCAGCAGACGCTCAACAACGAGGATGGAAAGTGAGAGTCTATCCAGTTGAAGTGGGATGCAGAGGTTTTGTGGCTTCTTCCACCATCAGGCTGCTGAATGACCTTGGCATCCATGGACAGGCTCTGCGACAGACAATTAGGTCTCTGAAGCGGCCGAAAGAAGCAGACAGTGGATATGGATCAAGCGGAAGGACCCTTGCTGGGCTCAAAGAGAATCAACATGACCCGCTCACTAATCCCCCCCACCCCATACCTCACTTGAGAACCCAGGTCACAACCCTCCAGGAGGAGGGTGAACAAGGTATGCGGTCAGCTCTAGGCTTGCATAGTCCCGTGGGCTGCGCCATTTAAACAACCAGGCAATTCTCATGATTGGGCATGGGACACAAGCTCAGGTTTGATCCCCTGTAACTGGCCACCTTTGATGAGGGTGTCTAGTGTTGAAAGGCCGAAACACCCCGATTCAAAGGTACTACTGATGATGTGTCCCGAAATTTACATCTTTCCCACGTCTGAGATACCGCTCTCACGCCACTCTCAACATCAAGGCAAACCTCATGTCCCGTGTTTCATGATTCTGATTCATCTGATGGTGATTTACAGATTTACAGCTGTGTAGACTGAAAACACACAATCATAAAAAAACAGTTTTATTAAGATTCTGTCTCTCAGCCTGTTTTCCATTTGTACCTGATCAACTGCTGCTGGCTCTAAAACCATGTGTACGCTGGTCTGAAATCAGTGTGACGTGCACACCTTCTGTTTATAGAAATACCAGTTTACGTGTAAAAGTATTTGTGGTATTTGTGAGTATGTGTCGTACATCTGGTCCCAGGTCTCCATTCAGGGAGGAACTGGAAGGTAAATCCACCTCAACTCACTTTATTCTACATCTTTGTATCAACTATGTCATGTTGTGTTTATGGCTTGTAGTTGAACAATGATTTATTAAAAACATCTGGAGAAGAAAAGTGAAGGAATACATCAACTTATATCTGTCAGACTTGTGAAGTACGAGTTTACAAGCAGCATTTGAAGGCAACAACGCTCTTCCCCTTATATCAGTAACTGTAACAAAGGCCCAAAAATAATAAGTTGTGGCTCTATGTAATGTTACTATGACATCAAAGCCACTGAGTATTGTGGGAGTTTTTCTTCTAGTGGGAAGACGAACAAGCCTCGTGGAGATGTTTACACTTCCAATTGCCTCTTTAATGAATCCGGTGTGGATTTTATTTGTGTTCATGTGCGTCCATGATAAAGTAAGTGCAGTATAATCATTCATATTTCATAGTTTGGTTGGTGAAGTGAGCTTTTGTAATTCCTTTTCATATATATTATGTGTTGCACTCTTGTTTTATTCTTGCTAACTAATGCGGTCTGGGAAGATTCATAATGCTGACTGCATGACCAATTTCTACAGTAATCCCTCTTATATAATGTAGAAATAACCTTTATTAGTGGCTGTATTCCTTAGTATTTGTGTTGTTGGTTTGTTTGACTGGGAGATCGTTGTTTAATTGATGATAGAGGTAATGTAGGGCCAATTTGGGAAAGTGACAGTGCTATTCAACTGTGTCAATTTAATTTATATTTTTGCCACTAGAGGGCGGTGTTTACTAAATGTGTGACGAGATCTCATCCATACGAGATCTCGCGATATTAATCGTGACAAGATATCTCGTCGAGGTAAAAAGTGTCTCGTGATATCAGTACACAAGTGCATAGCAGCAGCCTTGATAGCATAGAAAATCCCCCGGCCGTTCTCTATGGAAGTAAATCCGTTTCATCGGATTTACTTCCATAGAGAAAATTAAAAAGCATTGAATTTCTAGCTCTAAATATTTAGGGACCGTTTGGTATTTATGGAATGGACCACCGGAGGAAAATAGGGGAGGGTCATGTCTTTTTATTCATTTTTGAGGGGAGGGTCACCCAAAATGTTATAGTCTAGGAGGGGGGGGGGGGTCACAGAACTTTTGTATTCATGAAACAGCAAAATTTCAAAGTGGCTTGTTTGGTGCATATTTATCCATGTAGCTCTCAGCCCTCAGCCCCCGCTACCAGATGGGTCTGACCCATGAGTTTGCTGGGAGGCAGGGGGAGCACTGCTCCCCTGGTGGCTGAAACAGGTAATTGCATTGTTTAAAAAATGAGTGGAATAATTATGTCTGGCATGACCAGATATTTTCTAAATATTTTAAGTAACGCAAAACAACTATATGGTGGTAGGTAATACGTCTGATTTCATATACTTCTTTAGTAAAAAAAATAATTCCTGGCTGATGATGGGAGCAGCAAGACGTAAAAAACAAAAATTACTGTTGCACTATGTCTGCACATCTTGCCGTGCCAAGGTTGCAATAAAGGTTTCCTAAATGCCATGTATATACATTTGATGTCAGCTTACTAATTGATTGCGCGTTTTGTGTAGATTTGGACTTTTATTCCACTTTGTTTAAAGCAGCCATATTATGCTCATTTTCAGGTTCATAATTGTATTTTAAGGTTGTACCAGAATAGGTTTACATGGTTTAATTTTCAAAAAAACATATTTTTGTTGTACTGCACTCACTGCTGCAGATCCTCTTTTCAGCTGGTCTCTGTTTTAGCTACAGAGTGAGACCTCTTTTCTTCTTCTTCTTCTGTACTATCTTTGTTTACACTCGCACATGCTCAGTAGCTCAGATGTAGATCATGTCAGCTAGCTAGCTCCATAGACAGTAAAAGAAAGGCTGTTTCTACAACTTCGGTCAGTTACAAGGCAGGATTAGCTGGGAGACTTCTAAATGAGGGCGCACATGGAAGTAGTTCTTTTGTAGATTATGGTGAACTTGTGTGTGTTGTAGCAGTGCTTTGCTATTGAGAACGAGGTAGCATGCTAGCGTTAGCATGCTAACGCTAACGCTACGAGCTAATGGTTGCGGTTAGCCTGCTCGTTTCGGCTTGTGACTACTTGTGACACTACAAGACAACTCGACAGATTCGGTGGCATTCTGCATTCATTCGCGGCAAATCATTACGGCTTAATGGTGGTAACGTTAGCACATAGTAGTATGGATGGCGACATGATTGAAAATGAAGAAATCAGCAGACAAGCAGCAAGAAATCCTTGGCCTTATCTGAGAGAGATGTTTGAATTAGGAGGCATCAAGAATGACTCCTGGCCAATGTGCTGCGCAACTCTTAAAGTATGGGGAACTTCTTAATTAATGTCTGTTTAGTAATTCATATTTTATCCTTTATTTTCTTTCCAGAAGCCATATTTGAGCACACACACATACATATAGATTCCTTTAAATGTTAAGGGGAAGATTAAAAAAAGAGAAACTGGATCTGTGAATTCTCACAGAATCACAACTGAATTCATAAATAGCTAGTCAGAATCGTATTAACCTGGAGTCCCAGTCTCACAATAATCATATATGTGATGTTTTAGGCATATTGGCAGACATCCATTTAAAATGTAGGCAATGGCATATACAGAGCCTTTTTTCCATGTCCACTGAAGTTTCTCAGCTTGCACTCTAGTAACATTTGTGTGGTCCAGGTATCTTTGCATAAAAAATGGTTGTCATTCGCAAAGCTACTTTTACTTTTATACTTTAAGTAAATTTCCAAGCCTGTACTTTGTTTCTTTTACTTGAGTAAATAAGTTAAATCAGTACTTCTACTTTTACCAGAGTATTTTTTAACACAAGTATCTGTACTTCTACTTGAGTACGGGAAGTGAGTACTTTTGCCATCTCTGCTTGTCTATGAGTCTATCGAGAGACATGGCGAGACACTTTTTACCTCAACGAGAATTCTCGTCACGTTTAATCTCATGAGAACTTGTACACCTTTAGTAAACACAGCGCTCTAGTGGCAAAAAGCTAAATTAAATTGCCACGGTTGAAAAGCACTGTCACTTTCCCAAACTGACTCTAAATTACCTCTATCATCAATTAAACAACAATTTCCCGGTCAAACAAACCAACATGACTACTAAGGAATACAGCCGCTAATAAATGTCTATATTATATAAGAGGGATTTCTGTAGAAATTGGTCATGCACTCAGCATTATAAATCTTCCCAGACCGCATTAGTTAGCAAGAATAAAATGAGAGTGCAACACATAGTATATAATAAAAGGAATTACAAAAGCTCACTTCACCAACCAAACAATGACATGTGAATCATTATACTGCACTTACTTTATCATGGACACGCATGAACATAAATAAAGTCAGACGGAATCTTAATAATAAAACATTGTTTGCTGCGATTGTGTGTTTTCAGTCTACACAGCTGTAAATCTGTAAATCACCATCAGTTGTATCGGCCGGGATCGAGCATCTGTCTTCACAAAAATCCTCTGTTGAGTGTTTGATGGTAATTTATTTGTGCTTTAGAATGTAATCAATGTGAAACAATAGTAAAATAAGCTTTATTTCTCTCGGTCTACTGTACAATGACAAATTCAACTACAACACATTTGGTCTCAACTACAGCCAGAAAACACTTAGTTATGTTGTAACCTTGGTTCTCTGAGTGAAGAGACTCTCTCCACCGTACATATGGAATAAGTAACAGTCATTTGAGTTCATGGCAAAACCTTTCAGTGCTCGGTTTTCATTTTGTGACTTTCGATTGAATAACGGATTATTTTTCCAGTCTTATTTCTTCATTGAAGTTTTCCGTTACATAGTGTTAAAGTCTCGTCTCGTCTCGATCTCGTGAACCCAGTCTCATGTCTCGTATCGTAAGCTGGGTGTCTCGTCACACCCCTAGTGTTTACCAATGTAACGGGGCTGTATAGGCAATGGAAATTAATTTAATTAATTAAGCCTCTATGTAGAATATTGTCACTGCCATAACGGCTTCCTATTGTGTTAAAGTATTAGTGGATGTGTTTGGTTTATGATGGCAGCCTTTGCAATGTATAATACTTTATATTAAAGTATTTTTAGCACTTTAGTTTGATATTAAGGTAAATTGAGTAACTTAGTTAATTTGTTCAGTCATGAATATGTATAATTGTATCTTAAGAATGTGAAGCATACTTATTGTAGGATTGTATTTTATATGTACTAACATTGTGCTCCCATTTCTGTTTGCAGAGCCTCAGGTTCACAGATTTATTCTGAAGTGAATAGTGCCCTGTGCATTGCTGTGCCTTAAACCTAACACAATAAATTTCAGTAAACTGATACTGGAGTCCTGTCAAATGCATTGTGACCAATGCACTAAAGCTAATGTTCATACCAAGAATCAGCAGATACAGTTCATTAAAATTCATCTAGTTTAGTGACAATCAAAAGAAACAAAGTTAGCTTTCTGTTGGCTAGACTGTTTCTGTTGGATCACTTTTTTCAGTTTGTTGCGTTTGTGGATTTTAAATTTGTTGATTGAATTATATCATCTTTCCAGCCACAGTGACAGAAAACAAATCCTGAGTGAAACTGTGGAGAAATTAATCTTCGTACTTCAGTCAAGAAAATGTAAAAATATAGTGTAATATTCAGCTGAGTTCTCATGAATCAAACGGATTAAACACACTCACATTTCCTCACACCAGGTCTCAGTCTCTGCAGTCCACCATGGTCCGTCCTGCAGGAAGAAACAAAGTCAGAATCAACTTCATACACCTTCACTCATATCCTCCGTTAAACATGAACCAGAGTTCATCAGTTAGTGACAGAGAGACAGTGGGAGAGCTGCTGTTGTCTGTCCAACTGTCCATACCTGAGAGTGTCCAGTCTCCAGTTTGGATCCTTAAGTCCAGCTGACAGCAGCTTCACTCCTGAGTCTCCTGGATGATTGTAGCTCAGGTCCAGCACTCTCAGATAGGAGGGGTTGGAGCTCAGAGCTGAGGCCAGAGAAGTAGAGCCTTCCTCTGAGACCAAACAGAATGACAGACTGAACACACACACACACACACACACACACACACACACACACACACACACACACACACAAATTAATTTCGTGTTAGTCGTATACATCCATCCACTGTTTAAAATGACTGTCACAAACACTAATGGAGTGTAGTGTTGGTTCAGGCAGATCTTTTTCACAGCTGTGTTTGGTAGAAACACTTTGATTAAGAAGAAGTCCTAAAACTGACCAACATGCCCCTCGTGAAGGAGGAAGGGTTGGAAGACTCGGAGGAAAACTAACAAAGTACTTTTACTTGAGTACAATATTTTACTACACTTCCACCTCTGTCTGACTGACACATGCAGGCCCATATAAACAGATGTACAGCCTGTTGACCAAACGCTTTGGTCCCCTAAAATATGGGATCCGACCATAATTCCTGCATAGTCCATTCAACATAGCTGTGAATGCTCTGAAATTACACTTTCTGCACATAATCATTAGTTCACTTAAAATGTATTGCCAAAATAACAAAATGGTGTAATTGTACAGTATATATACATATGAACCTAACTGCATATCCAAGTCCAGTTTATGTGCCCTGTTGCAAATATTAGGTGCTTGAAACCATCACACCTCCACAGTGATGTCATGCCACCGACACATCTGTACTCAATGAACTGATTACCTGGGGGTGGGGTATGTGTCTTACTATGAAAGTTTTCTTCATGCAGAGTCATTCAGTTAGTGTGTCTATTAAGAAAATTAATGAAAGATAAAGAACACTGCTGATTCTGTCTTCAATGAACAAAAGATGTCTAGCAAAAGACCGTGAACCAAGACAATACACTGTTGACACGCTCCTGAGTCACTAGAGGACTAGAGGACTGGGAGCTGAGAACTGAGGACATAGCTTCACATCTTCTCTCTGAAAGGTTGGCCTGTAGTCAGTCCAGTTAGTAACACATATATAAAGAAAATAACAGCTCAGAGGGTCATGGTTTTCAAACAAGTGAACACTAACCTGAGAGTTTCCAGTCTGCAGTGTGGATTCTTCAATGCAGCCGACAGCTGCTTCACTCCTGAATCCTGCAGCTCGTTGTTACTCAGGTCCAGCTCTCTCAGACTAGAGGACTGGGAGCTGAGAACTGAGGACAGAGCTTCACAGCTTCTCTCTGACAGGTTACAGCCACTCAGTCTGAAGCGGAATCAGCAATACAATTACAAACAAAAGTTAATTTTCTGAATGAATATAAACTCCATTTAATCTGGATAGTTGTGTGTGCACGTACAGAGCTTTGTTGAAGGCTTTGACCACTGGCAGCATCCTCAGAAGAGCCTCCTCTGAAGCAGAGTATTTCTTCAGGTCAAACACCTGCAAGTTGTTTTACTCAGGTCCAGCTCTCTCAGCCTAGAGGACTGGGAGATGAGGAATGAGGACAGCGCTTCACAGCTTCTCTCTGAGGTTACAGCCACTCAAACTAAAAAGGATATTCAGCAAGTCCATTTAATAATGAATGAATAAACAAAAAACAGCTTATGTAGTAATATTTCTTTAATAAAGGTAAAATAACCTGAGAGTTTCCAGTGTGCAGTATGTACTCTTCAGTCCAGCTGACAGCTGCTTCACTCCTGAATCCTGCAGCTCATTGTCACTCAGGTCCAGCTCTCTCAGACTAGAGGACTGGGAGCTGAGAACTGAGGACAGAGCTTCACAGCTTCTCTCTGACAGGTTACAGCCACTCAGTCTGAAGAGGAATCAGCAAACATAAGAAAACAATTACAAACAATGGTTGTTTTTTTCTGAATTAAGAAAAACTCCATTTAATCTGGATAGAAGTGTGTGTACGTACAGAGCTTTGTTGGAGGCTTTGACCACTGGCAGCAGCCTCAGAAGAGCCTTCTCTGAAGCAGAGTATTTCTTCAGGTCAAACACGTCCAGATCTTTTTCTGATGACAGTAAGATGAAGACCAGAGCTGACCACTGAACAGGAGACAGTTTATCTGTGGAGAGACTTCCTGAACTCAGGGACTGTTGGATCTGCTCCACTAGAGAACGATCATTCAGTTCATTCAGACAGTGGAACAGATTGATGCTTCTCTCTGCAGACAGATTCTCACCGATATTCTTCTTGATGTACTCAACTGTTTTCTGATTGGTCTGTGAGCTATTTCCTGTCTGTGTCATGAGACCTCGCAGGAGACTCTGATTGGTCTGCAGTGAAAGACCAAGGAGGAAGCGGAGGAACAAGTCCAGGTGTCCATTTGGACTCTGTAAGGCCTTGTCCACAGCACTCTGGTAGAAACGTGTTGATTTGACTCTGAACACTTCAGACCACCGGGAGGATGTTGTTTGTTCTTCTGCCAGCAGGTTGACTCCAGAGGTGATGAATGTCAGACGGACATGAAGAGCAGCCAGAAACTCCTGAACACTCAGATGGACGAAGCAAAACACCTTGTCCTGGTACAGTCCTCTCTCCTCTTTAAAGATCTGTGTGAACACTCCTGAGTACACTCAGGCTGCTCTGATATCAATGCCACACTCTGTCAGGTCTGATTCATAGAAGATCAGGTTGCCTTTCTACAGCTGCTCAAAAGCCAGTTTTCCCAGAGACTCCATCATCTTCCTGCTCTCTGGACTCCAGTGTGGATCTGTCTCAGCTCCTCCATCATACTTGATGTTCTTCACTTTGGACTGAACCACCAGGAAGTGGACGTACATCTCATTCAGGGTCTTGGGCAGCTCTCCTCCCTCTCTGGTCTTCAACACGTCCTCCAGAACTGTAGCAGTGATCCAGCAGAAGACTGGGATGTGGCACATGATGTGGAGGCTTCGTGATGTCTTGATGTGAGAGATGATTCTGCTGGCCTGCTCCTCATCTCTGAATCTCTTCCTGAAGTACTCCTCCTTCTGTGGGTCAGTGAACCCTCTGACCTCTGTCACCATGTCAACACACTCAGGAGGGATCTGATTGGCTGCTGCAGGTCGTGTGGTTATCCAGAGGCGAGCAGAGGGAAGCAGTTTCCCCCTGATGAGGTTTGTCAGCAGCACACCCACTGAGGAGGACTCTGTAACATCAGTCAGGATCTCAGTGTTGTGGAAGTCCAGAGGAAGTCGACACTCATCCAGACCGTCAAAGATGAACACAACCTCTTCAAACCTGCAGATTCCTGCTTCTTTGGTTTCACTAAAGAAGCGATCAACAAGTTCCACCAAGCTGTACTTTTCCTCTTTCAGCACATTCAGCTCTCTGAAGGTGAATGGAAATGTGAACTGGATGTCCTGGTTGGCTTTGTCTTCAGCCCAGTCCAGAGTGAACTTCTGTGTTAAGACTGTTTTCCCGATGCCAGCCACTCCCTTTGTCATCACTGTTCTGATTGGTTCTTCTCTTCCAGGTGGGGTTTTAAAGATGTCTTCTTGTCTGATTCTTGTTTCTGGTCTGTCTGGTTTCCTGGATGCTGTTTCAATCTGTCTGACCTCATGTTCATCATTGACCTCTGCAGTCCCTCCCTCTATGATGTAGATCTCTGTGAACATCTGATTCAGAAGGGTTGGGTTTCCTGCTTTAGCAATCCCCTCAAACACACACTGGAACTTCTTCTGCTGGTTAGATTTGAGTTTACATTAACCAACTGCAGCAGGACTTCCTGAATAAACACACAACAAAGAATATCAATAAGCCAAACAACATATTTCAACATTTCCTCAGAGAATTAGTACATGAATATTTTGGCCCATCTCTTGAGACATTAGTAAACGTCCCATTTATCCAGCATGTTAAATCTTTAGAGAAATCCTCTTACTGCTCTGCAGACGGTCAGCCAGCTCCTCCTGCTTCATTCTCCTCAGGAAGTGCAGTGTGATCTTCAGAAATGCCTCTCTGCTGCTCCTCTTCTGCTCTTCATCCTCACCGTCCAACACCTCCTCATCCTCCCTCTGACTCTCTAAGCATTCTGGGTAATCTGGACTCAGAACGTTCTGGATCTTCTTCAGCTCGTTCTTCACAAAAGTGCCGATCTCCTCCTCCAGCAGCTGGAACAGAAGATTATATGAATGACAAATCAAACTGAAATCATGGAAGCAAACATCAGATCCATGTTGGACAGACTGACAATCCACTGGTCTAAAAAGTGCAGCATGGAGATGATTATGAACAGAATAGATGCAAAAGTAGTTGTTGTACATGTACAGACCATAAATATGGAGTCCAGGTGTGTTTGATGCTGCTGGGCAGACTGACCACTGTGAACCTCTGAGCTCTCCTGGTCCACTCTGTGGAGGAATCAGGAAGAATTAGCTCACATTATGTCTGTTCACACAGAGACAAACACAAGGTAAAGGTCCATGAAGTGATGATTGGATGTTAACAGTGAATCAGAGGACTCCCTGTAGTGGTAAACATTTACTAGTCCTGCTGATTATCACTTTGAAATACTCACCTTTGATCATCAGAGTGGCGTCCATCTTTGAAGTAATAAGGAGGAATAATAAACCAGTCACTCTTCATGGACACACAGCTGGGTTCAGGTTCAGGACAGTCTGGTCTCTGATGGATCCTGATAGAAAGAAATACATTAAAGCTCACATATTTAGGGAAATGCTCTCTGAATCAAAGACTTTGACTTTGATTATCAGTGTCTATATTATGTGTTACGTACTTTCTGTCTTGGTGTTGTTTAAAATCTAAAAAAAACTCTTTTGGGTCGTCAGTCTTGAAGGACAGACAGCTGGGTCCAGGTCCAGGTCCAGGTCCAGGTCTGTGCTGCTTCTCTGGGCTGAAACACAACACACACAGAGCTTTGAGTGTGAATAATGATGGTGGAGTGATCTGAGTGGTGGACAGTTAGAGATGGTCCTCTCACCTCTGAGCTTTGGTCTGGCTGTCATGTTCCCCACACAGAGAGGTTTTAGAGGGAGGGACTCCCTCCTCTCTGTCCTCACACTGACTCATAGCAGAGTCCACACCTACATCTGGAGAGGAAACAATGAGAGCAGCAGTCCAATCATTCATCAGCACATCATCACTCATTCATCCCTCACATCATTTCTCCTGGAAAAAAAGCTAAATATTAGCAGCTGGTCCTCTGATTGGCTGCTTCTCTCTGTGTTATATCAGTGTCAGTTGAATCCTTTTGACTTGTTGTTCTGTTGCTCAGACTAAAGAAGCAGTTAGAAAACATGACTGAACTCTGGGAACTAGTGAGGCCCTTTTCTCATCACTTTATCACATTTAATTTACTCAACTCAGAGAACTGATCAACACCTGGATCAATAGTGGTTTGTTATTGGACAGAGAAGATGCTGCTGGTTCTCATTGGTCAGTGGTGAGGACGAATCAGAGCAGAGGAAGCTGCCATCAGCTGCTCTACTTCTATCAGTCCACTAGATGGCCTCATGGAGCTGTTTGAAGGATTTTACTGCTTCATAGAAATCAGAGCTGAATGTCATTTTGTGTTTGACCAAAGTCAAAGAAATTACCTCCTATGTCCTTTCTTAACCACTTCTCCTTAACCCCTAATAGTAAACGTCATGAGGTCAAGGAAAGATGTGAAGGAGAATTCAAAAAGAATTAGGAAAAGACAACGGCGGTGCTCAGAGAATCTGACTGCCCTGACATGGCTACGTAACTATATTACTGACATGGGTCTGCTGGTAAAACTACACTGTTCCAAAGATGGACACAGAAAGCACATCTAGATACGTTATATGTTGTTCATGCTGGCTCTATAAACGTGGACAACACGGTGGAAATATTACTTCATCTCCGTTTTTATTTTCCATCTTATTCTGCATTAATTATGTCTTTTAATGTGAAACACTCATGTCATTTAATTATTATAAAGCATGGAGCTGTAGGCTGTTTCTTGTATGAAAGGTGTTCTGCAAATAGTCTATTATCACACTCACCCTCCTCTCTGCTCATATTTATCCACATGAATCCTGATTAGTATGATTGTATGAAAACAGAAAATTCAAACTTATCAAGGCAGCTACTTAACTACTTCCAGGTCATTTCACTCTGTTAGGAACCTTCCTAAACAAAAAGGACTATTGGACCACAGCCCTGATGATTCAAAAGAAGAAACCAGAGAAGCTGCAGAAATCAGCTGGAGGAGGTGGAGTTACTCACTGGGACCACTGGAGGTCCTCCCTCCAACTATTCTACTCCTTCTGTCTGATACGCTTTTCCTCCTCTCTTTTCTTCCTTATCTCTCCTCCCCTCCTCCCCCCTCATCTTCCACTCCCTCCCTTCTGTAAACTGGTTTTCCTTAGTTCCACCACTGACTGAAGTCAACACACCTTTAGACTTTAATTTGGACTTGAGTTGTTTTTACAGCGAAGACTCGAAGCACACGAGGAAACATGTTTTAAAATGTCGTCTCTCCTGCTCAGCTCCTCTTTAACACAGAAAAACCTGAAGAGAAAAGTCCAACAGAAAAAGTGTCTCAGACTGTTGAATTAAGAGAAGCTTGACTAAAACCTGCTGATTAATGTGCACCATAAAAACATCATGTTAAAAACAAGTTCCCATTAAATTACAGTCAAATCTAAAACAAAGTCGAATAAAATAAATGTTTTCTTTCCAATAGTCTGAAAGAAGACATGTTATGGAAGATAAATAGCACAACATCTATAGATTGAAAAACAGTTTTTGCCTTAAGTGTAAAACAAACTTGACTTTAACAAGACGTCAGAAGAGATGATTTTACATGCTGATCCTATAAAGTGATCCCTGCTGAGTCCTAGTGCTCCCCCCCCCCCTGCTACCTTCCCCTCCACATCAATAAGAGTCCTGACAGACCCCAGATCAGACTCAACTCTTCTCCTTCATTCAAAGCTACACTTCATCTGGACTTCTCTCTGCCTGCTCACACATCTTGTTTCCCAGCTTTAAACAACCACACGTTCACCATCAATTCAACCGTTTCTCCAACCACAACAATCAAAGACGTCATCTCAACCAATCAGCTCCACTTACTGAACTTTCAGCCATGAACTTCATCAGTGTGCAGCTCTCTTCTGTCCTCAGCAGGTCTGTTTAGAAAAGGAGCTTCAACTTCAACTTCCAGCAGACAAAGTGAAGTGACGCAGTTTCTTATCATTAATCAGAGTGTGTGTGTGTGTGTCCTCACTTCACTATGAAAGTATGCATTCTGACTGGTTGGACCACTAGCGTAGCCAGAGAGGTGATAGAGCGGTGAAGTCCCTCCCTTTCCACTGGACCATCATGTGATCTTTTTTAAGAAAAAATATGTTCTGTAGTGAACGGGGAGACACCAATATTTATTTTGATCCTGTTTAAATTTAGTCATGAATTACACATATGATGTTTGTCAGTTTAAAAGATAATTTTGCAAGTCAAGAAACCCTCAGTTTGTCATAAAACTGTTGAAGTTTCAGACTGTAAAAATATGTCATTAGAAAGACTCCACTCTTCAAAGTGTCATGGCTGACGTCTCTCTGAAGCTACAACCAGTGGCAGTTCTACATTGAATTACACCCGGGGCGAGACCCCCTTCGAAAAAAAAAAACACACACAAAATTTTGTATATACTATATATAGTATATATTTATTAAAGTTCAGTAAACTTATACCGTCATATTTTGTGCAGAATTGTGTTCATTGTCTTTTGGCAATGTTTGAGGTGGAGAATGTGCACCTCAAAAGTGTTTCCTGTTGTAATTACAATAGTTAAATAACTAGATTCTCTTAAGTGTGCTTTTCAAATGTTCTAATGAAGGATTTGTGCAATTGAGAAATATAATTTTCTCTTTCACTTATGTTGTTATAATAAAATATCCATATAAATGTGCCAAGAATATATACAATTAGATATATAAAAAATGTAATAAGAGCAGACAGCAACAATAATATAAAATATTAAGAATAATATACAAATAAAATATAGAATAAATATTCTAAATAGCACAAATCCATCACACAAATGTGAAAACACACTAAGGATAATCTAATTATTACACTATAGCACTAAGAACAGAAAACACAAACTAAAATCTGACCTTTCTGGCTTTCCTTGTTGTAAAATCATCAATGATGTTATCGTATGAAATCTGCTCCCCTATTGAATGATTGATACTGATGGAAAGGCCAGTGAGCCGTTCTTGGGACATGGTTGACCTCAGGCATGACTTGATCAACGTTAGTTTTGAAAAGCTCGTCTCTGCTTGAGCCACAGTGACTGTCCAAAAGTTGGATCTCCAATAGATCCTTATCATGCCTAAAAGTGATGAGCTCAAGGAGGCTCGTGGTCCCCCATTCCCCCCGTTGTCATGACCGTTCCATTTGCGAGAGCCAGAGGTGAACTGTCCCCCGCGCCCCTCTCCCCTTTTCCTTTCTCACACGGCTTCTGTGTGAGTGCTTCTTAAGTGCTCGTGCCGCTCCCAATGTGTCATGAAAAAATGCCTCCCCGGGCGGCTGCCCGGTTCGCCAGTGCCAAAAACCGCTAATAAAATAAACCGCAAATTCCAACAGACAAAGTGAAGTGACGCAGTTTCTTATCATTAATCAGAGTGTGTGTGTGTGTGTCCTCACTTCACTATGAAAGTATGCATTCTGACTGGTTGGACCACTAGCGGAGCCAGAAAAAACTGTGTTGGTCTGTTTTGAAATCTGGGGCCCCGATCAGGTTGAATCATGGCGGTGGTAGGAGGGGGAAGCCGGTTTTCTTTGCTTGTCAATGGTCATTGAAGAGAAACTGTTAACTGATGGTTCTTGTCCACAGTGGCGTTGTTTTACAGAAGGGATCAGAACCAGAGCCGTTCAAAAAGTGGGTGCTCCCTGTTTAACTTTTACCGTGAATCAATGAATAACTACACATGTATTACAGTTTTTTTCTATTGCTAAACGACAGTGGGCACAACTGGAGTCACATGTGCAAAACTCAAACCACAGTCTGCATTACCAACAGTCACCTGAGCTAAACAGTTCACATCAGCTGCAAAACTCATTCACAGCAACACAACTCTTAACACACGTCTCAGAACAGGCTCAGTGCAGAGAAACACTATGCACAAGCCTCATTTAGATAACACACACTGTCACTCAGAACACACAGAGTAAAAACACTAGCATCAAACACCAATACAGAAATTACTAACTTTTTCATCTTTACAGTTTGAACAATTTGAGTGACTTGACACTACTCAATAGTTTAAGGTAAGGTTAAAAGATATAGATTGTATAATATACCAATTTTTACGTAAGGTAAATAAGAAGGAATGAAAATCAGCAGTTTTCTTCGATATAGTATTTTGTCTCTAGTAATTTATGGAATTACTGGGAAAAAAACTAAAGGTACATACGTAACAGTAACAAAGAATAGTGTGACTAATCCTGCCTCTCTCCAGCATCATGTGGCAAGTTTTCTTCATCACGTTGGATGTCTGCATCATCTCTAAATACAAACAAATGTGGTGTTTCCATTGCTTTCACCTCCATTACTTTCTGAAAAACAGTACGAACGCAGTTTTACTATTGTAAATATATAGTGTTTTTCATTTTTTTTTTATAGCTGTGTATATAACCTCAGACATCTGACCTGGACATGTTGGTATCTTTGCTCTTTTACCTGTTATTCTCAAACGGTACAGTGTATAATTGTTTCCTTCTTATTTGGTGTTTGTATACAAAAAAAGTCTTTCTGAGCTTTCTCTGTATACATACCATATATATTCACTAACTAGTCTAAAACAAGACATCTGCTTAGGCTTTCAGCTAAAATTCCAATCAGCAGTGTTTGATAAGCACCAGACTGAAATCTATTCTGTGTTGAATGTGTGGTTAACAGTTTTGACAGCAGTGTGTTAGCATTTGAACAAAGTGCTGTAGATCCACAGTGTCGTGCACGTTGTGGTTAAAGTCATGGGAAAAGTGTGTAGAGTTTTGAAAACTGTGTTCAAGCAATGTAAAACGAACTAGAGTTTGGTCCACATGAACTGCTGCTGTGCAGACTGTAGTTAGAGTTTTGCACATGTGACTCCAGTTGTGCCCACTGTCGTTTAACAATCGAAAAAAAACTGTAAGTTGGGATATTCATTTCAAATTTAATTTAACCAATTCATAAATCAATAAATTAATTTGTACTCGTTAATGGGGCACCCCCTCGTTTAAGAGCAGAAGGAGCTCAGATTGAATGGATTAAATGATCAAATCTAAAGTATAATGTCATTTAATCACACATTATAGTCAATAAATATGGTATTTTAATCAATCTCAAATGAAAAGCTGTGAAGCTGTTCGTAGCTGTATATTGACCCCAAAGTCTACTCATGAGTTAGACAGACAGACATTGACTTTATCAATAAATGGAAGGGATTTATTAATCAGATAATCAGAAGAATAGAGTAGAACAACATAACTGTAACTAAGGCAGCAGAAATGAATGAGATATGAACACAGACTACCTGTTGAAGTGAAACTATTAGTGATGGGGAAATGATTTGAAAAGCTACGAGAAAAACTGAAAACTTAGGAAGAAGACTAATGAATGAATTTTAACTGAATGTATCCTGACTCAGCAGAAGACTCAGAATGAGACATCAACTTTAAACCAATCAGCATGTTTGATCTAGACTACTTCTGTCAGGTTGGTCTCTCTCGTCTCTGACGGTGGCTCACAGAAAGAGCAAAGGTTTGGTCCTCTGACGATCTGTGTCCACCTGCAGGAGGAATCAACGGGTCACGTCCTCACTGGCCATCCAAGAGGAGACACCAACATTTATTTGGCTCTTGTTTGAATTGAGCCATGAATTACACATATGATGTTTGTCAGTTTAAAAGATAACTTAGCAAGTCGAGAAACCCTCAGCTTGTTGTAAAACTGTTCAAGTATCAGACTGTGAAAATACGTCATTAGAAAGACTCCACACTTCAAAGTGTCATGGCTGACGTCTCTCTGAAGCTACAAAGCCTGTGTGTTTCGTCAACGAGGGAGGAGGTGGAACCTCCCATGATGCCGCTGGCTCAGGAGGAAGCGCCCTGAAGGAGGAGGAGGCAGACGGAGAGTCAGTATCTACTGAAGGAATCAACTATTCTAAAAAGTGATTCACTTGTTTAAATCACTTCTTTAACTGCATAGTGGATGGACCTGGAAGAAAATAATGCAACATTATGTTATTCCAATATGGTTATGGTATCACATTTATTAGTCATGTCAGTGGAATATAAAATCAGGTTTTACTCTCTAAGTTTGGAGACAGTAGTTTTGGTTTTGCTTCGGCTGAACACACTAAATGTTTCAGAGTTTCCCCAGAGATAGAAACCAGAATTTAAGTCTTTCATTTACTATGGAGGTTTATAAAAAAGATGTGTGGTCTCCTCCTTTCTCCTGTGAAGTTTCTGAATGTTAATTTGCTCTTTTGTTTAGAAGAACAACTTCCAGAACATAAATGGTAGTGTGGGACAGACATCACAGACATTGATTAATAAGAGACGGAGGAAAGAAAATTATCAGACAGAGACACATTTGTATTGACTTTTTTATATGTTACGCCGTCCTTTTGTCATCATTTTTATCGTCTTTTTACCCTATGGCCTGCTAATTTCATTTTGTTTATTGAATTGTCACTTTTTCTGTCTCTGAGGATATTTAAACAAACAGCAGCAGGACAAACAGTTGGACTCACCTGACTGCAGACAGAACACTCTGTGGAAGAAGGGGATGAATAATCCTGCCAGCTGTCTGAGATCTCCAAACATCCTCTTTCATTTAAGCCCCGATGTGCAGTCACCACCGCTCTCCTCTCACCATCACTGTCAAGCTGCTGGGAATAAAACACACTTCCTGTCAGAAAATTCTAAATAAAACTACTATTCACCAACACAGGTTGAAACATGTTTTAGTACTACAACCTAACATACACAGCCAGCAGGTACACAGAGCCGGAGCAATACATTTCTTTCCACCAAATTCACTCGCCTGTGCAAACATACTTGTTAATAAAAATAATTCCGATATATATTTAACGTCTGTAATGTGAAAAACTCAACAATTTATGGAATGGACCACTGGAGGAAAATAGGGGAGGGTCATCCAAATTTTTTTAGTCACCCAACTTTTGTATTCATGAAAACAGCTAAATTTAAAAGTGGCTTGTTTGGTGCATATTTCTTCATGTAGCTCTTAGACTCTGCCCTCCTTCACTACCAGATGGGTCTGACCCATGAGTTTGCTGGGGGGCAGAGGGAGCACTGCCCCCTGGTGGTTGAAACAGGTAATTGCATTGTTTAAAAAATGAGTGGAATAATTACATCTGGCATGACCAGATATTTTATAAATATCTTAAATAACACAAAACAACTAAATGGTGGTAGGTAATACATCAGATTTCATATACTGCTTTAGTAAAAAAAAATGTTACCTGGCTGACGATGGCAGCAGCAGGACATAAAAAATGAAACTTACTGTTGCACTATCTGGACATCTTGCCGTGCCAACGTTGCAATAAAGGTTTCCTAAATACCATGTATATAAATGTCATGTCAGCTTACTATTTGATTGCGGGTTTTGTGTAGATTTGGACGTTACGTTTATTCCACTTTGTTTAAACGGCGAAGTGGAGAGGCCTCGTTCACCTGTTTGGAGCTGGCTGGTGAATGTGACGCTCCTATCGGCCTTGCTGGATACACCGTGACCCTTTTTGTGGATCTACTGATTGCTGTGGATTACTTTTTTTTCCGTGTCATTGGCAAAATATGGATCTTTTTTCTCAACGTGTCTTAACGTTTTATGGTGTGATTGCGCTTCGTTTCTGCGTTTGGAGAGGCATCTCAACAGACTGTAGATCGAACACTGATTGGTCACTGTTACATTTTAGTTGAATTTAACTGTCGGGGCATTCCGCCACCATCTGTCTATTGCGTTCCAAGACAGCCGTGCCACGATTGGATTTCATAAGGGTGAATTGTTAAATTGTTACAATGTAATTTAGAATCTGCTTTAAAAATAAACATATATGTTTTAGAATATAATGTTCAGCTTCGGCAGCTTTACCTATGCTAAAATATACAATGACTGAGGAAGCCTAGTGACAAGTCCATAGCAACCCGTGTTGAATTTGTTATTTCCCAGTTCATGTGAATACTAGTTTAATAGAGGAGTAACTTAGTATTTGAAGTAATGCAGTAATGCATGAAGTGTGCATTTAGTTTCCATGCTTATTGTGTTTCCACAACAATGTTAGTGAGTTAATCTACTGAAATGGCCCCCACACCATAACAGAGGAGTGGGATGTGTAAGATGAGAAAGCAGAGGTTAATTCATGTATGTCATGGGTGTAAAAAATTAAATGGCATCTGTACATATTTGCTTATTGCAAACTAGCATATAAGGGGAGGGTCATTCCTCTTTTTCAAATCATTTTGGGGAGTCATAGAAAAATTATTACTGGTGAGGGGAGGTTCAAGTCTTTTTAGCCTAAAGGTCCCAAAACTCCTCCTGTGTCCTGCTTTAAGTCTCCGGGTGAGCTGTTCAAAATCAGCACAGCTTTCTACGTCACTAGCCGAAAAGTGGCTAACCGTAGCATGCTAGCACTAGCATGCTAGCTCATTCTGAATGGCAAAACACTGCTACAACACACACTAGTTCTCCATAATCTACAAAAGAACTACTTACATGTCCCTATTCTGCTGGTATTCCACGCAAAGTTGGAAGTGTGCCCTTGTTTAGAAGAAGTCTCCCGGCTAATCCTGCCTTGTACTACTGAAGTTGTAGAAACAAACAGCTAGCTAGATGATGTGATCTTACCTAGCTACTGCGCATGTGTGACTGCCAACAAAGATGTTACAGCAGTGAGAGGTCTCACTCTGTAGCTAAAACAGAGACCTGAACACAGGGTGAAAAGAGGAGCTGCAGCAATGTGCAGTACAACAAAAAATGGTGTTTTTTGAAAAGTAAACCATGTAAACCTATTCTGGTACAACCTCTACCCACTGCGCAATGTGACGTCGGAGTGACGTCTTTTCTATGACATTTTTGGATGTCCAATTTCGGTCCACTGAAGGGGTTGTTGCCAGGCGACGTCCATGGGACCTCCATGTAAAGGCTATTATAGTCCAAATGTCGTTGTTTGTGGACGTCTTTTCAACATCAAATTTTAGACGTTGTTTTTATACTACATCTGTAACTGTAGTCCCATGCTTCAAGAGGGTGGAGGACATGTTTTCTGCACATGTGTTAATTTTCCAGTAGCTTTGTTTGTCTGGCTCAGCAGCTAGTTTCAACAGGAAATGCATTACACCTTTGTATGCGTCTCCAGGTATTACCTGCTGCTGAGACAAAGGAGTTTTTGTAAAATGATCTGGAACAGTATGCCACCTTCTGAAATGGGACTTTCCAAAAAACTCCATTTGATTGTCTCAGCGGCAGATAACTGGAGACGCATACAAAGCTACATGAAAATTAACTGGCACAGAAAACTTGTCCTCCACCCTCTGAAACATGGGACTACAGTTATACACGTACAAATAAATCACAATTCAATACCACCATTTCCATTTATTAAAAAATAAATTGCCCTGAATGGCATTGGAAGGGCACCAGACATATCAAGCACAATATACAGTGAAGGCAGAAGAATTATGAATGAATAATTAGATTCTAATTTAATTCTAATTCTTTTATAAAGGACAACACACATTAAATAACATTTCTGTAAATGTGCCAGTGTTAGCCAGCCGGCTAATTTTCAACTGTAGTCCTTTGGCCAGATGTTAGACCAGAGCAACAGGAAACAGCAAGACATTAGTACAGGTTAAACTATACAGACAAAAGTCAAGACACCACACAGACTGCTAGAGCAACAAATAAGCTTTCTCAGTTAGGCATGCAGAGCTACAGAAAGCAGAAAGACATTAGCACAGTTATACATCAACAGTACCCCCATTCAGTATAAGAACCCATGCAAGTAGGGCTGCAAATAACGATTATTTTCATAGTTGATTAATCTGTTGATTATTTTCTCGATTGTTTGGTCTATAAAATGTCAGAAAATGGTGAAAAATGTGGATCAGTGTTTCCCAAATGCCCAAGATGACGTCCTCAAATGTCTTGTTTTGTCCACAACTCAAAGAGTTTCAGTTTACTGTCACAGAGGAGAGAAGAAACTAGAAAATATTCACATTTAACAAGCTGGAATCAAAGTTCTACTTTTGTCTTAAAAAAATTACTAGGGCTGTCAGCGTTAACACGTTAATCGCGATGCGATTAAGGGCCGACGCAATGCGATTAATTTTTTTTAATCGCATGCCGGCATTTATTAATTTATTTTACACTTCACTGGGCTTTGCGTCGTGCCTAACAGGCTACTATTTTGACCCTTTGCAGCACCGTTACTTATCATCAAGCTGCCACTTCCTCGTATCACATCCTGCTGCAGCAGGCTGCAGGCATGATGGAGAAAGACAGCAGCAATGAAATCCTGAATGGCGCTTTTTATTTTCCAAAACTCCCGGACGGCTTGTAGACAAGTCGAAAGCCATATGCACATTGTGTAAAGCTGAATTAAAATATCACCGAAGCACGTCAAGCTTGAGCTACCACCTATGGAGCTAAGCATAGTAGTACAGTTAACGTGATGCTAGACCACCGGGCCTCGGGGGGGGCGGGGGAGAGATGAATGTTCGGAAATAAAGAGGTTGCTGTGGCCCGCCGTACAGGTTAGTTTGACCAGCGGGCAGCAGCGGTGGCCGGAGCAGGCAGCAGAGGTGGCCGGAGGGAGCAGCAGCAGCTGCAGCGGCCGTAGCGGGCAGCGGCCGGATCGGGCAACACGGGGGGACATCCTCAGCGGTGAAACGCGAACGGGGGCTGGAGTATAACCTAGCTAGGTGGAAAGCTAACACTAGCCGGCCACCTCTTCCATCAATCCTGGTTGCAAGTGTCCGCTCATTAGACAAAAACTGGACTACATCCAACTTCAACAAAACTTCCAACGCAAGTTCAGAGACTGCTGTGTTTTTGTTGTTGTGGAAACAACAGTGTACCGGACTATCCAGCCTGTTTCTCTGTCGCCGGGTAAGAGTGGAGATGGGCTGTGTTAACACGGACTTGTGCAGAAATGAGCTGCTCATTAACCGGTGATCACTGGACGTCAGTGAGTAATCAACATTATTTAGGAGTTACTAAACACTATATTGACTCTGGTAAGGATAGGGATTTTTAGTTTTTTAGTTAGGTACTTGGAGGATTTGTGCAATAACGACAGATTCACACATTTTTCTTTTGTTTACAGTAAATAAATACAAATAAATAAATACAAATCTTAAAATCAAGTTCTCTACTCCTCAGTGGCTGCGGAATCGAATTTCATGAGCCCTTCTGCACAAGCAGAAAAAGACAAATGATTTAGATACATGCAAAGGCAATATGCAGTCATACACCCAAGACCCCACATTTGTAAGCAAAAATGAGCGCTGGTCACTTGTTTATTCAAGCTTTATTTATATTGACTGACCTATATTTGTATCCACCTGGATCCTATTATTTGCATGTTTATTTACCAACATTCAAACAAATTAAGCATATATCAGAAATAATCAACCAAAGCTAGTTAAAACAATACACAACTTACTAGGGGTGTCACGATTCTCCAAATCTTCGATTACATTTTCGATCACAATTCGATTCTCGATTATTATTTTTTTTTAAAGCACAGGTTGCTATGCCATTTTTAGACTAGACTTGTATGTAACATAATATCTGACCTTTGTTCGCAATGTACCACATTACATTGTCAAATTTAAAACATTTATTAACAACATATGTAAAAATAACATATCTTCAGTCAATTGGAAACTTAACAATTTGTCAATAAAGTAAAAAGAAAAAAAAAGTTTACCTACAATCCTGAGGGCAGACGCTTCACTGCAGGTGTTTGGTGTTTGAAGCCCCCAGCGTTGTCTTCCAGGCAGCGCTGCCTGGAATGCACTAGGATTAGGCAATGGTTATGGTTGAAGACAACGGTCGCAGCGCTGCCTGGAATGCACTAGGATTAGGCAATGGTTATGGTTGAAGACAACGGTCGCAGCGCTGCCTGGAAGGCTTAGTTGGGGGCTTAAAACACCATTGAGCCAGCACAGCAGCTGAGCAGACACAGCAAAGAGGGCGACTCTGCTGACGGCAGTCTGCTAACTTGTTGCTCTCTATAATCAATATAAGCTGCTCTGTTTAGGCGGTAAAACATGCATGCAGTCTGAAATTCAACCGTGCGGTTTTGATGGGATAAAGCTATTAAGCAGAGGGAAAATCCACTAGGTGCTAGGCTAATGTCCAATGGTAAACACAAAGAATAGGGTACACGCACATAGCAGAGCTGGCAAACTGTGGCTTTTTTGTCGACAATCCGAACGTTGTCAACATAACTCCAAAATACATCCACACTTTCACACACTTCAGTGAAAGAGAAGGGGGCACAAGTTCTGTCGATGGGTCTCCAGCATCTGCAGTTGCTATCTTTTGAGTGGCTCTAGCTAAGTTACAGGAGGTTGACTGACTCGCAGCACTTCAACACGTGTTTTTTTCCGCTTGACAAGCCAACGACGTGACATGGGGGCGTGGCAGTATCGACGATTCCATTTTCTTATTCGATGTTCAAGATTGTGACTTAATTTCGATCGTAACACCCTTACAACTTACTCTACAATCTTTGTACAACTGATTGATTTAGTTGTTTTGGTAATTGATTTTATTCTATTTTGGTGACAACCTATCTGCCTGTTCTAACCAGTTGCCTTATACAATGTCTGCAGAGTGTTGATTCAGCTGTCGATGTGGAAGAAGAGCTGGCAGCACAGGTGATGGCTGTGTACCTGGTCCGGAATAAAAGTGGATGATGTTGGGATCGTCACTGAAGGTTCCACTGTACTCAACCATCTTGGGGATCTCAGCAGAGCCTGTTGCTACCTGCTAGGACTGACCTATGCTTTGGATCTGAAATACCCCAAAACTCTTAAATACATTTTTTAGGTATTTCAAAAGATGCTTGTGTAAGTGGATTCCGGAAACCTTTCAGCAAAGGTGCAAAGACTGAGAAACAATATGGTCATGTAGTTGCTGAGAGGCAGCTGTTCAGATGAGAAAATGTGACTCATACCCAATTGAGCCATGTGTGGAATGCGATAAATGACTGTTATTTAGGTTCTGGACAGAACCTTGGACAATCTAAAGCTCCATTTAATCAGATGATCTCCAGGTGTGGTCAGGCTCACAGTGTTGGACAGATTTCAATGTGTTTTGAGTCTACATTTTACACGTTGCATTAATAAGCATTTTTTTTTTCCATTTATAAGCCATTAAGCATCTGATTTCAGTTTACAGGCAGTTTCCCCACAAATGACTTTAATGCATTTTAAGTTCAAAGTATCTTGAATTGTTAGAAATACAGAAGTCTTTAAAAAAGCATGTCCAACACAGATGACAGAAGAGTGACATTAAAGTAAATAGTGGGGGTAATTTAGATTTTGCCTTATTACATAGATTGTGATTTTAAGCAGTAATCTTAATTTTAATGTAAAGTTACTCAAAAGGGTAATTCCAGGATTTTTGAACCTGGGCTTTATTTTTCCATGTCTTTGGGTGCATACACAAGTTCCAACACAAGTTCCATATCGCTTGACCATTTAGTTGTTTGTCCCTTTTAAAAGATTGCTCTGGGTTGTCCTTTTATCATTACATTTTATTCAAAGTAGATGTGTATAAAATCTGTGTCTCACCCTGTCTGCAGACGGTGACCTGTTGTGTAACGGTAGAATGTTAAAAAATAACTACTGTATTTTTTTGAGTGTAAATGATGAAATGATGAAATGAAAGGAGAATTCCGGTCGATTTCAACACGTAGCTCTGTTGTTTGGAAATTTGGAGTGCTGTCAGTAGCAAGAAAAACTAAAACAATCGGTGCTGCCTACACCGTGTTATCCCCCTGCTAGTTAGCACCCAACAGGCTTAAACAGGGCAAGTTTTAAACCTGTTTTAAGCCTCTAAACATGCTCGAAATGTCATTACAAGTGCCTACCCATGTGTAGTGATTCCTTCCGAGGGAACACAGCAAATTTGACTGGAATATTGGATTGTATGAGTTCGACAATCGACTAGTGTGGACTTGACCGGAAAAATAAACAGAGGTATGTGCACTGGCTGGATTAACAAAACATTTATGTCTTTCTGTCACATCTACTGCAGTCAGATTTGCTGTGTTCCCTCGGAAGGAATCACTGCACATGGTTAGGCACTTGTAATGACATTTCGAGCAGGGGGATAACACGATGTAGGCAGCACCGACTGTTTTCGTTTTTTTTGCTACTGCCAGCACTCCACATTTCCAAGCAACAGAGCTACATGTTGAAATTGACTGGAATTCTCCTTTAAGTGGTAAGACGGTAAGACATTTGTCAATGGGTTAAATGACAGTTGATGGTTCAAGATAAAAAAACGCAATTGGTTGAATGGTTCAGTTGGCTCCAGTTCTTTAAGAAAAGTGGCCAAATTCTCAGGTATTGCAAAAATGTCTTGTTCTAATGCACTTTTCGCTTATTTGCACTATACTGTGTCAGTGATGTTGCTGCTGGTGTTTCACATGTGCATGAGGAGCTTAAAAAAGCAAAAAAATGTCTTTCTGGCAAATGTAGTCAAAATGTTCATGTTTTGTGAGATCTTGGTCATACTTATTTTTTTTTTAGGTTAACATTTATTGACATCAAGTAGAAAACACCTATACAATGTAATAAATTGAGTAAAAGAAATAAGTACAACACATATTTTAAATAAATCTTAGGCAAGTATTCAGTTATATCATACTAATGGTTTCAGTTGTATCTACTCACTTTCTTCTGTGCCTTCTACTAAATAAATGGTTTACAGTCTAAATACATTTACTTAATTATATTTGGTAAGTATACTAAATAAATTCATTACGACATGATTACAAATATTACTCAAATCTACTCATTATTTATGGTTTGTTTTACTTGATTTCCAAGCTTTGTAATCTACTCAATATTTTTGAGTGTAAAAATGTTTCACTAATTAAATTAAGTAATGTGCAGTATTTGTTTTTAGAGTGTATGGCTGAACTTTATTATTATTAAGGCTTGGTGAAATGATGCCCCACTACAACTAAATTACATTTTGTTAGAGAACAACAATGACATGTAATGTAATGTAACTAAAAATGTAAGAAGCAGTACTTACAGTTTACATTTTTTTTCCGTTGCTTTAATATGTGTCATGTTTCCTTCTGTGATCAAAATTTAGTTTTTATTCTCAGTTCCCTCTTTCCATCTGGGGCACGCCCACTAACACATGATTAAAGCAGAAGGACCCTCGGAGAGGTCCTCTGCCAAGCCATGATCTATATACATTTCACAATGTTAACCGTCTTAAGAGGAAGTTCACATGACTTCCTCAGTGGGGAACATTTTTTGTATCTGCTTGTTATTCGGGTCCTCTCCAAAATCTAATGGGTTCTTCTTTGGCCCATGCTCCATCCTTCAATAAAACACCTTTAATGAAATGTCAATGGAGGTATGGGGGGACAAGAGACATTCAAAAACTGGGCGCTCACTGTTGAGCTCTATAGAGAGGAGAAGTCTCTTCCCTTCCTCTGGACCATCATGGGACTTCATTTCAGAAAAAATATGTTCTGTGGTGAACGGGGACGGACAAATATTTATTTTGATCCCATTTGAATTGAGCCATGAATTACACATTTGATGTTTGTCAGTTTAAAAGATAATTTAGCAAGTCAAGAAAGTCTCAGTTTGTCGTAAAACTGTTAAAGTATCAGACTGTATACATATCTTGGCTCAGAGTGGGCCTTTGTGGGGGGTGCATATCAAAGTGTGGGGTCTGGGTGTCCTCCTCCAGGGTTAATTTTAGCATCACGGACTTAATTTCCTTCACTTTTTGTTTTTTATATTTTATGGTGGGAATACCTTTATTTATCCTATGAGAAGGAAAACACAGATGACATTCAAAATATATCAAATATATAATGGAATATAAAAGCATTAAGGGGGCTTTCACATCAGGGACCTAAGACTCTCTGCATGTTCTGCAGTGTTAGTTTAGTTTGCTGTCACATTACTCAACCCCATATTTGTGAATACAAACATATGAAGTAAAAGTTCAGGGGGGAGGTGGAACCTCCCATGATGCCGCTGGCTCAGGAGGAAGCTCCCTGAAGGAGGAGGAGGCAGACGGAGAGTCAGCATCTACTGAAGGAATCAACTATTCTAAAAAGTGATCCACTTGTTTAAATCACTTCTTTAACTGCATAGTGGATGGACCTGGGAGAATGGGCTGAAAATAATGCAACATTATGTTATTCCAATATGGTTATGGTATCACATGTATTAGTCATGTCAGTGGAATATAAAATCAGGTTTTACTCTCTAAGTTTGGAGACAGTAGTTTTGGTTTTGCTTCGTCCAAACACACTAAATGTTTCAGAGTTTCCCCAGAGATAGAAACCAGAATTTAAGTTTCTACGGAGGTTTATAAAAAAGATGTGTGGTCTCCTCCTTTCTCCTGTGAAGTTTCTGAATGTTAATTTGCTCTTTTATTTAGAAGAACAACTTCCAGAACATAGATGGTAGTGTGGGACAGACATCACAGACATTGATTAATAAGAGATGGAGGAAAGGAAATTATCAGAGAGAGACACATTTTTATTGACTTGCTTTTATGTTATGCTGTCTTTTTATGGTCTTTTTTTATTGTCTTTTGACCCTATCACCTGCTAATTTCATTTTGTTTATTGAATTGTCACTTTTTCTGTCCTTTTTCCCCATCTTCTGTTTTACACATTAAACATTAAACTAATTCCAAGGATTAAAAGTGAATGAATACTCTGTGTGTGGTTTGAAGAATGCATGCAGCCAGAGGGAATTCCTCTCTCTGGACCTCAATGCAGATGCTTCCTGCTGATAGTGAAGTTAGACTTTAGGTAAGCTGCACCTGCAGTACAGCTGCTGGCTGAATGAGAAACTGCAGAGAGACATGAGGACAATTAAACACACAGCAGCAGGACAGGGGACAGTTGGACTCACCTGACTGCAGACAGGACACTCTGTGGAAGAAGGGGATGAATAATCCTGCCAGCTGTCTGAGATCTCCATGCATCCTCTTTCATTTAAGCCCCGATGAGCAGAGTCACCACCACTCTCCTCTCACCATCACTGTCAAGCTGCTGGGAATAAAACACACTTCCTGTCAGAAAATTCTAAATAAAACTACTATTCACCAACACAGGTTGAAACATGTTTTAGTACTACAACCTAACATACACAGCCAGCAGGTAGGGGTGGTATGGTTCACAAAACCCACGGTTCAGTTCGTATCACGGTTTTAGGGTCACGGTTTTCGGTTCTGTACGGTTGTTGTTATTTTTTCTTTTAATCTTTAACACTCCAGAAATATACTTCAGCATGTGATATTTAGCCTAATTATCCACAATGCAGGGTACAGTATTCAAAAATAGTTATATCATGTAATCATGCACAAACTGCATTTGACTTGACTTTAAGCACATTATTAAAAAAAAAAAAAAAAAAAAAACATTATTGGGACCATGTCTGAGGAAAGCTAGGTGAGATGTTGATACAGCAAGAGGGAAGACATTGATGATTTTAACAAGCTTTTCATTTATTTGGCAAAAAAAAGAGAATGTGTATTGCCATCTACAGGAACTTATGTGCCTTTTTAGCACACAAAGATTAAAATATTACAGAATATCAATTGCAATAACTTGCATTTATCAAACTGCCAACTTCAGTGTAGCTCTTACAAAAATGGTATCCCTTAAAAGAAAAAGAGAGGAACTCTTAAAGGTCCATCTTTTAAATAAGTCAGAATACGTTAAACATAAAAAAAATTGTGATTTTTTTTGTATAGTTCTTTAAAAGGAAATATGTTTTGGGGAGAATAAAACTACTCTAGGCTGAGTTTTCCTAGTAACCAAAAAGGCTCAGGATGCTGCAAATGTTGGTATAATATGAAAAAGGCTGGTGGATATAAGACAAAAAATAATAATTTATTGAATGAATCAAATTTGAACATCTGTCACTGTCAGTGGCTTGTTGATCTTTACATTGTTAGTTCATTTCCTATCCTGGCCTGGGACACACATTCATACGGTTTGATAAAGTACTTATTGGACTTTAACTTATCATTACACTTACAATAACGTAGCTGTCCTCAATATAGGTCATCCTGTATGTCTCATCTCCGTTTTTCCTGCATCCACCGTGTGTGTGTGTGTGTGTGTGTGTGTATTTGTGAGATTGTGTATGTTTGTGTGTGCGCGCATCAGTCGCGGGGGGAACTGAGCAGCCCTACCCCCACCCGCTGCAGAGAGCTGACAGGATTGAAACAGCAGCAGCTTTCAGCGACTTTATAGTGAAAAATCGTTACAGCGTGCATTTATGTTAAAATGTATACAGGTTGGCAGGATGGTCTGAAATGTTTTGCACCGTCTTTCACTGTACGTTTTGTTGGTAACTTGTCCACACCTCTTCTTTCGCACGATGGGGAAACACACTGTCTGAGGTCACATATGGGCACGAGGCTACATGCGTTGGACCGTGCGACACACATGCGCTCCGAACTGAGACAAGTGAACCGAGCGGTTTGGATGTTTTTTCATGAACCGTACCACCCCTACCAGCAGGTACACAGAGCTGGAGCAATACATTTCTTTCCACCAAATCCACTCGTCTGTGCAAACATGCTTGTCAATAGAAATAATTCAGATATATATTTAACATCTGTAATGTGCAAAACTCAGGATTGCAAAAGCTGACCATTACAATCTTTTCAGGAATGTATTAATTTCAGGAATAAAGTATTGCGATATTTTCTATGGCGATACGGTATCGATACATAGACGCTGAATATTGATCTATTATTATATATGTGTTGGTCAGTTTGTCTGCTTGAGAATCCCATTTTGCAGCAATAAAACTGAAGTGAGAAGAAACTTTATCTTTTTAGATAAAACAGATGTTGACAAAGTTTCCTTTTGGGACATCTTTTGAAATTGGGAAACGTGAATTTGGAAATAAAGGTAATAAATTGTAATATATCGCAGAATATTGCAATATGTTTAAAACCGCAATAACATCGTATCGTGACATAAGTCGTATAGTGAGGTGATTCCCACCCCTACTAGTTAATACATAGAACATTAATCAGCAACTATTTAGCTTATTTATTTTAATCAGTTAACTTAAAACAGGTTTACGAACATATTTGTTATAGTGTTTAACGTGTTTTATTGTAATTTTCTACCACCATTAAAAAAAACTAATAATCACTGACACATGTCTGTTTAGTTCCATCTCCCCCCCCACCAAACTCCATTATAAATCTAGCAGTATAATGTTGCTGGACTTACAGGCATGTGTAAACATTGTTAAACATAACAAAAAGGAGGAAGAATTATGACCAAGAAAGTCATAAAAAATCAAGTCCAGACACTCAAGGTTGGTTACAAAAAGTGATAAAAAAAAGCCTTTATTAAATAGGGCAAGATATTAAAAATACACCAACGCATGTCAGCTTGAGCCTTCCTCAGGGTGTAGTGACACAAAGGGAACATCAGAGTGATTCTTGCTTGCAGATGTGTATAGGTGAGAGCATGATATGCTCACCCTGGCCTCCAGGGTCATAACACCACAAACACAATACACAACACATTGTGCAAAATGCAGCATTTAGGCCCCCATCTTCAATCAAGCAAAATGCGTATGAGTACAGCCAGCAAAACATGGCAACATATACTTCAGTGTTTTTAGAAACATACAAAGAGGATGGATGAATTACAAACAAATTGGATGAACATGAATTTAAGTTTTTCTTATGAATCATTGCTGCTTTCTGATAATTCAGCATAGCTTTATTTAAAGAAGACTTTTCACAGATAGAATCATAATGTGCTTTACATAAAAAAAACATACAAGATAATACATATTAAAAACTAAGTAACACAAAATAAAGGGAAGTACAAGTAAGTAGTTGTATTCGGTGTGAAAAGGAGCATATAGATGGGCTCGAATGTTTATATTGACATGTGATTTATTGGCACAAATGATTGATGTTTGGTCTGTAGTGTGTGATGGTGAACAGACTGAACTTTAATTTCAGCAGCTGATCTTCAGTCAGTGTTTCTGTCCACAGGAGAGACTCTCAGTCCTGCAGAGGACACAGAGACACTGAGGAACCAGAGGGGACCATAAACCCAGGATAAAGAGGTTGAGTGAATGTGGTGTTGAAGGTGTGGAGGTGGATCAGGGAGTCAGAGGAGACTGTGTAGACGGATAGAGTGCCAGCAGGACATTCCACATACACTGCTACTCTGTTAGAGACAGAGGAGGAAGTGAGGGCTGTTACTCTGTTATTGTGACAGACAGAGTAACCATCATCAGAGCAGATCAGACTCCAGGAATGATCATTCCATCCAAACCAACAGTCACCACTGTTTCCTCTCCTTCCGATTCCTCTGTAACTCACTGATATATGAACGTCTCCTCTCCTCTCAACCTCCCAGTAACAGCGACCAGTCAGACCATTTCTACACAGCAGCTGTTCCCAGGAGTCAAATCTGTCTGAATGATCAGGATATGACTGATCCTCTCCCACATGTGTCACCTTCCTGTTGTCGTCAGACAGTTTGAGTCTTCTGTTTACTGTGTTTGTGTCCGGTTCCAGTTCACAAACATCTGATGGAGAGAACAAGACACAATCAGCTGCAGATTATCATCTGTTGATTTATTAATAACTTTACTGACAATTAATTATGTGTGAAAGTATTTGTAGTAGAGTTGTACTAGAGATGTACGCGATCTCGTGAGACTAAATGTGACGAGATTTCTCGTCGAGGTAAAAAGTGTCTTGCGATGTCTCTCAATAGACTCATGGACAAGTTTATTTCCTCAATCGTTTGTTGCAGCTACTATGGCAAACTCCTGATCTATACTGAACAAATTATAAACGCAACACTTTTGTTTTTGCCCCCATTTTTCATGAGCTGAACTCAAAGATCTAAGAATTTTTCTATGTACACAAAAGGCTTATTCCTCTCAAATATTGTTCACAAATCTCTCTAAATCTGTTAGTAAGCACTTTTCCTTTGCTGAGATAATCCATCCACCACACAGGTGTGGCATATCAAGATGCTGATTAGACAGCATGATTATAACTTGTCCATGAGTCTATTGACAGACATCGTGAGGCACTTTTTACCTTGACGAGAAATCACGTCACATTAGTCTCACGAGATCTCGTACATCTCTAGTAAACACGTGCTCTAGTGGCGAAAAGATAAATTAAATTGACACGGTTGAATAGCACTGTCACTTTCCCAAACTGACTCTAAATTACCTCTATCATCAATTAAACAATGATTTCCCAGTCAAACAAACCAACAACATGAATACTAAGGAATACAGCCACTAATAAAGGTTATTTCTACATTATATAAGAGGGATTTCTGTAGAAATTGGTCATGCACTCAGCATTATAAATCTTCCCAGACCACATTAGTTAGCAAGAATAAAACGAGAGTCCAACACATAATATATCTGAAAATGAATTACAAAAGCTCACTTCACCAACCAACTATGAAATGTGAATCATTATACTGCACTTACTTTATTATGGATGCACATGAACACAAATAAAGTCAGAGACAGAATGTTATTAATAAAACATTGTTTGCTGTGATTTTGTGTTTTCAGTCTACACAGCTGTAAATCTGTAAATCACCATCAGATGTATGGCTGGGATCGAGCATCTGTCTTCGCAAAAATCATCTGTTGAGTGTTTGATGGTAATTTATTTGTGCTTTAGAACCATTGACTGTAAATGTTAATGGACAGAGCATGTGTGACGTCACCCATTAGTTTATGGAGATCTGCTATGAGTCGTCGAGTTTCCTGTTACGGGCACAGCCATCTTGGTTGCGGATGTGACGATTTTAGACGTGAGGGAGGAGCCTTAGACTGATGGGCGGTATCTGACTGTGACGTTAGCTGAGAGATGGCAACGCTGCTTACACTCTACGTTATGTTACACACTTTCACTGGCAATCTGGATGCAACTGCTGCTGAAGGCTAGCCGACATAATTTGAGGTAAGATTTAGCTTCGCTAGGTTTTAAATATATCTTTGTCCAATAGTTATATTACATGTAAGACAGGCCGCAAATTGTCAATCACATCATAGCCACGCCCTAAAACACCACCTGCTTTATCGTTGATTTTAAAATCAATGAGACCATAATTCAAAAAATGAACATCATTCTGTATTGCAGAAGACTTAAAACTAGCGATTGAGACCATAAACCCATTATGAAAATGTTTACTGAGGTAATAAATCAAGTAAGAAGTCGATCACTTTCTCATAGCCTTCTACAGAAACCGACCTCCTTTTGCAACCGCACGTGTCGCCCTCTGCTGGAATTCAGAGAGAATGCAGGCTTAAGGCATCTTCCGCATTTGCAGCACTTCGCTGAACCAGATGCAATAGTCTATGTTTAGAACGTAATCAATGTGAAACAATTGTAAAATAAGCTTTATTTCTCCCAGTCTACTGTACAATGACAAATTCAAGTACAAAACATTTGGTCTCAACTACTGCCCGAAAATGCTTAGTTATGTTGTAACCTTGGTTCTCTGAGTGAAGAGACTCTCTCCTCCATACATATGGAATAAATAACAGTGTAACTGTTAGTTATACAGGAGAGAAGTCAGTCATTTCAGTTTATGGCAAAACCTTTCAGTGCTCGGTTTTCATTTTGTGACTTTCGATTGAATAAAGGACTATTTTATTCTTTAGTCTTATTTGTTCATTGAAGTTTTCTGTAAAATATTGATAAACCTTGTCTCGTCTCGATCTCTTTAACCCAATCTCCTGTCTCGTCTCGTGAGCAGGGGGTGTCTCGTCACACCCCTAGTGTTTACCAATGTAACGGGGCTGTATAGGCAATGGAAATTAATTGTATTAATTAAGCCTCTATGTAGAATATTGTCACTGCCATAACGGCTTCCTATTGTGTTAAAGTATTAGTGGAAGTGTTTGGTTTGTGATGGCAGCCTTTGTAAATGTATAATACTTTGATATTAAGGCATTTTGAGCACTTTAGTTTGATATTAAGGTAAATTGAGTAACTTAGTTAATTTGTTCAGTTATGAATATGTATAATTGTATCCTAAGAATGTGAAGCATACTTATTATTGGATTGTATTTTATATGCACTAACTTTATGCTTTCATTTCTGTTTGCAGAACCTCAGGTTCACAGATTTAGTATGAATTGCATAAGTGCCCTGTGCATTGCTGTGTCTTCAACGTAACACAATAAAGTTCAGTAAACTGATACTGGGGTCCTGTCAAATGCATTGTTACCGATGTACCGAAGCTAATGTTCATACCAAGAATCAGCAAATACAGTTCATGTTTAGTTTACAAGTTTAGTAAAAATTAAAAGAAACAAAGATAGCTTTCTGTTGGCTAGACTGTTAATAAAATATATTTATTATTTCTGTTGGATCACTTTGTTCAGTTTGTTGCGTTTGTAAATTAAATTATTAAATTTGTTGATTGAATTCTAACATATTTCCAGCCATACTGACAGAAAACAGATCCTGACTGAAAGGAAGAATTCATCATCGTACTTCGGTCAAGAAAATGTAAAAATCTAGTGTAACATGCAGCTGAGTTCTCATGAATCAAACTTTAAACACACTCACACTTCCTCACACCAGGTCTCAGTCTTGGCAGTCCACCATGGTCCGTCCTGCAGGAAGAACCATAGTCAGAATAAACTTGATACACCTTCACTCAGATCCTCCATAAAACATGAACCAGAGTTCATCAGTTGGTGACAGAGAAACAGTGAGAGAGCTTCTGTTGTCTGTCCATCTGTCCATACCTGAGAGTTTTCAGTCTCCAGTTTGGATCCTTAAGTCCATCTGACAGCAGCTTCACTCCTGAGTCTCCTGGATGATTGGAGCTCAGGTCCCGTACTCTCAGATGGGAGGGGTTGGAGCTCAGAGCTGAAGCCAGAGAAGTACAGCCTTCCTCTGAGACCAGACAGCCTGACAGACTACACACACACACACACACACACACACACACACACACACACACACACACACACACACGCACGCATGCACGCACTCACACAGTCAGTTTAAACTTTCTAGATTAAAACAATCCATGTTAATCCTTCACATCCATTGTTTAAAAACGACTCTCACCAACACTATCAGAGTGCAGTGTTGGCTGAGTACCCACTGTGAAGGAGGAAAGGTTGGGGAATTCAAAGGAAACCTAACCAAGTACTTTTACTTGAGTACAATACTCTAGTACTCTCCCCATCTCTCTCTGACTTACAAATGCAGGGGGATGAACTAACTATCTACCTATCTACCTACATATAGCCCCATAGAAACAGATGCATAGCCTGTTGTCTATATGGGGCCCTAGCAACAACCATTGTGGTGCCTGCATTGTCCCTTCAACTCTCATATTCTAGTGGAGAGTCTGCACTTTAAAGGAACACACTGACTTATTGGGACTTTAGGTTATTCACCGTATCCCCCAGAGTTAGAAAAGTTCATACATACCCTTCTCATCTCCGTTCATGTCGTAACTCTGGCGCACCCACCGCTAGCCTAGCTTACCACAGGTGCTGGAGGTAACCGGCTCCAACTAGCCTACTGCTCCAAATAAGTGACAAAATAACGGCAACAAGTTCCTATTTACATGTTGTGATTTGTATAGTCAAAGCGTGTACAAATAACAAGGTCACATGAGACACAGCCATCTTCTAACTGTATACAAACTGGGAACTATATTCTCAGAAGCCGAAGCACTGCAACTTTTGCTACTTGGGTGGAGTGATTTGCTAGCAGCACACGAGAAGTCCCGTGGTGAGGAGCAGAGAGTAACAATGGTGCTTTTCAGGTGTTGCGCTAATCACTCCGCCCAAGTAGCAGTGCTTTGGCCCACTCAGTCTGAACAGTCTTTAGTCAGTCAATTCAAAAATCAAATGCATAAAGGCTTAGGGCCCTATTTTAACGATCTAAGCGCATGGCGCGAAGCGCACTGCGCAGGTGCATTTAGGGCGTGTCCAAATCCACTTTTGCTAGTTTGACAGCGGTAAAAGAGTCTGTGTGCATGCTTCAAAAGGATTGTACTTAGTGTCTTCATTAATTCATAGGTATGTTTTGGGCGTAACATGCAATAAACCAATCAGAGTGTCATCTCCCATTCCCTTTAAAAGCCAGGCATGGTTGTACCTTGGCGCATTGCAATCTTTTGCATGTTTGTGTGCTGCTGCCAAGAACATAGTGGGTAAATGAAAATAGTTTAACACTGACCTGAGAGTTTCCAGTCTGCAGTGTGGACTCTTCAGTCCAGCTGACAGCTGCTTCACTCCTAAATCCTGCATGCCATTGTTACTCAGGTCCAGCTCTCTCAGACTAGAGGACTGGGAGCTGAGAACTGAGGACAGAGCTTCACAGCGTCTCTCTGACAGGTTACAGCCACTCAGCCTGAAGAGGAATCAGCAATACATAAGAAAACAATTACAAACAATGTTGGTAGCACTTCAAATTATGGCCCAGTAATAAGATGGTAATACTGGGGTAACAGTGTGATAATTAATAGGTAATATATAGGTAATAACATTTAATTACCAAAGTAATAACTGGGTAATACATCACAGTAATAAGATGTAATACTGGGGTAATAAGGTGATAAGAATACCAATGTAATAAGTAGGAAAGGGTTTGATAATAACCATATGTATATCTGGGTAATAAAATAAGATAGACTATTAACACCACAGTGGGGAAATTCCTGTGCTACAGCAGCTCAAAAGAAAATGTACACACATCAGAATAACACAATACACATTAAGTAGGAGAAAAAAATATACATAAAGTATAGGGAAAGGAAAAATAGAATAGAATTAGATATAATAATACTACTAATAATAATAGTAATAAAAACAACCGCATTTACACAATTAACAACCTTATATAAACAGACAGTATATAAAACAGATATACAGAAGAGTAAGGTGTGAATGAGTAGTGAGGACATATTGCACAGTTGGAGGTTATATGAATGGTAATGTAGTTAAATTAATATTATTATTAATAATAATATTAAATTAATAACATGGTAATAATGGGGTAATATATGTTGATGTTTTCACAGTATTATATGCTACTATCTGCGTAATACCTTCCAAATTAGAATTTGTTTTTGGGAATTTAAAATGGTTAATTACCATATTATAATGCTGAAATTCATCCACCCTTTATGTTCCAAACATTTTGCTTTTGTTTCAAGTTAATACTTTACAAATAATATGTTTAATCTTCAGACTTCTTTCCTGGAAACACGTCTGGTAGTTTCTGTGTAATTTCCATAAATCATGAATCAGTGATCACTGATATTACCATGTAATATAATAGAAACAGGCAGTTTTGCACTTTGCGTCACTGATTCATGGTTGTTACACAGAAACTACCAGAAGCATTTCTAGGTAATCTCTACACCTCTGTTATTCTAATATTACCATGTAATACAAAAGGAACAGGCAGTTTTGCATTTTGCAGCACTGATTCATGGTTGTTACACAGAAACTACCAGACGTGTTTCCATGTAAGAAGTCACAAGATTAAACATATAATTTGTAAAGTATTACCTTGAAACAAAAGCAAAATGTTTGTAACATAAAGGGTGGATGAATTTCAGCATTACAATATGGTAATTACCCATTTTGAATTCCAAGAAGTTTTATCTAATTTGGAAGGTATTATGCTGATAGTAGCCTATAATACTGTGATAACATCAACATATATTACCCCATTATTACCATGTTATTACAATATTAATATAACTATATTACCATTACCCAGATATACATATGGTTATTATCGAACCCTTTACTACTTATTACATTGGTAATTGCATGTTATTACATCTGTTACCTTCTTAAAACCTTATTACCCCAGTATGACATCTTATTACTGTGATGTATTACCCAGTTATTACTTTGGTAATTACATGTTATTACCTATATATTACCTCTTTATCATCACACTGTTACCCCACTATTACAATCTTATTACCGGGCCGTAATTTGAAAGGCTACCCAAATTGTCATAATGTTGCACAAAGGAAAGAAAGAAAAAAAGTACAACTAACCAAGAGCTACATTTTTCTTTTTTTTCCACATTATTACTGGATCAAAATTGTCTTTCATTTGCATTTTATCATCCTTGTTAATCACAATTCATAAATATTTTATTGTGTTTTTTTGTACGGGGATTCTACAAATTTGTGTATCTGAAACATCTTTAAGGGCGAGAATTTCGCATTTATTCAAATTGATATTTAAGCCAGATACTTCAGAAAATGTATCAATGTCAGATAAAGTATGAGAAACTTCTGTTTTCCTATTTATAAATAATGTGGTATCGTCCGCCAATTGTGAGATTTGACTGCCATGATAATCAGTACCTTTATAATAAAGAAATTTTGTAGCTATATTATGAAATGTAAACTGCTTCCACTAATCTCTGCCCCCATCTTCTTTTAATATCAACAACAAGTTTGGATCAATATAATACTGTTATGCAATATAAGTCTGAGATAAGAAAACATGAAATACAAATTGTTTTAGCATCTTTATTCATATTATCAGAAATTACAAAACAACACGCAACTCATCATCAAAAAAATGGAAGTGTTACATTCTTGATGCTTTAGTTGCTGTGTTTGAACTGCATGGGGCAATGTGTAATTACATTTCTAATAGAAAGAAAAAGGAAACGTCTCCTTATTCACCCTCAGAAAAGACATTCACTGGACCAAGGAAATGAAGTGAAATATTTAATTTACATCTTTTTTTTTCTTTACATTTTTTCCATTAAGAGTCAGTTTGAAAACAATTTAAATGATTGAAGATCAGAATAAAAGCAATCTCTCATCCCCAAAAAAACAAATATGTGTGAGTATTGTAATTAGCATCACCAGTAGCCCATTTTCTCATTGTTTGCATTTACCTCGGCCTAATATATAATATGTTCATCTGGATACTTACTTTCTCACTTTCATCTTTAATAGCCTTTATCTATCCTCTTTTCTCACACTTACTCCTTCATTGCCTTTACAAAAAACACCCCAGACGCATCATCAAACAACTTCATGTCCTGAGGCCATGTGTAAACCTCCAGCCTGATCAGGGTGTAGCCGCTCTCCTTCAAACTAGCACAGACCTGGGCCTCATTCACTGGAATCGTAGGGATCTTTAACCCAGGCCCCCCAATATAGTAACTCATTCCCAGAGTTCCGATGAGCAGGAGGTGGCCACCGGGCCACAGGAGCCTCCCAATGTGGCCCAGGGCCCTGGTGAAGGCAGCCAGGTCAGGGCTGACACTCTCCAGACAGTAGGAGGACACGAGACAGTCGGCCCCTGCTGAAGGAAGGACGTCAAGGGCCAGAGGCTGAGGGTGGTTCACGTCAATGGGGACAATGTCCATGATGACCTGACGTAGCTTGGCAGCCTTCTCTGTCCATGCTGAGGGCCTGTTAGAGACAATGAATCACCAAATTAGATAAAAAAAACAGCTATTGTAAAGGCACACACCATTTACCTGCACTAGTTATGTAATTCATACTGTGTATCCTGTATCCTACTGACTTCCTACTCAGACTTTTCATCTACAGTCGCACCACGTCAAAAATCTAAATGTGTCCATAACTTACTGCTTTATGACCAAATACTTAGAAAACTAATTATATTGTCATCAGCCTCAGCTGTACTTTGCAGTTGTATTATTGTCACAGTAGGCAGAGTACCAGGATGACTCATAGTCATAAAGAGGGCCAGAATAAAACGTGAGATCTGGTGACCCGTGAAGGAAGATGACAGATTCATTTTTAAAATTGTGAAACCAATTATGAAGGAAAACGGTGTTACCACAAGGAGGGAGAAAGTAGAAAAAGGAACTCTAGAATGCTATGTAAAAATCAATGTAAAGTGAAAAGAGTAGCATTCTTATTTTCTCTCTATAGAACACCTTACATTACAAATCTAAACCATTTCCTGATGATGATACTAGTTAAACATTGAGTCATTTGTAGTGAGTGATATTTCAAGATATCTCAAGTCTTTAAAACTGAGTTTCTAGGGATCTGGTCGTACTGTCGTCCCTCCAGCTTGCAGACGTGCTGTAGGAAGGGTGTCCAGTCCAGGCTGCAGCCGCCCTCATCCTGGAGCCAGCTCCTCAGCTCTTGCCTGTTGACCTCCAGGAAATCTGTGAGGAGCACCTTGTTGAAAACCTCACAGCCACTCATCACCTGGTGCAAGGTGGGACCCGAACCTATGTCCACCAGCAGCTCACCACTCACATTGCCTGGAAAGGTAGGAGAGAGGAGAAGTAAGACTCTGAGAAAGAACTAATTGAGAGTGTTTTACCAAAATGCCTTGATTAATATGCAAAAAAATCCTTCACACTGTTATAATTACGGACAGTGTCACATACTGTATTCTGGAATCACTTGTTGCACCAATTTGCTGAGATTATATCAAATTTCTGAATGAAGAACTTAAATCCAGATCACATTTTTGATGGCACCAAATTGAAAATAAATACATTTATTTAATTTTTTTAAGATCAATTTTTTACTTTTTCATTTAAACAACAACAACAACAACAACAACAACAACAACAGAACAGACAAACACAGTTGAACAAGAACAACCCCCCTCTCCCACCCATAAATACATTTATTTGACATGTTATACAGTTGTCCCTTTAATTCAGCCTGACATGTTTGGTATGTTTGGAAATCTTGAGTTCTAGAAAAACAAAGATCTTTAGGTTTGAACAGTGTTTGGACCCACCTTAAATATATATAATAAATAGAAGAAAGGTATATTCACCGACTATTGAGTGTAAAGAGTGAGAATAATGGAGAAGAAACAATGGGTTTGTCTCCAAAAATGCCCAACATCTGAAACATTTGCCTCTGATAGAAATCAAATTATAGTGTTGAATTAAACATACACGTATATTACTAGCAGTCAGATCACTAGAAGCAACGCACGAGGCGACCTTCTCATTCCATTCAGGAAAAGTTAATTTGGCCAATTATCTTTTTCTGTTACGGCATTACAAAACTGGAATTCATTGCCCACTACAATTAAAGATATACATACATATTCCACCTTTACAACACACCTTAAAGCATGGCAGGCCGATAACTATTACTGCACACATTAATCTGTCAGATGTGGTGTGTGTTCTATGTGAAATAGTCATTGTTGCTGTCGCTCCATCACTGCTGCCTGCCTCCGTTACGTCTTGTATGTGCTTTCAATGTGGCCTCTGAGACTTTTCTTTTTTTTCTTGTCTCCTTCGTATTGTATTAACTGCATGGACTGCTTTAAGGCCATTGCCATTATCTGTGCTTGTTTGTATGTGTGCCACTTCTTTGTATGTTTTAACCTTTTTTTGCTTAGGCCTGCTGTTATTATAGATGTAATGTAACTTATTTTAATATGTTAAAAGGCCAGATGGCTGCCATGGCCGTTACTCCATTCCCTGCTCCCTTTTCTTCCATCCTCCTGTTGTCTTTGTGACTCTACCTAACACCTGTTTAGTGGTCAGCCTTCAGGTGCACCCTCAACCGCCTTATATACCTGTGTATGTCTGGGTGTGTCTGTGTCATTTTGTGTGTGTCTGTGCTTTGGGCTACTCTGAGTTTCATGGGCAGAGATAGCAATCCTGTTTTTTGGGCCAGTGTTGCACTCCGATAGCATTTGTTCTGTTCATGTTCCCGGCCCTGAGGCGCTGATACCATCAGATCAGGGGGGCTTCTTCCAACACTAGACACACTAATGGACCCCTCACATGGCTTTCAGGTCTTCCAGCAACCTCTCAAATCTCCACAATCATTCTAAAGGGCCTTTTACACACAAACAATAGACCAGTTTTGTCTCAGGAAGCCCTGTTTGAAAGACAAAAAGAGGTTTGTCTGCATATCCATGTCGCCATTTTACTTTAATGATGTTGAGTAGCGGAGAGATGGGGAAGTGTAAGTGGTCCCCCTAGGGAAAGGAAAAGTTTCTTATGTTGACAGGCGATAGTAGATGATTACAAAGTCAGAGGTTGTCGTACAGGGCGCAGAGAAGCCGCATTTTGAGTATCAATACATTTTAAAATATAAATGGATTCACAAAGTCCATCAAAAAAGAGCAAGATGATAGTCAAGAGAAAGAATGAGCAAATATAGATGTAGGAAAAAAGCTAATTTGAAAGCTTTAAAACCGACACAGAGTTGCAGCACTTTTTCTTTAGATTTTAAAGGAACAGTGTGTAGGATCTATGGGGATCTATTAGCAGGAATGCATACTTATGTTTTCATTCGTGTATAATCACCTGAAACTAAGAAATGTTGTGTTTTTGTTAGCTTAGAATGAGCCATTCATATCTACATAGGGAGCGGGTCCTATTTCACAGAGCCCGCCATGTTGCATCGCCATGTGTAATTATTTATTAGAGTTACTGCATATATGTATTTTGGACAGTGTTCGAACTGTACCGTGGCCTCTGGGGGAGCACACTTTTTTTGTTTTTTCACCCGGGGTGTCGTGAGCTTGCGATTTACAATGGCTTACAAAGATACATAACAGCTACAAGTGTATGCGCTATACAGGATTTACCCTATTATACTTTATCGACAGGAATTGATAGGTCAAACACAGGGCTTAATTTGAGCCGGAACACGCCGGAACATGTTCCGGCACCTCCGACGTTGGATCCGGAACCTTTTTTATTGACACCTCCTGTGTCACTATGAAAAATTAGTCGCCTAAATGAAAAAAATAAACTACTGTTTGTGTAGTGTTCAATGTTGTTATCTGTCTTGTTAGTCTTGATTCCCCATTGGAGTTCCACAAAAGTTTTGTGTTTGCATTTACAATGCGTTTTGAGGTGAATTTTCAGGGTAAGACAGAGGGGGGAGAGGGACGGAGGGAGGGAGGGGATCGGCACTTCAACAGCGCGGCGCTGCACTTCAAGTGACACAAGCGCTTGTGCTGGTTGAGATTGCTGTTTGCAAATAAAAATAAACATTGCCCTGATGTACACACAGCGTTGTTTAGGCTTTTTTAGTCAGAGTAAGAGAAGCTACGTAGGCAGGTGTAATTTTTTTTTTGGTTCCGTTACCTCCAACCCCCGTTTTGAGTCGCCGGATCCACCCCCCCTCTGCGCTCTGGGACCTCCCACTTTACAAATTAAGCAATAGTCAAACAGCAATCAGCCACCCACAAAGCATCAAAGCAAAATTGGTTAGAAACAAAGCATCAGGCTGTCTTTGAGATGTCACATGAACAACAGTTAAAGGTACTCAGGCTACCAAAGAATACCATAATTCCTCTGTTCAATTAGGCCTAAGCAACGCACCCCAAGCTTCCACCCTTAACCGTTTTGCCAGCAGCGTGTTGGCATTTGAACAAAGTGCTGTGTGACCACAGTGTGTGCAGACTGTAGTTACAGTATTGCCTGAGGCCTTTTGGAGGAGCAACACTTAGGTTTTAGTTTGTGATCTCCCTGCAGGTGAAACGGCCTCTAACATGTTCTGTTTGAGCTTCAACTTTACTCTGCAAACAAAAGTGTATTGGGAGCTGCACCTGGAAATGCCTCCAGCCTGAAAGTAAACAACAACTTTGCTATTAAAATGTGAAAAGGTGAAAAACATACAGCTGTACTTGCATGCAGGGTGTTACTACGGGGGAGCTAGGGGGATAATTATTATTTTTTTTCTTCTTTTTTTTTGGGGTCTGTAAAAACATTAACAGTGTGTCATTTGGACGTGCAATTTCAGTTTTGTGTAATGTTATCATCTTGGATTATTATGTGTAAAATTGCAAAAAATATTCATTCATGCATGACGGTGATTTAAACCTAATTCACGTCAAAAAAAGATAACGGTAACACTTTACTTGAAGGTATCTACATACGAGTGACATGACACTGTCATGAACACAGGAACCCTAACCCTAACCCTAACTCTAACCCTAACTCAGTGCTCGAATTACGTGGGAGCCAGAGGGAGCCGAGCTCCCATGGAGTGAGAACTGGCTCCCATGAAAGCAACAAAGTCAAAAATATGAGGGGGTCTCTCATATCTGAAGGTATCTGCCATATGTGGCATTGTAATTTAATCTTAAACGACACTCATTATCCATCCCTGTGCGGTCTCTTACCATTAAAGACGTAGAAGTTAAAATATAGGCTACTACCGGACGTAGATCTGAGCCTACCCTACGCTCATGAATGCAGCATGACTGCACTTCACCACCACACCACTAGGCTATGTGAGCAAACCGCATACAACCGATTTGTACAGCACTCGCAAGTCCGAAGAAGTCACCTTGCTTTTAGCTTAATGTGCCACCAAATACATCTTAAATATAAATATCACTGTCAGTAGTAGTTGCAGATTTAGAATTATGTGTATAAGTTAAGGACTAAATGCATTATTGTGTTTGACATTGAAGATATCTGAGACGGTGGTCTGGTTCAAATGAGTTATGTTTTATTTCATTGTGAAATTGAGAATGACACTCAGACTAAATCGTTTGGTCTATTTCTTTGCATTGCGAAATAGAAATGAAATATGGACTATTACAATCAATTGACGTGAGAGGACGCTAGCGCTGTTTATTCGCCGCTTCTCCGTCTGCTATTCCCTTTTGTGTTCCTGTTTGTTTGTGTACCCCTACCTCTGGACAGTCTCTCTACCTCTGGACAGCCTCTCAGCTGGTTCCTGAAGCCATTGGGCTCCTCAACCGGCTAATCCTAGCTGCTACAGCGGCTAACCCGATTGCCCACCTCCTTCTCACAGGCAACCTCCACCAGATGCGAGCCGTGACAGAGACTAGACTTTTATCTCCTCCTGTCATGCCGTGGATCAGTTAGCACTCACAACAGTCATCCACCTCTGTGCTAAATGCTATCACGGAGCTCTCAACTGCAATCCCCCCCCTCCCCACTGACCACACGCACTGCTAACCGAGACACTTCAGATCTCTCCAGCCTGCCCCCATCCCACCACCCTCTCACCATGCCAACTTTGCCCTCCTCAACACCCGATCGCTCAACAATAAAGCCCCTGCCCTCCATGAACTAATCCTCGACAACACTCTGGACTTCCTTCGGCTCACTGAAACCTTTGTAATGGGAAATTTACATTTAAGCATGATTCTTTATATTTTTGTCTTACTTTCTTCTCTATTAGCTTTCTCTCACAATGCTGAAAGAGAGTTTTTCTCATTCCCACATGAAGAATCTGATTCTAACTAAGTGAGAATCAGAAAGTCTGGAACATAATGTGAGCACTGTTTGTCTGAACAGATAGGGGCTACAAGGTCACCCTAAAACTATCTCTTCTGATACATTCAGTTTTCCCATGCCAGTTGAGATTCAACTGGGGGGGTGAAAGTCATACAGGGGGAAGGAGGCGAAATGGCTCCAAGAAGTCTCTTGTGTTTTTTCTTGATTGTCTTCATGTGTATCAGATTGTCTGTGAGAAATGTAGAGTCATAATAAGCCAAGTGCGTGTGTGCTGTCACTCTGAAGATGTATTTAAGCTCAGTGTTTCTGTTCTCTCATTTGAAGAGCTTTTCCACACCTGTGCTGCATGCCTTCTGTGAAATGGGTTCCTCCTATATTTGCAAATATACTTAATAAAATACAAAAAACCTAACTTGGTTTAGTCTTCGACTGTCCTTATTTTGTTTCACCTTCTATTTTTAAAACATCTACACCTGCTGCATCGAAAAACTTCCACCACACCTTGCAACAACCCAAAGACTTCTCCCTCAACCACGCATCCCCTCCTGGCTACAACTACATCTGCAAACCCCGCCCCTCCCGCTGTGAAGGTGGCCTCACCGTTATTTTCAATCAGAACCTCCGGATCACAGAACGCACCTTCCCCTCAGTATCATCGTTTGAATATCTTGCCTTCAAAGCCCTTTCCTCCATGACAGTCATCCTCATTTACCGGCCACCTAAACCAAATCCCTCCTTCCTCTCTGATTTTACTGAACTCCTCACACTAGCATCATCTCTCTCTCTCAACGTCTGCTGCTACTCGGTGACTTAAACATCCACATGGACTCCCCCACCTGCAAGCTCTCATCACAATTCACCATTTTACTGGAAAACTTCACTCTCACCAAACATGTCACATTCCCCACCCATGAAAAAGGACACATCCTCGACCTGGTCTGCTCCACAAACCAACCAGTGCTTGACCTCCATCCATGCCTCTTTCCCCTCTCTGATCACAAACTGATACGGTTCACCATCCCTTCTCCAACCCCACGCCCCTGCCTCCTCAGAGAAATCACCTTCCGCAACCTTAAATCAATCAATCCCCACCATCTCTCTGACCTGCTCTCCACCACTCTCCACGTGGACTTAACCCTCACCTCACCTGATGATCTCACAAACCACCTCAACTCCACCTTTTCTACCTCCCTTAACACTCTGGCCCCCCTCAAAACAAAAACAGTCACTTTTAACACCTCTTCACCCTGGTACACACCTGCACTCTGGAAAATGAAATAAACTGGACGCCAACTTGAACATCTGACAAAAAAATAATCTCTCACAGTCCACCATGAAGCCTACAAACTCCACCTCACTGCCTACAAAGACGCCCTCATTGCTGCCAAATCTGCCTACCTCTCCACCATCCTCACCAACCCCTGTCAAAACCCCAGAACCCTCTTTTCCACAATGAGCAACCTCATCAAGCCTCGGACCAACACCCTCCCTACCTCTACTCCGGATCTCTGCAACTCATTCCTCCACTTTTTCGCTGACAAAATCAACATCATTTATCAATCTCTATCCCCTGTATCTGACCTCCCTGTATCTACTCCAGCACCTACCACGGCCCCTCTTCTCCCCATCCCTCCTTGAACCTCTCCAATCTGGTTTTTGCCCCCTCTACAGCACAGAAACCGCTTTCCTCAAAGTCCTCAACGACCTCCTCACCTTTGCTGACACCGGTTCCCTCAACATCCTTATCCTCCTCGACCTGAGTGCAGCCTTCGATACCGTGAGCCATAACATCCTGCTCACCAGACTCAAAGACTTTGGTATTGAAGGTACTGCACTATATTGCAGGTACAGCCGCCCAACTCATCACCCGCTCCAAATCCTGGCACCACATTACTCCAGTCCTAAAACAACTCCACTGGCTTCCTATCTCCCACTGGATCACCTACAAAATTCTGGTCCTCACCTACTTGTTTTTATTATCTACCTGCCCTGTAAAGTGACTTTGAGTTCGTGAAAAGCGCTATATAAATTCAATTTATTATTATTATTATTATTATTATTATGTTGAAATTAATTAAAAGGAATCCATTTCTGTAAAAAACATCTCTCTGCCTGTTGTGTGCGTGTGTCAAGTTATAGCCTAGGCCTACTGTGCGCACATACTGCGCAAAAGCGCCATTCGCGCCTAGGCTATTGAATTGAATTGTATATGATACACGTTCATGACAGTGTCATGACACTTTGATGTAGATACCTTCAAGTAAAGTGTAACGAAAATAACTATACATGCTATTTTTGTCATGAGCATCAAGGCGTGGCGGCGCTCCGGTGCAAATTCAACTCATGTTTAGTACATGTTAACTCAAAGATTTGTAGAAAAAATATAAACATTGGAGGCCATTAATCAGCACGCAAAGTCTTAGAAATTTATTCTGCAGATAGCATCATATAGCCATGGCAAAAAGAAAACACGGCAGTTTAATACATTTTGGTTCTGTTGGCACACCTCCCGGCGGCATGACAACGCAAGAAGAAGCTAAAGAAATTAAAGCTGCAAGCAGCGATGGACGGGCCCTCGCTCCTCTGCGAGCGTTGGGGTTACCGGCATTTGCCGCTCCTTGTGACCATGCATTTGCGTCAACAATGAAAGGGAACTCCCTGCTGAGTTCCTACACCTGTGATACCTCACACAAGACTCTACGTCATACACTTCATTAGCTGTGACAGGGGGCGTGGCCAAAGCATAGGGGTCGGGGCAAACCTTTACCAATTAAAAAGAATGTCTCTGCTGAGTTCATTGATACCTCACATAAGACTCTACCTTAAACGGGTCACAAGTTATGAAAGGGGGCGTGGCTTAAGCATAGGGGGCAGAAAAAAACATCACCACTGAAAAAGGAAGTCTCTGCTGAGCTCAACGATACCTCACACAAGACTCTACGTCATACAGTTCATTAGCTGTGAAAAGGGGCGTGGCAAAATTATAGGGGGCGGGTCAAACCATCACCAATTAAAAAGGAAGTCTCTGCTGACTTCAATGACACCACACACAAGGGTCTACCTTAAACGGTTCAAATGTTATTAAAGGGGGGCGTGTCTTAAGCATAGGGGGCGGGTCAAACCAGATGATGTTTGTCATATAAGGCGCATTTCCTGTTGCCAGCGGGGGGCGCTATGACCAAAAGTCAAATATGGCCTGTAGGTGTCCTCAGGCCTGGACCCTTGTCAATCTTGAGAATTTTCGGGCAGATACGACAACGTACACTCAAGTTACAACAATTTATTTGTTCATCGCTCAACACTCAAAATGGCCGCCACGCCACGCCCACACCGTCAGACGAAAAGTTTTTCTTTTAATAACTTTTCATCTTTAAGGTGTTGGGATGATACAGACCAAGTTTGAAGTACATCGGATGAAATCTCTAGGAGGTACGGTGTTCATTTTAGGACATCCTCAGATCTCAGACTCAGGTGTCAGACTCAAACGAAACGGCCTCAGCGTCACAAAAACCTCTCTCATCCTCAGACCAAACGGCCTCATCCTCAGACCAAACGGCCTCATCCTCATCCTCAGACCAAACGGCCTCATCCTCAGACCAAACGGCCTCATCCTCAGACCAAACGGCCTCATCCTCAGACCAAACGGCCTCATCCTCAGACCAAACGGCATCAGCCTCAGACAAAACGGCGTCAGAAAAACCTCTGTCAGCCTCAGACCAAACGGTGTCAGCCTCAGACCAAACAGCGTCAGCCTCAGACCAAACAGCGTCAGCCTCAGACCAAATGGCGTCAGCCTCAGACCAAATGGCGTCAGCCTCAGACCAAACGGCATCAGAAAAACCTCTATTCTAGTGTGGGTGTCAGTTGAGACGAATGAAGGCCACGTCATCATGATGCGACACATACAGCCTACTTTGGACTTTCGACCATGCTTTATAGTGAGTGTGCATCCTTCTGATACGGTGAGTTTGCAAGTTATCATTTATTTTTCTTGTTGTTGTCACATTATACATGTGGTTGATTGTATTTCGAACCCCTAAATACAATTTTAAGTTAGCAAGTGCTAATGTATACTTGTGTTGTCATTACGACGTAGTTATGTTTCAATGTCAGTGCGTGAGCTAGCAATTAAACAGCTAACGTTAGCTTGAGCAACACGGTGTAAGAATGAATAACAAACCTAAATTAATTTAGGCTTATCTTTAATTCACCTTTTTTTAACCGCCAGACAATGGACAGAGTTAAAGAATATGAGAGCTTGAAGCAACAACTTGAAAATGGTAAGTTTAGGGGGATCATATTTTCAGTTAGGTATGAGGTTTAACCATTAACAGAGCAAGCATCTTAACACAAACGCAATGCACAGGTATTTATTTATAACCAGAACTTAACCATAGTTATTAACCTTATTTTAATGCTGGCATTGGCCAAGACTAATGAAAGTGTATGTGATGTAGCCTAAGCAACTGTAGCCCACACTATGCTGATGCAGCAGATGAACAGGGGTGTGTAGTGTAGGCTAGTTCTGCTTGTAAAGGCAGTCGATCAAGTGATATTGTTAAATAGAAGCCTTTAATGATCATGAACTCTTTCTAATATTAACATACCTAAATATTAACATTCCTGTTAACATTACTAAAGTTAGAACAAATTGTCATACAGTGGGAAAATGCACATAAGACTAAGACACAAATTAACGTTATGCGCCTGCTAACATGGCAAGCAGGATGGGACACTTTCACCCACCACCCTGGAAAGACAGAGAAATTATTAATATTTTCCACAAGTGTCACTCATTTCAGTGTCTGTTCAGTTGTCTCCTAGTGCAAGTGAATATGATTTTTGCAATAGACATTGATTAGTTGAAATTTAATTTCTAGGAGAGCTGACTCAAAAGGGTTTTGATACAAGAGTGAAAAAGCTCCTGGTGGCCAAGGAAACTGGTAGGCTAGGCTTAAGTATTGCTGCACATTTTCATGATTAACTAATTCATTAACTAATTAATTTCAGTATCAGATCCTTATGGTATAATGGCATGTACAATAGCCAACATATGATGATTGCATATGAAATTTGATGAATAATTCTTTGATTTCACTGAGTACTTGTTTGTGCCTTGTGTTATACCACCACCATTTCTATTGTAGGGCAGAGTGAAGGGAGTAACACTGGTAACTCCAGTTCTGGCAAGGATTATTTGAGTAAGCAAGCTCCATATTATGCATATTCACGAGATGAGATGAGAAAGATGTTGAGTTGCTTGGATTTGGAACAGTTGCTCAAATAAATGTCTGTGTTCATTTCAGCTGCAGCTGAAGCCAAAAATCTTGTACAGCCGCAGTGTGTGAAGAAGAAGCAGTATCCACTGGCAGTTAAACCTTCAAAGTCTTCACATGTAAAGGTTAGAAAAGTCTTTTTTGACCCTAAATAAACACATTAGGTCAAGCAACAAAAGGTGTGTCAGTGAAATGTATTAGTCAGATAGAATTTATTGTTTCTTTTTCTTAGGTTAAATTTGCTCCCATGGAGTGGAGGCCACGGGCTGCTTTGAGGTCAGGGAAATATCAAAAAATCATTTTGGAAGAGATCCATCCCCATGTTATCCTGCAGGGAGATGAGACTTACGACGATCTGCTAAAAATGGGAAAAGAAATGTTCTGGCCTGACGAGTGTGATCAAAGTGAATTCACCCTTTGCCATGTAGACGGTAGTAAGTGGACTAAGGTGGAATTCTCTAAAGAGTTCAGGACTGTTTCCGATATGACCACTCTTTGGAAAAGGACATTTTATGTTGGACGAAAAGAATTGGGTAATTTGATATTTGATACAATTAATATCACAAGTGCAATAGCTATTTAGTACTAAATGTCTGTTATTTTTGCAGAACTTACCTGCGTGGATGATCAAACTCTGGCACCAGGTATGTTCATGTCAGCCAAAACTAATTGCCATAGTGGAAATATTTTAGTGTCTATTTGCATGGTTACATGTTCTAGTTATGAAGTAGTCTGTATACCGTATGTACCAATGGATTTTTACTGTGAATTTTCTGTTTCTGCTGTTGTGTTTTGTAGATAAGGAAGATGAAGAGGATGATGATCAGAGTATGTTTGATGAGGTAATGGCATGATCTGGTCTGATCTTTCACCCACAAATTCTCAAAGATACTGTCAGTGTAATGGTTAGAAGTGTACTAAGAAGAAAAGAGGATATGCATACTTTCACTGTTTGTGTTTGTAGGATTCCAGTGCTGAGTCAACAAGAGGCAGTAGTGCAGGGACAGGCGCAACTGAAAACATTTCGCATCTTAGGGTCAACAGCGAGTCAACTGCAGTCAGGGTCAACTACAGGGGCAGCAATAGGTCAGAATTTGACACCAGAGAGTGCAGTGGAGGGAAATGACAAGTCTACTAATAAGTCCAACAGTGGACACGTGGACACTTCCAGAGCATCCTACAATTCCACTATGCCCTCTTGTAAGCATTTTGTTTTCTAACCAGATATTTTCTTTTTTCACAAATAATTTAAGGAAAGATGAACATGTCATGTATTAAGGGAAGGGACCACTGCTCCTCAAAACAACATTTTCAACCCAAGGGCCTTTTGAGGTCATCAAGTCCTGTATGTAGAACAAAGAACAGGATAATTTGGTACAACATAGACTTAATAGTGGACCAGCAGATAAAGCTAACCAAGGGTAGCGAGTTAACTCTGTTTCACTTTAATTTGCCCTATGGGTTAGCTTCAGCTGTCAATCCACTATTAGATCGTATGTTGTACCATATTTTCTTACTGCCAGCACTCACAGTGGTGATGTCTCAGCTTGAGGTCTCCTTTAAAAGCTTGACCAATTTGGTGCGTGTTGCACCAGAAGCTACAAATATTTCAACTTAAGCTGTGAGTGGATTGGTGTCAATGTTTGTTAATATTTTCAGAGGTTGCTGAATTACATTTCTATACCATGTTCTATTGCTTAGTCCCCATATATGTGAATGATGCTTAACATGATTTGGATATGGCTCCAATAACAAATCCAATTACAATGTAGGAAACATTGTGCTTGATGTGTGTCCTTCTGTGTGTTTGTATCCCTTAGTGTATCTTCCACGTGTCCCATATGTGGACAGCTCCTTAATCAAATACGATGAAAACATTCTCCTTGGAGAAGGAACATTTGGTCAGGTATATGGAGGCTCCTACCACGGTACACCTGCAGCTGTGAAAAGAATAGTGTTGGGAGGTGCCAAAGCTGAGGAGGACATCCAACATGAGATAAATGTGTCTCTGTAAGAATATTTTATTTCAATGAATTTTTCCGTGTTGCTTTGTAATGTGTTACTTTTGATTACTTAAAATGAATTATATAATGCTAAGTATTTGCAATACATGAGTTTAGCCTTGCTTTGGCCAAATAAAATTACTGTTGCAAATGTGTTTCTTTAAAAAAATCAAGAAACCATTTATTTATCTTTAACTGGATAGACAGAATGGGGTAGGCAACCTGAGATTACTTCTTAGTTGTGAAAGAATGACATTACATTGGGTTCTTTTCAATGTTCACAGGAGACTGTCACATCCCAACATAGTGAGACTTCTGGCTGCAGTTCGCAGTGACACCTGCTTTTTGTTGGCTACAGAGTATATTCATGGAGCTCCTCTTGATGCCGTCATTAACTCTGACCGCTGCATTGTAAAGGTATTTTTGCTATTGTTATTTCAGTTACCTGCTGTTGATATGATTAAATGTCTCACTGCACATTTTTTTAAGGAAATAAGCAAAGTCCATTTAAATTACTAATTATTTGTCTCCTCAGCTGGAAGGACATGATGATGATTTCATCGCTCTCGATCTGGCAATGGCGACAGAGTACATCCATGCACAGCGGGTGATTCACCAGGACCTTAAGCCAGCCAATGTTATGGTAAGTTATTTTTTCTTCAGAAATAAGCCAACTGTAGATGGTAATGGAAGCAACACCTTTTTTGAATGATCTCTGAAGTTAAATCATTTTAGAGATATGAGTGATATGCTGAAAATATACTCGAGTTTTAACTTTTTGCATTATTTAAAGTGACAAAGTGTACCAGCATACTTTAGTGTAAAAATGCATAACTTGTGGACCACGATGAATGTGTATAGGTTGACAAACTGAACCACAAATATCAATAATTCGTCTCCAGTAGTATATAGTGCACAATAATGCGTGTGCACGTGTGTACATGGCAGTAATGCGCGTGCACGTGTGTGTAGTGGTACGCGCATGTCTTTCTAGCGTTTTGATTGGTCGAACCTCCGTGCACGTCTCGCGTGCACGTTGACGTAATGACGTCATCGCGTCCTTACGTTCGCGGAGCGATCGTGTCTCTAGCGGCCGATTCTGGGAGCGCATCTCGCGGACGTAATGACGTTAGCGCATCAATACGTCCGCACAGCGACCGTGTCTCTAGCGGCCAATTCTGGGAGCGCATCCTTACGTACGCACTGCGACCGGGTCTCTAGCGGCGCACCGCTACCGTGTCTCTAGCGGTCGATTCTGGGAGCGCATCTCGCGGGGTGTAATGCCGTTAGCGCGTCCTTACGTTCGCGCTGTGGGTGTGTCTCTAACGGCCGATTCTGGGAGCGCATCTCGCGGTCAGACCTTGAGCAATTTCTCTGCGGTCAAGCCTGGGGACACAGCTCGTGGTCTGCTAGCTAGCTTGTTACCACGTTTTTTCCCTAACAAAGGCCTCTGGAGATTTTGCTTTTTAATTCTTTCTGTTTGAAAGAAAAAGAGACTGTGTTTTTTCAGCAAAGCATATTACGTTTTAATAGCAGACCTTTTTCCAGCTATCTTGCTCACTTTTTTTATCCTCCGTTTTTGAGCTAGTCTGCTAGCTAGCTTGTTACCACGTTTTTTCCCTAACAAAGTCAGCCTGTGTTGTTTTTTTTTTAATTCTTTTTTTTGTGAAAGCAAAGAGGATTCTTTTCCAGCAACATCTACAAGGGGTAAGTAAATTTTAAAAGCATATCTTCTGTTTAAGCATATTGTAAGATATTTAATGCATTTGTAAGATATTTAATGCATTCAGTCATTTATGAATTAAAAAAGGCTGCTGGAGCATTTTAGCTAGTCTGCTAGCTAACTTTTTACCTCGTTTTTCACAGCCTTCCTCAACAAAGACCTCTGGAGTTTTTTGCTTTTTAATTATTTTTGTTTGAAAGAAAGAAAGAGACTGCGTTTTTGCAACTATGCATACATGTGGTAAGTAAATTTAAAAAGCTATCTTCTGTTTAAGCATATTGTAAGATATTTAATGCATTCAGTCATTCATGAATTAAATCGATTTTGGGACATATATTTTATCTAGTTTGCATCATTAGGTCCTTATCCATGTGTTTTTAGCTAACTTAATATATAGACTGATGTGTGTGTGTGTGTGTGTGTGTGTGTGTGTGTGTAACAATAAGTTACGGGAGTGAGAGATGCAAGGCATTGTGGCTGTTTAACTAATTTATATCAGTTTTAAGACTAAAAGATCATGTTGTAGGGGCATTTATTGGTTTCAATAGGTAATGTACAGTAGATTTAAGACGAAGATACAGCTATAACATTATCTAAATGGTTGGTTTGTGACTAAACCTTTATCACAAGCTGCTTTAACACATAAGCTCTCGCCATATGACCCATTTCTATCATGATCAGGTTTAACAAAATCTTAATGTAAAATGTTCACTTTCTTTAGTGTTAACCTTATAAACTAATATAGGAGATAGTTTTACTGTTAGCTGACATAGTCTGTCCATGTTATAGCATCGACTGCCTATATTACCTTTCAACAGATGTATTCTCAGTAATCTGGCAATCTACTAGAAACAGGGTGCTTTTAAATCACCAAAATACTGGTACTCGTTTGGTGTGCTCCTCAATGCTTTTAGCATTGGGGGGCTAACACTAATGTTACTTTTACTTTATGACAAGTGTGTTCTGACTGACCTGTCACCTAACGTTCTCTGTCAGTCATTTTTAACTAGCATGTTAGAGCGCTAACTAACTAGCTTGTTAGCTGTCCATTGTCCTTCTATTTACTTCACTAAATCACTAAATTACATCTTAGGTTAGCTAATGTTGTATTTTGGTTTCTCCCTTGTAACTAGGGCTGAACGATTTTTGAAAATCTAAATGCGATTTTTTCAAAAATATTGCGATTCAATATGCGATTATTTTTTAAGCTCTTTGTCTTCTGTATTATTCAACAAAGACGACCTGTATGTGATGATGAAATGAAATGATGAATGACATCTTTTATTTAACTACTTCAGTCCCAGTAGTATACTGAGCACTGACCAAGCCTGGTGGAAACATTCATTTGAAAGTCAGAAACAAATCACACAAACTAAAGGGCAGATTGCAGAAATATAAAAACAAATATGTGGCTTTACCACACTTAGTAGTATTCACATTCAATTATCATTTACTGTAATAAACATATGTAAATATGTGGATTGCACTTTTTAAACACTGTCTTTGAACTCTACTAGACAGTTAAATAAGTAAAAATATAGTATATACAGTATATACAATGGTGTATTTTTTACAGAGCACACAGAGGAGCTGCCTCCAGCCCCTCCCTCCCCTCATGAAGTGGCGTGCCGCGTGCATGACAGTGGCAACATTGCACTCACACTCAGAGACAGAGAGGCTATCGTTACGTTAGCAGTAGCATGCTTCTGCTGGTCTTGCCGTGGGATTAACTGTACTAATAAAACCGTTGAAACAACGCAGCCACGCTGCTGTGAAAGCTCACCGAACGCATTTATCAGAGTCTGGTTGTTACCCCTCCCCGTGGTAGTCTCAACCACTCCATATCTTTATAACGGAGCTAGCTAACTGGATCTAACCGCTAATCGGAGCTAATCATTGCTAACCGAGCTAACATATGTTTTCTGATAATTGGGTGTGTGTTTGTGCTAATGATATGTAGCATTTTGAAAGAACTGGTCCTTGTTTTTAAAATAGTACTTAAGCAATCGAAAAAAAGAAGAAGAAAAAAAAAAAAACTGCAATTGTAACACACTGCTGTTTATACTGTTTAAACCTCTTGATTAAACAGATTCTCTTCTTAAAAACAGAAAATGTAAAGTCCCAAGGCTATCAGACGACTTACAACTTGCCAGACCTGAACCAGGTGATCAACTTACAAGAGGAGAAAAGTTGACATTTAATTGCCCCCCGGCCTGCAGACTAAGCGTGAAAGCAGTGGATGACTGTTTAGCAGGCGGTCAATGGAGTGACTCCTTTCCAACATGTGGAGGTAAATCAAGGCTCTTCTTTTCCCCTTGCTCTTTATCTAGATGTTTCTCACAGAGCACCGTAATCTCACAATGCATGATTTGCACTATTTATCCTGTGTTCTACATTTTACAAATCATGTTTGTGATGTGCTATTTTTTCTTCTTCTAGTACACATTAATAATACTTACTGTTTCTGGTATCAACATTAATCCAACTTAAAGTTAAATAAAGTTTGAATTAACACATCTTTTAAAGGGGTTTGAACAAGACCTGAACATTGAAACCTTCATGTATAGTGTGTATTGCAGAGCGACTGTATACGACTATTGGTTTTAGCTTTTTCTATGAAATAACTTATTTTTTTATTTTTTTGTGGGGGTGACTGAGTATGGGTGATCACAAGCACAAGGGTGTGTGAACAGTAAAGTAGCATTCAATCCTGTGTGACCTAATCTAAGTCTGGTATAGACCAGTTCTTCCCTTATGTTTAAACTCAGAGCAGTCCCCCTTTTCCAGGGCACATTCTTCAGTATTTTATGATAGCACATGATTACTTTCTTTTGTACTAACCTTATAAACCAATAGGGGGATAGTTTTTATTGTTAGCTGCCATCGTCTGTCATTGCTACAGTGTTGACTTCCTATATTACCTTCTAACAGCTGTATTCTCAGTAATGGACATGTTTTGATGTGATTCTCCATGTTGACATGTTGACTGATTTGGGTATATGGAGAGAAATTAATTATATTTTCTTTTTATTCTAGCCTTATAAACCAATATGGTAGATAGTTACGTGTAAACATCCTAGGTTAACTAATATTGTATTAGTTCTCTACCCGTGTAACATATGCCAAAAACAGTAACAGATGAAGTCAAGTACATGTACATTTTAGTGCTTGTAAGGAATTGATCCCTGTATGGTATATTAGCACTTCACAGAGGAAAATCCCAACCATTCCATGTGTAAAGGGTTGTAGGACTGTTTATAAAATAAGAAGACATTTGGGTTTTCGGTTTTGTTGTGTGAGGATGTTGTATTTTAGACGGTGACGTTCATGGGTTTTTTTTTTTGTTTGTTTTTTTAAACTGTACCCATTTATGTTTTTAGGTCACCTGCAAAGTTTGTCATTCCTTCACCTCAGGTATGTTTATACAAGCACTGTCGCTGTTTAAACAAGGCATTAGCTGATGAGCTGCTAATGGCATGAATAGTTTGGAAGTTACCAACGCATAAAAATAAAAGTGGTTGTACGCTGAGGTAACCAATACCTTGAGGGGGGGTTCAATTTTAATTTATTATTGTTATTATTATTATTATTATTATTATTATTATTGATTGTGTTAAGATAGTTTAACTAGTTTGTTTTTGACAAATAGATTACTTCTGATCGTAAGCAAATGCTATTTCGCAAAATCACTACTTGGTTTGTTTACTTCTTGCTAGTTAAAAGTAATATTGGAACTGAATCCTTACTAAAACAGATCACTGTTCTAACATGTGTTTAACTATCTAGAGGTGACTGCTATGTTTATAGTAGTTCTTCTTGAAATTACACCTACCAGGGACTTTTATTGTAAGATATTGATAACTCGTGTGAAAACATCAACACGGTCTATTTAGTAATGTATCACGACTGCAGATAATCAGCTCTTTACCTTGATTGCTGATTTGCTAGGTGTATGGGGCAATAGTAAAACCTAAAACTGTAATATAACTGAAAGAACACAAGAAACTGGATTGTTTGTGTCAGTTTAGGCATCACGTTATGTGTTGTTCATCAGAATTTAGTCTTCATTCCTCCATATAACATAAGTCTAAAAATGATGGAATCACAAAAACGTATTTTCTTTTCTTTCAGTTGCGGCTGAAGGGCTCAACCAATCCTACAACATAGCAGCACAGTGTCTTATCACCACCCCATGAAAGCTAGAAGTCACTCATGGCTATTGATTATACGTCACTTTAGCTTTGCTACTACCTCATTTAATTCAATTATTCTTAACTTGTGTTGCAATACCTGAATTATCCCTATTGTGAAACCTAAACTTATCTTTTATTTTAGTTCATATCATAACCCTGCTCACAAACTCACATGTACATGGGTCATCTGGTTGCCAATATCAATGTTCCTGCTACAGTAAATCCTACAGGCAAAGTGTACTGCTTCACAGGAGTATGAACCATACGCTTTTTAGGTTTTGTCTCAAATATTGTGCAGTTTGTTATGAATTACTCATTGGTTTTGACAAGGTAAATTAAATCTGTTAAACAACATGTTTGTTGTGTCCACTCTGGTAAATTTAATTGGACTGTTTTTTAGAAAGATTACAGAACATGAAAAACCTAACTGCCTTGTTTTTAATTTGTTGCAAATATGACCAAATATGACTTTAATAATCTCTTATTGCTCTGAAAAACTACAATGATTTAAGAAATATCAGTGATGCTTATAAACATTTATTGAATTGATTGTATATGTGGGCAGACATTACAGGCACCTATTCATGCAAGCAGAGAACACAATAGTTTGTTCTCTCTTTTATCAAACGATCAAAATAACGAAAACTAGGTGGGAAAAAACATTTTCGTTATATCATGGACAAGTCAAGGGGAAATAGTAGTTGAAAATAAGAATGTGTCAGGCATCCACCTTTATGACCTACTGAAAAGTGTCACAACCTCTATTTTTTATTATTTTTTCTATTGAGGGTTTTTTTCTTTTGAGGGGTATTTTCTTTATTCAAGGATGTGAAAAGACAGTGTTGAATGTAACCTGTAACATTATGTGTTTACATTTAATTTTATATTTTCCTTTTTTAACCTATTTTTTTATTATTTTTTCTTTTGAGGGGTATTTTCTTTATTCAAGGATGCGAAAAGACAGTGTTGAATGTAACCTGTAGCATTAAATGAATGTGTTTTAATTTTATCTGATGAATGCATTTTTCTGTATGGCTCTTTAAAAAAATAAAAAATAAAACAAATGACATTGTAAGATTAATATATTCTGCATTCTTTATTGGAAAACATCATTACACAATACTTTTTACCTATAGGTAGCGCATGAACATTGTACGCATTTAAATTTCTGATCGTGACACACATTGGGATGTATTCTGCTAACAAAATGACTAACCATCGTGTCGTTGCATACAAGATTAGTGCCATACATGTTCAATACTTTTGTATAAGGAATTTTTTTCTGAATATGACATAAAAAGAAAATGCAGTGCTGACCACAGGTTGTAGAATAATTATTTTGCACTTGGATTGCTGAATGGTATATCTCCACACAGTTTTTTAAGAGGAAATGGCTGATTTCTTGAGGAAAAAAGCTAGGCGGGTGTCCAAAGCTATCAAAGAACAAACCATGCTTGTTCTTGGTAATGTAAACACATTCCTTTAATGTTACAGGTTACATTCAACACTGACTTTTCACATCCATGAATAAAGAAAATACCCTCAATAGAAAAAATAATAAAAAAAATAGGTTAAAAAAGGAAAATATAAAATTAAATGTAAACACATAATGTTACAGGTTACATTCAACACTGTCTTTTCACATCCTTGAATAAAGAAAATACCCCTCAAAAGAAAAAAACCCTCAATAGAAAAAATAATAAAAAATAGAGGTTGTGACACTTTTCAGTAGGTCATAAAGGTGGATGCCTGACACATTCTTATTTTCAACTACTATTTCCCCTTGACTTGTCCATGATATAACGACAATGTTTTTTCCCACCTAGTTTTTGTTATTTTGATCGTTTGATAAAAGAGAGAACAAACTATTGTGTTCTCTGCTTGCATGAATAGGTGCCTGTAATGTCTGCCCACATATACAATCAATTCAATAAATGTTTATAAGCATCACTGATATTTCTTAAATCATTGTAGTTTTTCAGAGCAATAAGAGATTATTAAAGTCATATTTGGTCATATTTGCAACAAATTAAAAACCCTTATCAAGGCAGTTAGGTTTTTCATGTTCTGTAATCTTTCTAAAAAACAGTCCAATTAAATTTACCAGAGTGGACACAACAAACAGGTTGTTTAACAGATTTAATTTACCTTGTCAAAACCAATGAGTAATTCATAACAAACTGCACAATATTTGAGACAAAACCTAAAAAGCGTATGGTTCATACTCCTGTGAAGCAGTACACTTTGCCTGTAGGATTTACTGTAGCAGGAACATTGATATTGGCAACCAGATGACCCATGTACATGTGAGTTTGTGAGCAGGGTTATGATATGAACTAAAATAAAAGATAAGTTTAGGTTTCACAATAGGGATAATTCAGGTATTGCAACACAAGTTAAGAATAATTGAATTAAATGAGGTAGTAGCAAAGCTAAAGTGACGTATAATCAATAGCCATGAGTGACTTCTAGCTTTCATGGGGTGGTGATAAGACACTGTGCTGCTATGTTGTAGGATTGGTTGAGCCCTTCAGCCGCAACTGAAAGAAAAGAAAATACGTTTTTGTGATTCCATCATTTTTAGACTTATGTTATATGGAGGAATGAAGACTAAATTCTGATGAACAACACATAACGTGACGCCTAAACTGACACAAACAATCCAGTTTCTTGTGTTCTTTCAGTTATATTACAGTTTTAGGTTTTACTATTGCCCCATACACCTAGCAAATCAGCAATCAAGGTAAAGAGCTGATTATCTGCAGTCGTGATACATTACTAAATAGACCGTGTTGATGTTTTCACACGAGTTATCAATATCTTACAATAAAAGTCCCTGGTAGGTGTAATTTCAAGAAGAACTACTATAAACATAGCAGTCACCTCTAGATAGTTAAACACATGTTAGAACAGTGATCTGTTTTAGTAAGGATTCAGTTCCAATATTACTTTTAACTAGCAAGAAGTAAACAAACCAAGTAGTGATTTTGCGAAATAGCATTTGCTTACGATCAGAAGTAATCTATTTGTCAAAAACAAACTAGTTAAACTATCTTAACACAATCAATAATAATAATAATAATAATAATAATAATAACAATAATAAATTAAAATTGAACCCCCCCTCAAGGTATTGGTTACCTCAGCGTACAACCACTTTTATTTTTATGCGTTGGTAACTTTCAAACTATTCATGCCATTAGCAGCTCATCAGCTAATGCCTTGTTTAAACAGCGACAGTGCTTGTATAAACATACCTGAGGTGAAGGAATGACAAACTTTGCAGGTGACCTAAAAACATAAATGGGTACAGTTTAAAAAAACAAACAAAAAAAAAAACCCATGAACGTCACCGTCTAAAATACAACATCCTCACACAACAAAACCGAAAACCCAATGTCTTCTTATTTTATAAACAGTCCTACAACCCTTTACACATGGAATGGTTGGGATTTTCCTCTGTGAAGTGCTAATATACCATACAGGGATCAATTCCTTACAAGCACTAAAATGTACATGTCCTTGACTTCATCTGTTACTGTTTTTGGCATATGTTACACGGGTAGAGAACTAATACAATATTAGTTAACCTAGGATGTTTACACCTAACTATCTACCATATTGGTTTATAAGGCTAGAATAAAAAGAAAATATAATTAATTTCTCTCCATATACCCAAATCAGTCAACATGTCAACATGGAGAATCACATCAAAACATGTCCATTACTGAGAATACAGCTGTTAGAAGGTAATATAGGAAGTCAACACTGTAGCAATGACAGACGATGGCAGCTAACAATAAAAACTATCCCCCTATTGGTTTATAAGGTTAGTACAAAAGAAAGTAATCATGTGCTATCATAAAATACTGAAGAATGTGCCCTGGAAAAGGGGGACTGCTCTGAGTTTAAACATAAGGGAAGAACTGGTCTATACCAGACTTAGATTAGGTCACACAGGATTGAATGCTACTTTACTGTTCACACACCCTTGTGCTTGTGATCACCCATACTCAGTCACCCCCACAAAAAAATAAAAAAATAAGTTATTTCATAGAAAAAGCTAAAACCAATAGTCGTATACAGTCGCTCTGCAATACACACTATACATGAAGGTTTCAATGTTCAGGTCTTGTTCAAACCCCTTTAAAAGATGTGTTAATTCAAACTTTATTTAACTTTAAGTTGGATTAATGTTGATACCAGAAACAGTAAGTATTATTAATGTGTACTAGAAGAAGAAAAAATAGCACATCACAAACATGATTTGTAAAATGTAGAACACAGGATAAATAGTGCAAATCATGCATTGTGAGATTACGGTGCTCTGTGAGAAACATCTAGATAAAGAGCAAGGGGAAAAGAAGAGCCTTGATTTACCTCCACATGTTGGAAAGGAGTCACTCCATTGACCGCCTGCTAAACAGTCATCCACTGCTTTCACGCTTAGTCTGCAGGCCGGGGGGCAATTAAATGTCAACTTTTCTCCTCTTGTAAGTTGATCACCTGGTTCAGGTCTGGCAAGTTGTAAGTCGTCTGATAGCCTTGGGACTTTACATTTTCTGTTTTTAAGAAGAGAATCTGTTTAATCAAGAGGTTTAAACAGTATAAACAGCAGTATGTTACAATTGCAGTCTTCTTCTTTTTTTCGATTGCTTAAGTACTATTTTAAAAACAAGGACCAGTTCTTTCAAAATGCTACATATCATTAGCACAAACACACACCCAATTATCAGAAAACATATGTTAGCTCGGTTAGCAATGATTAGCTCTGATTAGCGGTTAGATCCAGTTAGCTAGCTCCGTTATAAAGATATGGAGTGGTTGAGACTACCACGGGGAGGGGTAACAACCAGACTCTGATAAATGCGTTCGGTGAGCTTTCACAGCAGCGTGGCTGCGTTGTTTCAACGGTTTTATTAGTACAGTTAATCCCACGGCAAGACCAGCAGAAGCATGCTACTGCTAACGTAACGATAGCCTCTCTGTCTCTGAGTGCAACGTTGACGCTGTCATGCACGCTGCACGCCACTTCATGAGGGGAGGGAGGGGCTGGAGGCAGCTCCTCTGTGTGCTCTGTAAAAAATACACCATTGTATATACTGTATATACTATATTTTTACTTATTTAACTGTCTAGTAGAGTTCAAAGACAGTGTTTAAAAAGTGCAATCCACATATTTACATATGTTTATTACAGTAAATGATAATTGAATGTGAATACTACTAAGTGTGGTAAAGCCGCATATTTGTTTTTATATTTCTGCAATCTGCCCTTTAGTTTGTGTGATTTGTTTCTGACTTTCAAATGAATGTTTACACCAGGCTTGGTCAGTGCTCAGTATACTACTGGGACTGAAGTAGTTAAATAAAAGATGTCATTCATATAAATTCCTGCATCACCTAATTTCATCATCACATACAGGTCGTCTTTGTTGAATAATACAGAAGACAAAGAGCTTAAAAAATAATCGCATATTGAATCGCAATATTTTTGAAAAAATCGCAATTAGATTATTTTCAAATATCGTTCAGCCCTAGTTACAAGGGAGAAACCAAAATACAACATTAGCTAACCTAAGATGTTTACAGTTAACGGCAATGATGCTAACAGAATTGAGAAGTAGGCCAAACGGGGCTGTCACGACTAATTTAGTGATTTAAAAGCACACTGTTTCTAGCATATTGGCCCGTTACTGTGAATACCTCTGTTAGATGGTAATATAGGAAGTTGACACTATAAAAAGGACCACCTTATGGGCACTAACATGTAGGTGGGTGAAGCTCCCAGCTATGCTGCTATAACTTGCGACGCAGATAGGAAACCAGTACAAGCTAACTACTGATAACATAAGCACTCTGGTTCAGTGGATGTCAATCTTATTGTTTTAGTGAAGTAAATAGAAGGACAATGGACAGCTAACAAGCTAGTTAGTTAGCGCTCTAACATGCTAGTTAAAAATGACTGACAGAGAACGTTAGGTGACAGGTCAGTCAGAACACACTTGTCATAAAGTAAAAGTAACATTAGTGTTAGCCCCCCAATGCTAAAAGCATTGAGGAGCACACCAAACGGGGTTGTCCCCCGTATTTTGGTGATTTAAAAGCACCCTGTTTCTAGTAGATTGCCAGATTACTGAGAATACATCTGTTGAAAGGTAATATAGGCAGTCGATGCTATAACATGGACAGACTATGTCAGCTAACAGTAAAACTATCTCCTATATTAGTTTATAAGGTTAACACTAAAGAAAGTGAACATTTTACATTAAGATTTTGTTAAACCTGATCATGATAGAAATGGGTCATATGGCGAGAGCTTATGTGTTAAAGCAGCTTGTGATAAAGGTTTAGTCACAAACCAACCGTTTAGATAATGTTATAGCTGTAGCTTCGTCTTAAATCTACTGTACATTACCTATTGAAACCAATAAATGCCCCTACAACATGATCTTTTAGTCTTAAAACTGATATAAATTAGTTAAACAGCCACAATGCCTTGCATCTCTCACTCCCGTAACTTATTGTTACACACACACACACACACACACACACACACACACACATCAGTCTATATATTAAGTTAGCTAAAAACACATGGATAAGGACCTAATGATGCAAACTAGATAAAATATATGTCCCAAAATCGATTTAATTCATGAATGACTGAATGCATTAAAGCAGCCATATTATGCTCATTTTCAGGTTCATAATTGTATTTTAAGGTTGTACCAGAATAGGTTTACATGGTTTAATTTTCAAAAAACACCATATTTTTGTTGTACTGCAGTGCTCTCTCTCACTGCTGCAGATCCTCTTTTCAGCTGGTCTCTGTTTTAGCTACAGAGTCAGACCTCTTTTCTTCTTCTTCTTCTGTACTATCTTTGATTGCACTGCACATGCCCAGTAGCTCAGATGTAGATCATGTCAGCTGGCTAGCTCCATAGACAGTAAAAGAAAGGCTGTTTCTACAACTTTGGTCAGTTACAAGGCAGGATTAGCTGGGAGCGTTAGCATGCTAGCGTTAGCCATAGCGTTAGCATGCTAACGCTACGAGCTAATGGTTGCGGTTAGCCTGCTCGTTTCGGCTTGTGACGTCACAAGCCGTGCCGATTTTGAACAGCTCACCCAGAGACTGAAGGCAGGACACATTCAGAAACTTTATCTCACTCTAAACAGCATGGATGGATTTTTTTCAAAGTTTGTATGTGTGTGGAAGCACCAGAGACACAACATAACACCCCAAATCCCAGAAAAAGTGATTTTTTCATAATATGGGCACTTTAAATATCTTACAATATGCTTAAACAGAAGATAGCTTTTTAAATTTACTTACCACATGTATGCATAGTTGCAAAAACGCAGTCTCTTTCTTTCTTTCAAACAAAAATAATTAAAAAGCAAAAAACTCCAGAGGTCTTTGTTGAGGAAGGCTGTGAAAAACGAGGTAAAAAGTTAGCTAGCAGACTAGCTAAAATGCTCCAACAGCCTTTTTTAATTCATAAATGACTGAATGCATTAAATATCTTACAATATGCTTAAACAGAAGATATGCTTTTAAAATTTACTTACCCCTTGTAGATGTTGCTGGAAAAGAATCCTCTTTGCTTTCACAAAAAAAAGAATTAAAAAAAAACCAACACAGGCTGACTTTGTTAGGGAAAAAACGTGGTAACAAGCTAGCTAGCAGACTGGCTAAAAAACAGAGGATAAAAAAAGTGAGCAAGATAGCTGGAAAAAGGTCTGCTATTAAAACGTAATATGCTTTGCTGAAAAAACACAGTCTCTTTTTCTTTCAAACAGAAAGAATTAAAAAGCAAAATCTCCAGAGGCCTTTGTTAGGGAAAAAACGTGGTAACAAGCTAGCTAGCAGACCACGAGCTGTGTCCCCAGTCTTGACCGCAGAGAAATTGCTCAAGGTCTGACCGCGAGATGCGCTCCCAGAATCGGCCGTTACAGACACACCCACAGCGCGAACGTAAGGACGCGCTAACGTCATTACACCCCGCGAGATGCGCTCCCAGAATCGACCGCTAGAGACACGGTAGCGGTGCGCCGCTAGAGACACGGTCGCGGTGCGGCCGTAAGGACTTTTCTGTACATGGCACCTGAGTGCATCCTGCACTTTCAGGATGCCTCCTCGTACACTGACATGTGGTCCCTGGGGGCCACCTTCCTGGAATTGTTCACAAGGTCAACCCCATGGGTCATCAGAAAACGAGAGCTGGCTGTTCTCATGGCATCGAAGACCCCACCACATGCTCTCCCAAGTCTCAACGACAAGTACCACTTTCTGTGTTCATTGCTCAACTATGAGCCACAATCCCGACCCACCGCCTCAGAAGTAGTGCAATTTCTCAAGTCAGGGGTGGGGCTGGATTTAGAGAGTCGATATGGCTATAAGTGGTAGGGAAATGCTGTCAGTGTGTGGAAGTGTTTTTGGTAGTTGTTCCTGATAGTTCTGAACAGCAGTGAAGTACAGGATCTATACCTGAATTCATAGTTTAAATAATTAAAGACAGTTGTAATTATGTTTCTATATGGATGCATTGTCCATTGTGTGGTCAGTAATGTCCAGCACTGTCAGTTTGTTCTAACAGAATGCACTTTATTAAAGAACATATGTCATAAATATGGTTAATGTTTTCAAAGTACACTGTTCAGAAAGGCAGTAATGTATGTTTGTTCTAACAGAATGCACTATATTAAAGAACATATGTCATAAATATGGTTAATGTTTTCAAAGTACACTGTTCAGAAAGGCAGTAATGTATGTTTGTTCTAACAGAATGCACTATATTAAAGAACATATGTCAAATATGGTTAATGATTTCAAAGTACACTGTTCAGAAAGGCAGTAATGTATGTTTGTTCTAACAGAATGCACCATATTAAAGAACATGTCATAAATATGGTTCATGATTACTTAGTACACTTCAGAAAATGACGTTAAAAAAAAAAAAAAAGAAGTTGGGGCCTAAAATATAGCCTATACACAAAGGTGACCATAGCACCTTATTAAAAAGGAGGGAAATCATGTAGAACTATTATCTATTTTGTATTCAGAAAGGCCCATTGACCATGGTTGATAACATTCTCGATTCCCACCTCCAGCCCCTGACTCCCTCCTTTTTTCACTCTATTTCCCTCAACATCCTTTTGTATAATTTGTTTGCCTCTGCAAATGTGGAGGGTGTTTGAGCCCCATTTCTATTCATCCACATCATCATGTCATCCACTAATTTCATGTAGGCAGCCAGGCAGCCATCGACTGTATGTGGAAACCTGAAATCTTCCAGAATGGTCCCACACAAACGTCGGAACTCTTCATTGGAGACCAGCAACTGCACATCCATGTCACATATGAAGTGGTTGGCATAACGAAGGAGTTCTGGCTCCACTGGGCACAACATATTGACAAACCCTGGGGGAGGGGGGTTGATAATTTACAAGATTTCCAGGAATGCATACTAGATAAAACTTTGCACTACATTGCAAATTACAATACCGGGAGGTGGTGTGGTGTAGAGCACGTCAGGCTTCCCGAAAGGACCAGGAGCATTGTGCTGTTTCCTTATGTCATGGGTATTCCAAAGTCTCCGCTCCATATGCAGTTTGTCCTGAAGTAGACGTAGGTGGGTGTACTGCAGGCAGTTGCTATTTCAAAAGAAATGGAAATACCTATCTTCAGAAATTACTGGATAAGTGAATTCAGAAATACTGGCTAAATTCCAATATCTCCCCCTAAGCCCTGAACCCTCAAAGACAGCCAGCCATCATTCTTAGTTTTTTTTTTTTGTTTTTTTTTTGGGGGGTGGGGGGGAACATAAAGAAATTATGACTTAACAAGGCTGAATCGACTGTGACTGACTTGTTAAGGACCAGTTAAAGTTAAACCAGAGTTGCCAGTTAAAGACACACCAGGCAACATTTTTGCTACAGTAGGGGAATCCATAGGTTGTGTGTACATTGCTTGGTATGCCTTTAACTCAGGGTTCAGGGTTTACAGTTAGGTAGGAAATTGGGATTTAGCCACTGATTTGTTATTTCCAAAGCAAAGACCTCTTGACTTACATGTGCACAGGATTGTCCAGTTCGAGCATGTCAGCCTCTATCATCCCCTAAGAATGTGATATTAAAAAAAACACACACACAATAACTATAGTTGGATAACAACAGTTTATATGTTGTAAACTAAAAGTTATGAGTGCTAAGTGATAAGGCAGTTAGGACTTCTTTTAGAAGATTTAATATGTTTCACCTTGTATCCAAAAGACTAAGTTCTCAGATCCCAGGTATTGTTTTGGTGTTTTGTTCTTGGGGGTGAACTTATCTCTGCCTAAGGATGTTGATGAGTTTGAATGACCAGTGCAAAGCAAAGCAGCAGGAGAAGCCACATTCATTTCATTGGCAATAGAGCTGGTAAGTCCCGCCCCTTCCGTAAAACCCCGCTGGACCTCAAAGTTGAAAAACCGTCAATGCAAGTGAATGGGAGAAAATAATTATTTTCTGGTCCCGTTTGAATTGTGCCATGAATGTGAACATATGTTGTCTGTGAATTTTTTATATAATTTTTCATGTAACGAGTTTGACAGTATATTGCATGATTCTTCGGCTAGCCGTTGTGGAAAAGACAAAACTAGAAAGACTACATGTCGCATATGTGACGTCACCCCATAACGCATTTTCCCTCCATAAATCACGGTGCGATAATCTATGAAGACAGATCGAGATGCCTGTGTGTTTTGTACCCAAATGTCACCATTCAAACAAAATGGGCTGTTCTTTCTTCAGATTCCCGTCTGAAGTAAAAACTAGGAATCGCTGGATAAAACGGATCAGGTATGTGAAAATAGCAAACGTTGACTTACCCACTACTCTGCTAGAAGCTCCTGAAATATTAGCAGGTTTGCCTAGTAGCACTTACGTTAGATCACTTGCGACCTTAAACCCCTCCACATGCCCACACCTGAAGTGGTTTTCACCATGCTCAATTAGTTTGTCCTCTCCCTGAAAGAATGCGGTGAAGTGCACCAAAGACACAGCCATGTTTAGCGGGATCCATGTGCTAGTGGTGGTGACGTATATAAAACGCGTCGAAAGCAGCGAAGAGCTGTAGTCCACAAAGTGCTCTCACACAAAGTCTAACCGTATCAAAATTCTACCCGCTAAATTGAAGCATTCTTTACACGAAAAATTATATAAAAAATTCACACACAACATATGTTCACATTCATGGCAAAATTCAAACAGGTACAGAAAATAATTATTTTCTCCCATTCACTTGCATTGACGGTTTTTCCACTTTGAGGTCCAGGGCGATTAGCGGAAGGGGCGGGACTTACCAGCTCTATAGATCAAGCTGACCAACACTAAATATTATATATATATATATATATATACATAAATGCCTACAGGGCATGTTAAAGATCATGTCATTATGTGGCATTTTTACAACATTTGCTGGAATACCTCAAACCTGGTCAGCCATTTCTTAGTCCATGTCCGTTTCAACATACTGTTGAAGCCTTCAGCTCTCTAAAAAAAAAAGAAATAAAGAAAATATATTTCCCTCCAAAATTAGCAAAAATTCACATCACTGTTAGTATATTAATTAGAAAAAAAACTACCTGGTTGCGCACTGATGTCCCCATTCTGAAGGCTCCAAGTCGCCGCACCTGAAATGCGATCTGCATTTGACCAACAACTAGGTTCTCCTTCCCTCTGTCGCTTCTAATCATTTTGGGACACCCTTAACATATATGAAGACAATCATTGTGTTTTTGGCCTCATCCACATGTTCAATTACTGTCACGAGCACTTCAATAACAAAGAAACTACATTACTCACCTCCCTCTTCCACAACAGTGTCATGGAAATATCTAGCCACAAATTTTTGCTTGCGGTTAGATGTGCCCACTTTTAGCCATAGAAGCCTCTGTGAAAACCTTAGTGCAATGACAGAAAAACTCAAATTGTATATATTTCAAAAATATTGCTTGTGTAGTATTCTATTATTTCATGTATATTGTTTCCTATTATTTAATGTTTACTCTGTATGTGTGCTGTGTGTCTGATATTTTTGCTGCTGCAACACTGTTATTTCCCATTTTTTTGGGATCAATAAAAAAATCTATCTATCTATCTATCTATCTATCTATCTATCTATCTATCTATCTATCTATATGCCTACAACCACTCAGAGAGATGATTGCAGAGAAAAGAGAGTGGGATGCATTACAATTGGAAGCAAAACACGTGTTTACTTCCATCGTGTTGGGGTAAAAAGCCATTTTTTGATTGGCTCCTTATCTCAGGCAAACAGTAACAAGTGGAGATAGACCTACTGGCTAGACTGAGATGCATAGCAGATCAGTATGTGTGAGAACCAGGCTAATTTTACACATCATGTGTTCATAATTTTCAATAGGTTGCTAAACATCCAATGGGAAAGCATGTTTCCCAAGTAATTATCATTCAAATGTTTTAAAAAAAAAAACATATTTGAGATTGCTAGAAAGTATAGGCCTGTATTACAATGGTTCAACCAAGAATAATGTTCAATCCTGTTACTAATGACAACGTTTAAAAGTTGTAATAAAAGCAATGATTAAAAGGCAGCCTTGCCTGCACAGCTTCGCGTATTTCCGCAAGTGGTCTCTGTGGGCTTCTCCGCCTCAACCCCAGTAACTTCAGGAGTCTTCTCAGGTGCCTCTCACTGTTCAATCAAAAACACAAAATGGTGTTTCATAAGCATAAGTGTTTCTGTGTAAGAGCACAGAAGAAATGCTTTGGTATCTAACAACACCCATACCTTATTTTATATCCATATGAAGCCAGTGTTGAACAGATTTCCATCTGTTTAAATCCATTGCTGAAAAGTATCTGGATCAATGCATCCACACAACTTAAGGCAAACACATGAAGGCTAGTCTACAAACTTCATCTGTACTGAAGCCCAATAGCCCGATTTACATTTCAAGAGTGGGAACAGGCCACTACTTAGTATGAAGCATCTTTCGTAATTTAAAGTTTCTGAGATAATCTATCAAAATTACTTGATGAGAACAACATATTGATAAATCTCACACTCATTAGCTTCATGACATCAAGGGGCATGCATAAAAACCTGTGTTAAACTGGACATAGGCCTATAGCGTTTACTTTTACAAAAGTTTCCTTCAACCAGTCTTGTTTGGTTCTAATTAGGTGATTACTTGGTTTGGGAAGGATACTTCTTTCATCTTCATTCTGAGCTGACATTTTGGAAATATCTCTGGAAAACAGACAATTAAACTGTTATTGCAAAGTAGTAGAAAACATGCAGAAGACTTGGACGAATACACAGATCATATCAACTAAATGAAATGTGACTGTATTACTGTGGATAGCAAAGGTTTGGGCACCACTGAAAACAAATCATATTTAAATGTATAATCTTCTCAGCTTTTGAAGCAGCTACTTGATTTTGACATGTGTTTTTATTCCATTGTAGAAAGATTAATATTTCAACTGAAATAACATTTACTGAATTCAGTCCATAAATTTTGTGTGTACATTTAAATAATATTACCTATCTGCGAAAACTCCTACCTAGGGCTATGCACAGTTTCAATGTAAAATACCTATTCCAGAATTGCTAGGCTTACTCTGTGTGCTATGTATTAGTCATTAATTTTATGCACAAAACTTTACAGCCACAAATGAATGCAGAGCGAATTGCTAACTTAAAATTGTATTTAGGTGTTCGAAATCCAATCAAACACATATATAATGGGACAACAACAAGAAAAATAAATGATAACTTGCAAACTCACCGGAGCAGAAGGACGCACACTCACTACAAAGCATGGTCGAAAGCATGGATGTTGTCGGTACACGATCCGTTCTGCCCATGGTTCTGCCTGCACGATCCGTTCTGCACATGCGCAAAATGTTCGTGCATGCGCTGTTATACGAGGATTTACGACACTGCACAATCTGTTCCACAGAGCCAAGCTAACGTTAGTTTAGCTAACGGCTCATTCAGCTAACCGCTAGCTGATTGTAGCGGTCTGCCGTTAGCCTCCACAGGCAAGCTAACGTTAGTATAGCTAACAGCTAATTCGACAACTTTTTGTTTGAGGCTGAGAGAGGTTTTTCTTAGGCCGTTTTGTCTGAGGCTGACAGAGGTTTTTCTGACGCTGTTTGGTCTGAGGCTGACGCCGTTTGGTCTGAGGCTGACAGAGGTTTTTCTGACGCCGTTTGGTCTGAGGCTGACAGAGGTTTTTCTGACGCCGTTTGGTCTTAGGCTGACGCCGTTTGGTCTGAGGCTGACAGAGGTTTTTCTGACGCCGTTTTGTCTGAGGCTGAGGCCGTTTGGTCTGAGGATGAGGCCGTTTGGTCTGAGGATGAGGCCGTTTGGTCTGAGGATGAGAGAGGTTTTTGTGACGCTGAGGCCGTTTCGTTTGAGTCTGACACCTGAGTCTGAGATCTGAGGATGTCCTAAAATGAACACCGTAAGGAGGAGTTCGTTAAAGTATAGCACCTTGACTTTTAGGCCTACTTCCTGTTGCCACTAGGGGGCGCTATGACTTTAAGTAAATATCGGCCTTTATTTGTCCTCAGGGTTGGACTCTTATGAATCCTGAAAAGTTTCGGGCCAATCGGACAATGTACACTCGAGTTACACCCACTTACTTAGGGGAGGGGCGCTGTGACGACTAGCCTATCACAGAATGCAGACACAGTCAGCTACCCAATGAGGATTTTTATTCAATTTTATTCAATTTGTATTGTATAAATTCACATGTACAATGTGCAGCATCCTTTCACAGATGCAGAGCGGTAATTACTACATCACTTCCAGAGTTATTAACGTTATTACGGTGCATAACTCACTGGAACAAAATTGAGCAACGTGTTGCTGGTAAAAAAACACTGATTAAATATGTACATTGAAGCGATTCTGTCGTTAAAGACCCAATGATCACTGTCTGATTCTCTGATATGAATGCCCGCATTGCATTGTGGGATATGGGCTTAGAATGCGTCCCGCTCAGCCCGTGTTCTGTCTTACAGCATAATGTAATATTTCACCGGTAATAAGACCGAAATAATATTATTAAAATAAAGAAATGCATACTATGATAACATCTAAATAAATGTTGATAGATGTAGCGTTATAGTTTTAAAAAATATCAATAAACAACAAAGCAATCCAGCTTCCCTGGCAATAAGACTAAAATAATAACATTAAAAGAAATGCATATAAATCATGATAAGATCTCCTGAATAAATGTTGATTAAAAGAAAATACCATTAATAGCAAAGCTGTAAACAGCGTCTCTGCTGCAGCCGACTGGCAGAAAGAATCGTGCTGTGATCACGAAAGATGCTTCCCACTGAAATACATTAGTTTAAATGATGCTGAGCATCACGAAAAAAAAAACAAACGAGATAAACGTGTCCATGTACATGAATCAATAGATTAAATTACGTGACCATATCACAAACTGCCGTGAGACTGAGTAGGACCACGACAGCAAAGAGCGGCGTGTTAGAGACGAGTGAGAGGACGACCTTGGTAAAAATGGCAAAGTTGCCAAGGTTCCTGGGCTACACCTTTTACTGTTGATATAAATATTCAATAATTCAACAAAGGCAAATTATTATATCATACAACTGTGTTTTTGTTTTCATCTTAATTAGGCTAATTATGATGTTTATGTTTGTAAAAACAACTAGATTATTGTTATAATGTAATTTGTTTTCTTGGCTAATATTATGACAACAAACATAAATGAATACATTTGAGGATTTCTTTCAACAGCTGATTAATGTACTCTAACGAAATATATAATTATATTATTTTTATGTTCCTAAATAAGCTTATCTTTCTTCCTTGAGTTGTATCTGCAAATGGGTACATTCAGCAGCTTTTACAATCCCTTTTCTTACCAAAGGGCATAAACGCTGACTGTTTGCACACTCATAAGTCTTGCCAAAGGGAATTTAACATGCTCTGCATTCACATTCTCCTGGAAAGGAAAACTCTCTACCCCTTTTTGGCTCTAGTCTGACTCTAATTGTAATCTCCAAATATCCTAATTTTAACCAGATTACCTGGCAGAATTCCACATCCAAAATACCTTGTCTCCATTGGACACTATTCAATACAATATTTTTGGGGAAGAGGGTCAGGGTGTGCGCGTATGTGTGTGTGTATTCTGGTTCAGCTGACAGAGATGAGCAAGGTGTTGAGAGACTCCTGGGGAGAATAGGTTTGATTACTACATGGTCACATTCCACATTGGTTCAGCTGCTGCTACGCTGGGAATAGATGGAAAATGAATTGAATCAGGGGATGAGGCTCCCTGTTTAGTCAGCTGGCTGCTGTGGCTAGTGGTTTTAAAATTTAGTAAGCTATTTTAATGGAGCAATGAATAAGCTTTGTCCTATTCCCTGGTACAAAATAACCACAATACTGAAAATCTACAGTGAAGTGTGATGAATTTGTTGACTTTCTTAGTCTGCTGAAACTGAAAATGTATGTCATGTGAGGCACTAATTAGCTAACACTTCATGTAGGAGAGCAAATAAAACACTGAATCTGTAAACCAACTGTGCACCAACAGCAGAAGTCTTTATTATTTTTACAAGGTTCTGTGATTGAAGTCAACAATAAGTCCTTGAAAATGTTTTTCACTTCAATAAAGATAACTATACATGCTGTTCTTGTCATGAGCATCAAGTCGTGGCGGCGCTGCGGTGCAAATTCAACTCTTGTTTAGTACGTTACCGCAAAGATTCCTAGAAAAAATATAAACGTTGGAGGCCATTAATCGGCGGGCAAAGTCCTTGAAATCCATTCTGCAGTTCTTTTCACATTTTAATAGCAAAGATAATTTCAGGCTGGAGGCAACTTGAGGTGCAACTCCCAATACACTTTTGTTTGCAAGCTCACACGGAACATCAAACAAAGTGTTGCTCCCCCAAAAGGCCTCAGGCAATACTGTAACTACAGTCTGCACACGCTGTGTACACACAGTACCATGGTCAAATGCTAACACGCTGCTGGCAAAACGGTTAAGGATGGAAGCCTTGGGTGTGTTACTTAGGCCTAATTGAACGGAGGAAGTATGGTATTCTTTGTTAGCCTGAGTACCTTTAACTGTTCATGTGACATCTCAAAGACAGCCTGATGCTTTGTTTATAGACTAATTGTGGGTGGCTGTTTGCTGTTTGACCGATCAATTCCTGTCGATAAAATATAATAGGGGTAAATCCTGCATACACTTGTAGCTTTTATGTATCTATGTAAGTCATTGTAAGTCGCAAGCACCATGTGAGGAGTCCATTAGTGTGTTGTTATAATAATTACATTATCAAAGGATAGACAGAACCACTGAAGTTATATCAAAGTTTATTTTTTACTTGTGAACATAACAAGGAGCCAGTCTCAGCACTCATCAAAGTAGAGAAATGACTAAAGAAAGCCTCAAACAGCCACTTTTTATAATCAATGATATGCAGGGATAATACAGAGTCAATGTCATCAGTTGTTATCTTCAGTCTGGGAGGGCATGTATGCCCTCAGGAACACATTGTGCTCAGACAAGGACAAAACAGTGGCTCCCATGTTATCTTTTGGGAGCAAGCAGTGTTTTGGTTTCTTAACAATATCCACACAACAGTTTAATTTAACAGAGAGAGAAAAGAGTAATCAGTATATTATTCTATGCAAACAGTTTAATAACAACCAGAGGAAAATTATGTAAATCATAATTTTCCTAACACAGGTCTAGTGTTGGAGGAAGCCCCCCTGATCTGATGGTATCGGCTCCTCAGGACAGGGAACATGAACAGAACAAATGCTATAGGAGTGCAACACTGGCCCAAAAAACAGGATTGCTCTCTCCGCCCATGAAACTCAGAGTAGCCCAAAGCACAGACACACACAAAATGACACAGACACACCCAGACATACACAAGTATATAAGGCGATTGACGGTGCACCTGAAGGCTGACCACTAAACAGGTGTTAGGTAGAGTCACAAAAACAACAGGAGGATGGAAGAAAAGGGAGCAGAGAATGGAGTGGCGAATATGGCAGCCATCTGGCAGGGATTTGATCCTGTAGCGTATCTGCAGAATGAATACACTCCACCACAGGCTGATTTTGAAAGAAAGGACAGCCATGTGTCATGGAGACTGGGATGCCTGCATAGAGCTTTCACTGAAGGTAAGGAGACGGGGTGATGGGTCATGTAAACTTCATTCCAAAAACAGTTTATGCTCAATAAAAAGCCTTTAGATTGAGTTAAACATATTGCCTGATTACGATGATAATCTCTTATGTTGCTGGTGTTTATTAAAATAGGTCATTGGTTGCAATAATAATGTATGTGTATGCTTAATTCAACACTAATAATTAGATTTCTGTCAGAGGCAGATGTTTCAGATGTTGGGAATTTTTGGATACAAACACTTTGTTTCTTCTCCGTTATTCTCACTCTTTTTTTTCTGAAAAAAACATATAATATACCTTAATTCTATTTATTATATAGATTAAAGGTGGGTCCAAACACTGTTCAAACCCAAAGATCTTTGTTTTTCTAGAACTCAAGATTTCCACACATACCAAACATGTCAGGCTGAATTAAAGGGACAACTGTATAAAATGTCAAATAAATGTGTTTATTTTGAATTTGGTGCCAACAAAAATGTGATCTGGAATTAAGTTCTTCATTCAGAAATTTGATATAATCTCAGCAAATTGGTGCAACAAGTGATTCCAGAATACAGTCTGTGACACTGTCCATAATTATAACAGTGTGAAGGATTTTTTTTTGCATATTAATCAAGGCATTTTGGTAAAGGACTCTCAATTAGCTCTTTCTCAGAGTCTTACTGTACTTCTCTCTTACCTTTCCAGGCAATGTGAGTGGTGAGCTGCTGGTGGACATAGGTTCAGGTCCCACCTTGCACCAGGTGATGAGTGGCTGTGAGGCTTTCAACAAGGTGCTCCTCACAGATTTCCTGGAGGTCAACAGGCAGGAGCTGAGGTGCTGGCTCCAGGACGAGGGAGGCTGCAGCATGGACTGGACACCCTTCCTACAGCACGTCTGCAAGCTGGAGGGACGACAGTACGACCAGATCCCTAGAAACTCCGTTTTAAAGACTTGAGATATCTTGAAATATCAGTCACTATGAATGACTCGATGTTTAACTAGTATCATCATCAGGATATGGTTTATATTTGTAATGTAAGGTGTTCTATAGAGAGAAAATAAGAATGCTACTCCTTTCACTTTACATTGATTTTTACATAGCATTCTAGAGTTCCTTTTTCTACTTTCTCCCTCCTTGTGGTAACACCGTTTTCCTTCATAATTGGTTTCATTGGTTCATCATCTTTCAAGGGTCACAAGATCTCACTTTTTTTTTTTGGCCCTCTTCTTGAGCTATGAGTCATTGTACTATGCCTACTGTGACAATAATAAAAGTGCAAAGTACAGCTGAGGCTGATGACAATATTATTATTTGGTCATAATGCAGTAAGTTATGGACACATTTAGATTGCTGACCTGGTGCTACTGTAGATGAAAAGTCTGAGTAGGAAGTCAGTAGGATACAGGATACACAGTATTAATTACATAACTAGTGCAGGTAAATGGTGTGTGCCTTTACAATAGCTGTTTTTTTTATCTAATTTGGTGATTCATTGTCTCTAACAGGCCCTCAGCGTGGACAGAGAAGGCTGCCAGGCTACGTCAGGTCATCATGGACATTGTCCCCATTGACGTGCACTCCCCTCAGCCTCTGGCCCTTGACGTCCTTCCTTCAGCAGGGGCCGACTGTCTCGTGTCCTGCTACTGTCTGGAGAGTGCCAGCCCTGACCTGGCTGCCTTCACCAGGGCCCTGGGCAACATTGGGAGGCTCCTACGTCCCGGTGGCCACCTCCTGCTCATCGGATCTCTGGGAATGAGTTACTATAATGGGGCGCCTGGGCTAAAGATCCCTACGATTCCAGTGAATGAGGCCCAGGTCTGTGCTAGTTTGAAGGAGAGCGGCTACACCCTGATCATGCTGGAGGTTTACACATGGCCTCAGGACACAATTGGGTTGAACGATGACTCGTCTGGGGACTTTTTTGTAAATGCAATAAAGGAGTAAGTGTGAGAAAAGAGGATAGATAAAGGCTATTATATATTAGGCCGAGGTAAATGCAAAGTGTAGCACATTAAACAATGAGAAAATGGGCTACTGGTGATGCTAATTATACTACTCACACATATTTGTTTTTTTGGGGATGAGAGAATGTTTTGATTCTGATCTTCAATCATTTCAATTGTTTTCAAACTGACTCTTAATGGAAAAAATGCAAAGAAAAAAAACATGTAAATGAAATATTTCATTTAATTTCCTTGGTCCAGTTACAATGTCTTTTCTGAGGGTGAATAAGGAGACGTTTCCTTTTTCTTTCTATTAGAAATGTAATTACACATTGCCCCATGCAGTTCAAACACAGCAACTACAGCATCAAGAATGTAACGCTTCCATTTTTTTGATGATGAGTTGCGTGTTGTTTTGTAATTTCTGATAATATGAATAAAGATGCTAAAACAATTTGTATTTCATGTTTTCTTATCTCAGGCTTATATTGCATAACAGCATTATATTGATCCAAACTTATTGTTGATATTAAAAGAAGATGGGGGCAGAGATTAGTGGAAGCAGTTTAAATTTCATAATATAGCTACAAAATTGTTTATTTTAAAAGTATTGATTATCATGGCAGACAAATCTCACAACTGGTGGACGATACCACATTCTTTTTAAATAGCAAAACAGAAGTTTCTCATACTTTATCTGACATTGATACATTTTCTGAAGTATCTGGCTTAAATATCAATTTGAAAAAATGTGAAATTCTCGCCTTTAAAGATGTTTCAGATACACAAATTTGTAGCATCCCCGTAAAAACACACACATATTTAGGAATTGTGATTACCAAGGATGATAAAATGCTAATTAAAGACAATTTGGATTGAAGAAAAATGTACCTCTTGGTTAGTTGTACTTTTTTTCTTTCTTTCCTTTGTGCAACATTATGACAATTTGGGTAGCCTTTCAAATTACGGCCCGGTAATAAGATTGTAATAGTGGGGTAACAGTGTGATGATAAAGAGGTAATATATAGGTAATAACATGTAATTACCAAAGTAATAACTGGGTAATACATCACAGTAATAAGATGTCATACTGGGGTAATAAGGTGATAAGAAGGTAAAAGATGTAATAACATGCAAATACCAATGTAATAAGTAGAAAATGGTTTGATAATAACCATATGTATATCTGGGTAATGGTAATATAGTTATATTAATATTGTAATAACATGATAATAATGGGGTAATATATGTTGATGTTTTCACAGTATTATAGGCTACTATCAGTATAATACCTTCCAAATTAGATACAACTTCTTGGAATTTAAAATTGGTAATTACCATATTGTAATGCTGAAATTCATCCACCCCTTATGTTCCAAACATTTCGCTTTTGTTTCAAGGTAATACTTTACAAATTATATGTTTAATCTTGTGACTTCTTACATGGAAACACGTCTGGTAGTTTCTGTGTAACAACCATGAATCAGTGCTGCAAAATGCAAAACTGCCTGTTCCTATTGTATTACATGGTAATATTAGAATAACAGAGGTGTAGAGATTACCTAGAAATGCTTCATGTAGTTTCTGTGTAATTTCCATGAATCAGTGCTGCAAAATGCAAAACTGCCTGTTTCTATTTTATTACATGTAATATTAGAATAACAGAGGTGCAGATATTACCGTACTTATAGTACACTTTTCCTCTCCGGGAACCATCACCTTATCGTGGTGGAGAGGTTTGTGTGTCCCTATGAACCTGAGGGCTGTGTTGTCTGGAGCTTTGTGCTCCTGGTAGGGTCTCCCAAGGCAAAGTGGTCTCAGGTGAGGGGCCAGACAAAGAATGGTTCAAAAAACCCTATGAAAAAACGAGGTAGAGATGATGTGACCCTGCCCGGAGGAAGCCCGGGGCCCCCGTCTGGAGCCAGGCCCAGATGGAGGGCCCGTCAGCGAGCGCCTGGTGGCCGGGTTTGCCACGGAGCCCGGCCGGGCACAGCCCGAAAAAGCTACGTGGCACCTCTCTCTCCAACCCACGGGCCCACCACCTGTGGGAGGAACCGCTGGGGTCGGGTGCGCTGCCACAGTTGGATCTGGTGGGGCTTACCTCTACGCACAGTCTCGGTTCTGGAACCATACTCGTGGATAGGGGTTGGACTCTTTTCTTCTCCGGAGTTGCCCAGGGTGTGAGGCGCCGGGCGGGTGTGGGGATACTCACAAGCCCCCGGCTGAGCGCCGCTACGTTGGAGTTTACCCCGGTGGACGAGAGGGTCGCCTCCCTACGCCTGCGGGTTGTGGGGGGGGAAACTCTGACTGTTGTTTGTGTGTATGCACCAAACAAGAGCTCGGAGTATTCGGCCTTCTTGGAGATCTTGAATGGAGTCCTGTATGGGGCTCCAGTGGGGGACTCCATAGTTCTGCTGGGGGACTTCAACGCGCACGTGGGCAATGATGGAGACACATGGAGAGGCGTGATTGGGAGGAACGGCCTCCCTGATTTAAACCAGAGTGGTTGTTTGTTGTTGGACTTCTGTTCTATAACGAACACCATGTTCGAACATAAGGATGCTCATAAGTGTACTTGGTACCAGAGCACCCTAGGCCAAAGGTCAATGATCGATTTTATAATTGTTTCATCTGATCTGAGGCCGTATGTTTTGGACACTCGGGTGAAGAGAGGGGCAGACCTGTCAACTGACCACCATCTGGTGGTGAGTTGGGTCAGAGGGTGGGGGAAGACTCTGGACAGACCTGGTAAGCCCAAACGGGTAGTGCGGGTGAATTGGGAACGTCTGGAGGAGGCCCCTGTCTGACAGACTTTCAACTCACACCTCCGGCGGAGCTTTTCGTGCATCCCTGTGGAGGCTGGGGGCATTGAACCCGAGTGGACAATGTTCAAAGTTTCCATTGCTGAAGCTGCGGCGGGGAGCTGTGGTCTTAGGGTCTTAGGTGCCTCAAGGGGCGGTAACCCACGAACACCGTGGTGGACACCGGTGGTCAGGGAAGCCGTCCGACTGAAGAAGGAGTCTTTCCGGGATATGTTATCCCAGAGGACTCCGGAGGCAGTTGCAAGGTACCGAAGGGCCCGAAGGGCTGCAGCCTCTGCCGTGAAAGAGGCAAATCAGCGGGTGTGGGAAAAGTTCGGAGAAGACCTGGAGAAGGACTTTCGGTCGGCACCAAGGTGCTTCTGGAAAACCGTTCACCACCTCAGGAGGGGGAAGCGGGGAACCATCCAAGCTGTGTACAGTAAGGATGGGACGCTGTTGACCTCAACTGAGGAGGTAATAGGGCGGTGGAAGGAGCACTTTGAGGAACTCCTAAATCTGACTAATACGCCCTCTATGGTAGAGGCAGAGCTGGAGGATGATGGGGGATTGTCGTCAATTTCCCTGGTGGAAGTTGCTGAGGTAGTTAAACAACTCCACAGTGGCAAAGCCCCAGGGATTGATGAGATCCGTCCAGAAATGCTTAAAGCTCTGGGTGTGGAGGGGTTGTCTTGGTTGACACGCCTCTTCAACATTGCGTGGAAGTCTGGGACGGTGCCTAAGGAGTGGCAGACCGGGGTGGTGGTTCCCCTTTTCAAAAAGGGGGACCAGAGGGTGTGTGCCAATTACAGGGGTATCACACTTCTCAGCCTCCCCGGTAAAGTCTACTCCAAGGTGCTGGAAAGGAGGGTTCGGTCGATAGTCGAACCTCAGGTTGAAGAGGAACCATGCGGATTCCGTCCTGGTCGTGGAACAACGGACCAGATCTTTACTCTTGCAAGGATCCTGGAGGGAGCCTGGGAGTATGCCCAACCGGTCTATATGTGCTTTGTGGATCTGGAGAAGGCGTATGACCGAGTCCCCCGGGAGATACTGTGGGAGGTGCTGCGGGAGTATGGGGTGAGGGGGTCCCTTCTCAGGGCCATCCAATCTCTGTATGACCAAAGCGAGAGCTGTGTCCGGGTTCTCGGCAGTAAGTCGGACTCGTTTCAGGTGAGGGTTGGCCTCCGCCAGGGCTGCGCTTTGTCACCAATCCTGTTTGTAGTATTTATTTATATATCGAGGCGTAGTCGGGGTGGAGAGGGGTTGCAGTTTGGTGAGCTGGGGATCTCATCGCTGCTTTTTGCGGATGATGTGGTCCTGATGGCATCATCGGCCTGTGACCTTCAACACTCACTGGATCGGTTCGCAGCCGAGTGTGAAGCGGCTGGGATGAGGATCAGCACCTTTAAATCGGAGGCCATGGTTCTCAGCAGGAAACCGATGGAGTGCCTTCTCCAGGTAGGGAATGAGTCCTTACCCCAAGTGAAGGAGTTCAAGTACCTTGGGGTCTTGTTTGCGAGTGAGGGGACAATGGAGCGGGAGATTGGTCGGAGAATCGGCGCAGCGGGTGCGGTATTACATTCAATTTATCGCACCGTTGTGACGAAAAGAGAGCTGAGCCAGAAGGCAAAGCTCTCAATCTACCGGTCAGTTTTCGTTCCTACCCTAACCTATGGTCATGAAGGCTGGGTCATGACCGAAAGAACAAGATCCAGGGTACAAGCGGCCGAAATGGGTTTCCTCAGGAGGGTGGCTGGCGTCTCCCTTAGAGATAGGGTGAGAAGCTCATCCGTGAGGAGCTCGGAGTAGAGCCGCTGCTCCTTCGCGTCGAAAGGAGCCAGTTGAGGTGGTTCGGGCATCTGGTAAGGATGCCCCCTGGGCCTCGGGGAAGACCCAGGACTAGGTGGAGGGATTATATCTCCAACCTGGCATGGGAACGCCTCGGGATCCCCCAGTCGGAGCTGGTTAATGTGGCTCGGGAAAGGGAAGTTTGGGGTCCCCTGCTGGAGCTGCTACCCCCGCGACCCGATACCGGATAAGCGGACGAAGATGGATGGATGGATGGAGTACACTTTTTTTTGGTCTCTGCCAGTACTAGAGGGCTTGCTTGTATGCTTTGCTAGCTAGAGAATAGTTTTCCTGCTATTAATCTTGTTATTTTCCAGCTATTTTTCATCACTAAAAGATAACCTTTAGTACCAAAGGACCTTTTTACTTAAATCTTTTTTGCTGGAGATTTACTTGAACAACTCTTCAACAATGTCTACCCACAGATTTGGATATAGAGATGAGTCATCTGTTGAAGGAGGAGGAGAAGGACTCGGCACAGGTACAACATTTGAAATGAGTTATTCACCACAGAAAAAGAGATGTCGTCCAGAGATCTTCACTATAAGCATGTCTGAAACCTGTACAGCTGATCTAGAATATGCCGGTAACAATGGATACTGCTATTCTATTCAATATAGTGCGGGGTATGTGACATTAGCGGTGTACACTAGTGTTGTTGTGGATTTACCTAGCAATGCTAAAACTGAGTGTACAATATCGGTGAAAGACTGGGTCCTTTTCCGTAATGTGGTGTGCCCAGACCTTGACAATACTGGATTTCCTGAGATAGTTTATGTATCCCAGTGGGACAGTGACAAAGGGGTTAAAATCTACCGTGTTGAAGCGGATCGCTTCAACAGACTTGCAGAGGACTTTATTTTTCTCCGGGTGTGTGAAGACAGAGAGAAGGTAGTTGCTGCCAGAGGTCGTGAAGAATGGAAGCTAAAGCCATATCCTGTTTCTCACGAAGAATACAACAAGTGGTTTAAAAACGGGTTCTTCATACAATGGTGTGATTGGGAAATTTTGAAGAAACAGTTTGATACCATTGACCTCGTCATCAGAAGAGACAGAATAAGGAGCTCTTATGAGAGTATTAGAAAGAGACTGATATTTGATGACGATGGACAACAGTCTCTACCACGGCCCCTTTATAGACCTAAAATCGTCAGACACGAAAATTAGCAAAATGGTGGGTCTAATTTGTACGTGTCATTTAATTGCAAATTATTTAAAATGTTTTGCTTTTTGTTACTGTGACTGAAATGTATGTTTTTGTTCACAGAAGGTCTTGAGTGGTGTTATCCTTCACCCGGGACACCTCCTAGCCCGCAAACGTTGTTTAGCGTTTTCAGATCTCCATTATCATCATCATCATTGCCCTCTCCATCTCCTGAACGATTCCTGTCGCCGCCTCCATCTCCTGAAGGTTTCTGTTCATCCCTACATTTCTCATCTCCTCTGGCACCATCTCTGTTGATCCGAGCAAGTGTCAGGTGTTGGTGTTTGTTCAGGCAATGTGGTTGGGGATCAGTTGGACGGTGTGGTGTCATCGCTGTTTATAGATAGCGTTAAAATGGTGTCACTACATTTGCTCAACATTGTACTACATGACTATTTGGAAGAAATCTGTTATGGTTGTCAGATTAGTCATCCAAGTCAGAAACAACATGAATGTGTGTGGGGTATCCCCGAATGTTTCTATGCAAACCACTTTGAACAGATTATGAAAAGACTATTGACTGATAAATTCATCTCAGTTGTACAACGCTTTCTGGCATTGAAACACCTCAGTGCTAAGGCTTGTAGAATCCAAGGAGTTGCTGAGACTGTTTTGTATGAATTGAAAACATCTGAGAATGTCACAGATAAAATCAAAGAAATGTATGATGCTATGATTGGTGACGACGTTGTCAAAATAGCAGAAATTCGTGAGATTGGGTACTACTGGAGAGATTTATATGAGAAAAAAAAATTAACTGTCTGAAAATATGGGAAATTGCCTATGTGTAATGTATGCCAATATCAGTAAGCGATATGTGATATCTCGTTTATCTGGTATTCTAGATCAAACCATTGCAAACAAAGTGAATGATGCTACAAAGTACCAAAGTAAAAGTAGTGTTGATAACTATGATGTCTGTAGATTAGAAAAACTGATGATACTTGTAAGAAGGCAACATAGCACACCCTCTTGGGAAGAAATGGTGCACGTTATTATCAATGTTAAGGACACGAGACAATGTATTGGAAACCTTCTGTGATGTCATAAGTAACATCACAAATGGCTTTAAGTTGTTGAGAGTTCACCATATATTGGTTCTGTACACTATGATTGTAGATGCAATGAGTATGTATGTGAAAGAAAAACAATGCAGTGACATCTTACATGATTTGCATAAACTACACATTTTCATAATCAGTAAAACTGCTGTAGCTAACTTAACCAAAACATTATATGTGATAGAAGGTGTTTCACTGTCATAATTGTTATGGATGTGAGTTGTGAATAAATAATGTTGAAACAAAACTATTGAGGTCACTTGTGTCTTAAAGGAATCATGGAGAAGGTTACGCAAACAATTTATTATGATCCCTCACATCCTGGAGGGTTAGGTAGCGTGAATAAGCTCCGTGATGCCGTCAAGGATTGCACAGGGGTGTCTCCATCAATACCCGATGTTAAAAACTTTTTATTAAGACAGGATACGTACACACTACATGCACCCGCTCTGAAACATTTCGCTAGAAATAGGGTGTTGGTTAGTGGTATTGATAAACAGTTTCAGATTGACTTAGTTGATATGTCCGAATATTCTGCGGAAAACGATAATGTGCGATACTTATTGACATGTATTGATTTATTTTCTAAATACGCATGGGTTAGATGTCTTAAAAACAAATCTGGAGCAGTTGTCACAAATGCTTTTAAAGATATATTAAGAGAAGGGCGTATACCTCTGAAACTTCAAACAGACGAGGGTAAGGAGTTTTACAACAAGGATTTTCAACTATTAGTAGCACAGTATAAAATTCATCATTTCTCAACATCAAATGAGACAAAGGCCAGTGTGGTGGAACGTTTCAACAGGACATTCAAGACACGTATGTGGAAATATTTAACAGCTGTTAACTCACGAAGATATATTGATGTGGTGCAAGATTTGATGGAGGCTTACAACAGTTCATACCATCGGTCAATAAAAATGTCACTGTCCGCTGTAAATAAAGACAATGAGAAAACCGTCATTAACAATCTGTACAAACTGAAATCTCCCGGAAAGGTGACTTTTAAATACCAGCTGGGTGATACTGTGAGAATATCAAAACACAGAGGAGTATTTAGAAAAGGATATGAGCAAACTTTTACAGATGAGTTTTTTACAATAACGCAACGTATAGCCAGAAACCCCCCTGTTTATATACTAAAAGACTGTGGAGGTGAGACGCTGACAGGCACATTTAACGAGGCAGAGTTACAGCAGGTGATTGTCGATAAAAACAAAGAGTTTAAAATAGAAAAGGTACTGGCTAGAAAGAAAACTGCTCGTAAAAATATTGTCCTGGTGAAGTGGTTAGGGTGGCCTGAGAAATTCAATTCATGGATACCGGAAAAAGATATAGTCGATGTACAATAAAAGACAAGTGGAAAACACTTAACCTAGCCATTTTGATTTGGTTGTGAAAGGCGGCGGAACGATGAATAAGAACGGATTTTTTGTTACGTTACCTAGTAATGCGTCAACAGTAGTTTATCCGAATAATAAGATTTGGCAGTTCAGAACAAAATTGGCAAAACCGATCACATTACAACAACCCTATGAAGTAGGTCTTATTGAGATACAATACCCCAGGATCTGGAATAGTTTTACTGAGAACGATTCCAAAGTGGAAATCTTTGACACAAAAACTAAACAGATCAATAAGATACGGCTATCAGTAGGCTATTATAATACGGTGTCCAGCATTGTTAAAGAATATAATATGAAATGTGTGTCTAACCCAGGCACGTCACACATAACTATGAACTACAACAATATCACTAATAAGATATTTTTTACTGGAGGGGATGGTTGTAATATTGTGTTTAAAGGGCGTCTGGCCGAAATTCTTGGATTCATTCCAGACATGGTGTTTGAAATTCACATCAACCCCCATTTAAAATGTATAGCCCCCCACCCTGCAGATATTCATGCGGGCAGATATAACATATTTGTATATAGTGATATAGTGGACTACCAGCTAGTAGGCGATACTAGTTAGATACTAAGTAGATACTTCCACTACTTAGATGTGTGAACATCGCGGATGAGATCAGACGTATGCCTACGCTGAGTTATGACACACCTCATTACACAGCGCTGTCACGCTCAACTATTACTGATATTCAAATAGATCTACGAGACGATCAGAACCAGTTCATCCCCTTCTCATACGGAAAAGTCATTGTCAAACTACATTTTAGGCCAGTGAAGCAATATTAAAATGACGCGCAAGCCGTACACCAGGGATGATGGTCGATATATGTCCTATTATATGAATCAGGCAGGTGGGGAGTTACCAGGTTTTATACGATCTAGTACTCAATATGGAAATGGATTAGGCGGTATATTCAGAAATTTATTCAGGATGGCCGTCCCCCTACTAAAGAGAGGATTTAATCTGGCCAAACCTCACCTAAAAACAGCAGCCACGGGTATTATAGGCGATGTAGTGTCTAATGTGAGGAATGCTGTATCTGCCAGACAGCAGGGAAACGGAATTATGGTGTACAGTCGCAAGCCATTAAAAAAAAAACCCTCAGGATGTGGGCGTAACCAAACTGTGTATAAAAAGCGTAAAAACACAGGCAAAAAACGCAGAGTCATCAAAAAGAAGACAACTGCCAGAAGGCGCAGAGCTCTCTGGCATTGTCAAAAGATATATTCTAGAACGATTTTCGGAAATAATCATGGCATTCATTCATAATCTGTCTGAAGAATGTGTAAAAACCGAACTAGATCTGTTTACGGTTCCATACACACAGACATCAATCGAAAAATCTACATTTTTGGAAATACCACCAATATCAGCGTTAACAGACAGTGGACCTATCGAGTTTTTCATATCTGCTAGCGGAGAAGATTATCTGGATTTGAACGATTCATATTTGTATACACGTGTACGAATTACAAACCCTGATGGCACAGTACTGGCTAACGCTGCAGATGTGGGATTTATAAACTAAGTAGCCTTTTTTCTCAAGTAGATATAATGTTGGGTGATAGACTAATAACACAGTCTTCAAATACATATCCTTACCGTGGAATCATTGAATGTTTGCTCAACTATGGAAAGGATACCTTGGACACACAGTTTAGCACAGGACTTTTTTGTAAGGATACCGGCGGTAAAATGGATGAGACATCAATTACAGGGGATAATTTGGGTTTAGTGAAACGTGATGTATACGCTGTTGAAAGCAAGGTGGTGGAGTTAATATCTCCAGTACATGCAGGTCTGTTTTTTCAAGAAAAACTATGGCTAAACGGAGTAGATATTTCTCTGAAATTTATCAGGTCAAAAGATGACTTTGTTCTAATGACCCCCGGAAATGTCCAATTCACTGTGAAAATAATGTTTGCCAGTCTGTTTGTAAAGAAAGTATCTGTTGCACCCACTGTTAGGTTGGCTCACAGTCGAGCACTGCAGCACACCAATGCAAAATATGTAATTGACAGAGTGACCCTAAAAACATTTTCCATACCAGCGGGGACCCGCGTGTGCAATCAAGAAAATGTATTCATTGGGCAGATACCGAAATTTGTAGTTGTTTCTTTTGTTGATAATGAAGCATATACGGGCAGCTACGCCCGCAACCCCTTTAATTTTGGACACTATAATACAGAGTTTATCTGTCTGTACGCAGATGGTCAGCCGTATCCAGCTAGACCTTTTCAACCACATTTCCAGAGAGGGCAATACACAAGAGAATATTACCAGCTGATTGAATCAACAGGGCGCCACTTAAAAGACAGACCACTGGCCATAACCAGATCAGATTTTGGGGAGGGTTATACAATGTTTTGTTTCAACTTGGAACCTGACGGTGGTTGTTCAGGAAATGTTTCAACAACAACATTGAATATTCTTTTTATGCAATATTCAGAAAAATATGTCTTATAAAAAAATTGATGAAAATGTATGGTTCTAATCTTGTATGTAATGACACAATGGTATGTCATTTTGTTAAGACCATACACCCAGATGTACTTCATGATCAGAAGTTTAAATGTGTACAGTGTGCATGTGGTGCCTACCGTTAAAGTTTTGTGTAATGATGGCCTTTTTTTTACTAATAGATAAATGTGATCACAATGATTTTATCAGTTTTTTGTTATTTTATTCAATTATCAGTCAAAAATAAGGATAAAAAGATACAATCAATAGGATACATACACCCTTTTTTCCGTCGCAGTTTTACATTCAATACTGTCTTTGATATCACATTAGAGATAAAAATTTTCTTGCATGCAATGAAAATAGAAAATATATGAAAATAGAAAAAATAGAAAATTAGTATTAAAACAATAAATATAAAGTAGTAAAAATCATGTAACATTCTTTAACTCTGAGCTACATTCAATACTGTCTTTGATATCACATTAGAGATAAACATTTCTTGTGTCACGATGCATGAAAATAGAAAATACATGAAAATAGAAAAAATAGAAAATTAGTATTAAAACAATAAATATAAAGTAGTAAAAATGATGTAACATTCTTTAACTCTGAGCTACATTCAATACTGTCTTTGATATCACATTAGAGATAAACATTTGTTTATGTCACAATACCTGTATATGATATATAATTATCAACATCAAAAATAGAAAATAGTAAAAATAAAACAAATAATGACAAGTAATAATATAACATTAGAAATTAGAAAAAAAAGACATTCATGATGTCTCTGCAACACAGCAATAAAAAAGAAAATCAAAAACTAGCCCACTTAGACGTAGTAATGGGGGAAGCAAACCTTAATGACCTAGGAGTTAGAGATGAATGTGAATCAGTCAATGAGGGTTGTCTAATATTTACAACTGGGACACCTGTTTTAAATGCTGCAATAGCACGATGCACTGTTGTGTTAGGAATTGCTGATAGTGGAACATTTAGGTTGGCTAGTGTTTTTAAAAATACATTCCACCCCGTAGGTCTAGAACTGTCTAAAACATTATTAGGTGTTGTGACACTTTTCAATAAGTCGTACAAATGAGATCCTGTCACATTCTTATTTTCAACAACAATTTCCCCCTGATCCGTCCACGATATCTGATTATTATTACGAGCTAAAGCATCCATGATATATTCAGCATTTCTCTTATTTCTTTTAGGCATATGTTTTAACACCTCTGTCCTTATTATATCATTTTCTGCGATTTCGTCCTTTGAATCATTCTCTGGTAGGGATAATGTAATTACAGTTTTTTCACGCTCATCCTGTTTCACCATGGCTAGGTAACGTTGTAAAATACTTGAATATTTTTTGGCTTTCTCATAAACATTAATGTCTGGCTGTTTCAATATGTCACTCATGGCTTGGTCCAAAGCGTTTAACGATGACTGCCTCAATGACACATTTGGTGTATGTGAGGGTTGATGCGGTTGCTGATGTAATTGCTTTAGGGACTCAATTTGATGTTGAGGAACCAAATACATTTTCTGAGTATGCTCCATCTCAGTTCTGGTTAATAAGACTTGCTATAAATGGTATAGCTGCTCCGAGTAAAGGCAATAAAAAGCCACCTGTTTGATTGATTGTCTTCTTCTTTTTTAAATGTTTGACATTTTTATCAGCTATTAGTCTAATAACTTTTTTCTTCTTTTTTAACAATGTGTACTGTTTGTTAGACAATGGTATGTTACCTCTTAACACGTTAAGGGCTATTTCACACAGCGCATTAATAAAGTCTGGGGTAGCATTGCTTACAATAACACTGCGCGATCGGGGTGCTGCCTTATGAAGATGCTGTAGCAATATGAGATTTCTCTGCATGCGTGATGACATTATCACACCTTGTGTTTTCTCGGTATGTACACAACCTGTTGATCTGAGATCAGGGATGTTCTGAGTCTTAACAAATCTGGCGTCTTGGATTTATAATCTATCAGGAGATAACCATATGCTGAACTAGTGGCATCATTAAAGGCTTCTAAAAAATATTTACTGTTTCCAGGAAACATCTGTGGAACGCTGATTGGCCACAAATGCCTTTACCAGACATATTAATGACTCATGGGTGACCACTTGTGCATTTTTTGAATTCATTGTTACACCTTTGCATTTAACCGTTGTTTTGCCGTGAGCTGTCCGATATGCATAACACTTTGGCCCGCCCGAAACGAACTCGGTGATGTAGTCTTCCGAAAGGAGACCACAGACTTGTTCTGTGTTAAGCTCACCCGTTAATTCACCTAGATATGGCCCTAGCTTGGGAATCCACTCTCCCTCTTTGGTTGTGAAAACGACACTATCTGTATCACAATACAAAACACGCTCTTGCAGTTTATCTAGCAAATCATAAAGTTCGAGTCGGGCATATGCAGTAGTCATAGCACCTATGAAGACATTTACATCTTTTGTATTGTAATCCTGACTTTCTGTCTTACACCACTGCACCACGGCCACCTCGTCTGATATAAACGAGAACTGTCGAACATCAAAAGAATCACTAAACATGAGCTGTGTGAATCTGTACTTTTTTTGTTCATCAGGAGTTTTAACATTACCAGGGTAGCCAGATGCTTCTTGTTTGCATTTAAGAAAAGTCTTGACATAATCGTTAAATAATGTGTCTGTCTTTTCAGGAAAATGCCAGACCTCGTCAATGTTATCTATCCGGTAACCCTTTTCAACAGCCTTTTGAAGTTCAAAGGATACCCATTCACCTGACAATTGTCTCTCACTGTCGGTATGTGAACACCCTGATGTCTGATTCATTTGCTCGGCACATGTTGTACACAGAGGGAACATTAGCTTGCCATTGCACCGATATGGCAATACAGGATGATACAAGCCTCTGGGGGGTGACACAGTACATTTCACAATTCCAAAGTAATTTTCTATATCATCAAAATCCTTGTGTATGATCTGTGGGTGCCCTACGGGGTAGCATTTTTTGCCTTGGACAGTTGGGTACAAACTTGTGAAATCGTAGTAGCGTATCTTTTCATCATTTTCGGCTTTGTGGTACAACTTCATAGCGTTTGTGCGACCGCCAAAGAGGGCATTTCTAGGATTGATACGTTCTGTTTTGACATATGTAGCCATAAACTCTTTGACTGTTGGATTATCGCGCACTTCCGTCAGCCACTGACATTCCCACATCACTATGACATTTAGACCATACACAGTTTCCAACACATGTATTCTTTCCCGGAACATTCTGTACAGCGCGCCATAGGATTTGTTAAGGCGGACATTGATCGCAGATTGAACTTTGCACTTTTCACAGCCATGAAAGAAACAACCTGCAAATTCATAACAAGTGTTTGTAGATGCACAGTAACCATCGACGAACCATTTACCAAAGGACTTTTCGCCGTTGTTGCTAAGGGCGTGTCTGATTTACAGACGTGTGTTTGATTTTTTACCGTATGGTATGTCAATTTACAGTCCTCACAAAATTTCATCATATCGCATGGCATGACTTTGTGTGTTGTCCCCACTAGTTTATGCTGATCAAAACATTGTTTGGATTTGCATATGCGTTTACAATCGGGACACTTTATAGTATTACCAGGAAAAACATGACATGCTGTAAAACACACATTACAGCGTTGACTGCATAGGTGAGACAACGGCTTATCGTACGTCATGTAACACGCATCACACACATATGCAGCACCGAAAAACCCTGTTTTGTTTTTAATAAGACAGTAATGATCATGATGTAAGTATAACCATACCGTTTTCACATGCAGTTCGTTGTGTGTTTTGAAAATGTGTAGCTTTTTACGACCGGATCCGTGATGAAATATTACAATTTTCACATTCAAGTGGTTCTGAAATTTGTCAACATCTGAGAATGATACCTTGTGTGAATATTCATACCCCAGATCACTATGAAGTTTTTTAGCAAAGTTTATTTTGTCACTTTGAGACATGCATGGATCAAGATAATGTGCCAGACAGATTGCGAAACACAGATTGTGATCATTGTCCTCGGTGTTCTTGGGATTGTACAAATGATTCCCCTTTTTGCATAATATGTCATCATAAGCTACACTGCCTAATTTTAGACGCTTACCTCCTCCACTCATGTTTTTTTTGAATGCAAAACGGCATGAATATCATCAAGTAGTGATGCCCCCCTTAGGGAGACATTTAAGATACTATCTTGACTGGCGTTCTCTAATGCTCAATCGATGATACCTGTTAACGTATTATGCACCTGGCGGGGGACACTACCTATGTCATTCAAATCAATGTTTCGCAAATCTAACCTCTGACGCAATACAGATGCATTAAAGTTAGGAATCTCTCTGGTAACAATTTCAGTTCCCACCCTAGAGGAACTACCCTCCCCAGACTGTGTATTTACATGCATGTTATCAGGTACTTGTACATATGTGTTAGCTGCATTACTGGTACTGGGTTGTACATCTGTATATATATTTGCAGGTCCAGGAATTGAAGTTTGGTCAGACACTATACACTCAGACTGTGTATTTATATGCATGTTATCTGGTACTTGTACATATGTGTTAGCTGCGTTACTGGTATTGGGTTGTACATCTGTATATATATTTGCAGGTCCAGGAATTGTAGTTTGGTCAGATACAATATTTGAGGATTCTTGTTCAACTGTACGATTATTGCATGCATTCAATAATCTACACAATTCACCACTGAATTTATCACGGAATCTTTTTCTCTGTTCGTTTGTATACATTGATGTACAGCTACTGTTTAACGGTTGGACAGTGGCGTTACTGGTACAGGGTTGTACATCTACGTTAGCATAGTTTTGGTCTGATGGTAAGACAGGTTCTGATACAATATGTGTTGGTTCTTGTTCAGCTGTACGATTATTGTTAGCTATATGTAATCTACGTAGTACTGCCTCAAACCGTTTTCTCTGGTTTACACACAATTGTACTTGTACATTGGGGTCGTTTCTTGCACTGTCAAAGTCTGCCCCACACAGTGGCTCTAACCCATCATCATCATCATTGTCTGTGTCTGTGTCATGTTCATATACACCCTGATAGGGGTGCTCAGATTTTTTTTTTTTGCGTGGGGGGGGGCATTTTCAATTAATGATTTTTTACCAACACATTAGACTGAATTATTACATATTTCTCATTATCTGTTCAAAAAGTTTCAATGTGGGTTCAAAAAGGATTTTTATCTCTAGAAATCTCTGCTGCACTAGCTCTTCATCAGACACCCGCGCTCTGGCTTGACTGGCCAACTCTGTGCTCAGAGATATGGCTATGTCTAATAGCAGCTTGTTAGTGGTTTGCAAATCGTTTACTTTATTCTCGAGTAAACCAAGTCTGTTATAAAGGGCGTCAGATGGTATGCTAGCAATTGGATCAGCCACAAGAGGTATGCTAGGTATATCTGGACTGGAACTGTATGTCCTGTTATTCAAACCAGCAGCATGTGCTTCACTGCCTGATGGAACAACTGGCACATTGGAATGATTCTCAATCAGATCAAGCAGGTCCTCTAAACAGTATTGATCACCTGTAGTATTATGTTGTTGTTGTCGAAAGTCTTCTTGATTTGATGGAAAACTGTAGTCTTCTCTTGAGTCTTCACTTTCTATCGCTTCAAGGGTCTCCTATAAAATGATTACAGTGTTGTTAATAATAATAATGATAATAATAATTAACACACTCACATACACACACACACACACACACACACACACACACACACAGGGGGAATCTCTCACCTCAGGAGGTATCAACGATGCAGTATCAGTATAACTTCTTGGTGTTTCATTCACATGGACCGAACCCTCTGGATGTGTGATTGTACCCACAGGAGGCGTCACAGACGCTAACCCCTCATCTATAGTGTTAAAAATCTAAAAAGAATTATATATAAAATATATAATATATATATAAATATAAATATATACATATTTTAAAAACGTTTCTATTTTTTATATATATATATATATATATATATATATATATATATATATATATATATATATATATATATATTGATTATAATTCTTTAGATAAAAAATGGTTTGTAACCTCTATATATGACGGTGACTCATCTAACAAACATGGCATTGAAGATACCCTATTCCATGGAGACCATGATAGTGGAAACTCTGGTTGTCAGGTAGGGCCTTGATACTCTGAAACACATACACATTACATTCACACATAAATACCTCTTTTATTTTTTAAAATATAGCAATCCTATTTTTTATTTTTTTTTATTTAACTCACCTGTGAATCGGTCACTAAACTGGAGCTATTTGTCTTTTTCCTGTAGCAATCGGACACTGAGAAAGAGACAGATATTATAACACACATTTGACTAAAATAAAATATAAAAACAAGTAAGTATGCATGTAGAAAAACAAAAAACACACATACCTGATTTTAGATCCTGGGAGTACTGTATTTGATTCAGTATCAAGATGATTCACTTTCCTCGTTCTTTTTAAGTTTTTATTTTTACTTAAATTCTTCACAGCATTTAGTATATCGTCTTTAACAGCTGTAGCTGGACTTGAATGGCCTTCTTTTGACTGAAAGTACTGCCAAACTACACTTTTTCTGCTCACCAGTTCCAATTCCACTTTCTCACAGCCTGCTGCATTGAACGCTCCACCTACGTAAACACCTTGCCGTAATCAACGGCGCCGTCATTACCTCGGCCAGTAGTACAAGCGTAGGGTTCGGTGGGAAAATAATCTACAGTTCGGCAGAAACCCAACCCCGTCAAAAAACCCAATATTCGGCCGAAGCGACAGAGAGAGAGGTGACCGTGGCGGAGAGAACGACCTTGCGCATGCCTGTTCGAACACTGCCCTCACTTGCCATGTGCAAAGCTGATTGGACGCAGCAACAGCTTTGCGCGTTTTGTGCATGCAGGATCGTTTGAAAAGACCCATTCACTCACAGAGAGTCCTCAATTTATAGTTGGATTTTTTGAGATTGAATTGAGAAATAGGACTTAAACCAGCTTAGTGCGATTCCTTTAATGCCAACTAAATGTTCCAGTCTCTGTTAAAGGATGGTATGGTCAATAGTGTCGAATGCAGCACTAAGATCTAATAAGACAAGTATGGAGACAAGTCCTTTGTCGCGGCGGGTCACCAGTGCCGTCTCTGTGCTATGATGCTTTCTAAATCCTGACTGAAAGTCCTCAAATAGACTATTCCTGTGTAAAAAGTCACATAACTGATTAGCGACTACTTTCTCAAGGATCTTAGAGAGAAAGGGGAGGTTAGATGTAGGTCTATAGTTGGCTAAGACCTCAGGATCGAGGGTGGGTTTTTTCAGAAGAGGTTTTATCATAGCTACTTTAAATGACTGCGGTACATAACCTGTTAATAAAGACATATTGATCATATCTAGTAATGAAGTGTTAACCACGGGTAGCTAGGGGAATTGATGGCTCAATAGAGCTGTGGCTATCTGTCAGCCTGGCTACAGTGCTGAAAAGAAACCTTGGGTTGTTCTTATTTTCTTCTATTAGTGTTAAGTAATAGTCTGATCTGGCATTTCTGAGCGCCCTCCTATAATTTTTCAGACTGTCTTGCCAATCTAAACAAGATTCTTCCAGTTTGGTGGAACGCCATTTACTTTCAAGTTTTCGTGAGATTTGTTTTAATTTGCGAGTGTGGGAGTTATACCAAGGTGCTAGTTTCCTTTGCTTCATCATCTTCTTTTTGAGAGGAGCAACAGAGTCTAAAGTCGTCCGTAGGCAGGCCGTAGCACCGTCTACAAAATTAGCAATTTGGGAGGGACTAAAGTTAACATAAAGGTCCTCTGTTATATTAAAGCATGATATTGAGTTAAATGCTGTTGGAATATCTTCCTTAAATTTAGCTATAGCACTGTCAGATAGGCATCTAGTGTAGAAGCTTTTATTTAATTTCGTATAGTCGGGTAGTAAGAATTCGAAAGTTATTAAAAAATGGTCCAATAATAAAGAATTCTGTGGAAATACTATTAAATCTTCAATTTTGATGCCATATGACAGCAGAAGGTCGAGGGTGTGGCCAGTGCGTGGCCTTATGTACACTCTGACTGAAACCAATTGAATCTAGTAGGCAGAAGGCAGTACTAAGGCTATTGCTGTCAACGGCCATATGGATATTAAAATCACCTACAATAATTATTTTACCTGATTTTAGGACTACACGTGACAAAAACTCTGAGAATTCAGATAAAAATTCAGAATATGGGCCTGGCGCTCGGTAAACAACAACAAATATAATTGGCTGTAATGTTTTCCATATCGGATGTTGAAGATTAAGAACAAGACTTTCAAACGAGTTATAATTTAGTTTAGGTTTAGGATTAATTAACAGGCTTGAGTCAAATTTGGCCCAGCTAGCCACTGCCACTGTATGTTGTGCCATTAGCAGTAAAGCTAGACCAGGGGTCATCAACTAAATGTTTCCAAGGGCCAGAATTTTTTAAGGAGACACTCCGGGGGCCGGACTTTCAAATAAATAAAATAAAATTATACCTAATACGCATCTTCTTGTTTGATATTTTCACTTTCTTACTAAATTAATGCTATGTTTTTTACATGTATTAGTGTAAGCAAACTCCTAAAAAACATGGAAAGTCCATAATGATAACTAGATAAGCTACTTAACTAGAAAATGATCTCAGATTAGGGGGCAGTTCACTGAGGAGTGATGGTTAAAGTCTTGATTACTGAAACGGAATCAGTGTCCTGATTGGTGGAAAATGCTTGCAGAAAGAAAGGCCTGTTGTCAGGTAAAAATGTCACTGTCAAAGAGCCTGAAGCAAAAAGTTGTGGAAAACAGCAGCTTTAATGATGAATGAATTGATACGCAGGCTAGCATTCGTCCTGCACTGTAAATTTTGACAAGTGGACTTTACTTAAAAAATGTACACAGACTCATTGCCTTGAAAAAAACTAAGTTCAATGGACTTAGTAAGGGTAAATTAGTGCAAATTAGTGCAGCTTAATTGTTCTGAGTAAGCAATACTTAATAAACTTACATTTTTAAGTGAACACAGCTTGTTTATTCTGAGTGACACTTAATAAGCTTACACTTTTTAAGTGAATACAGCTTGTTTATTCTAAGTAAATGATACTTAATTAGCTCATGGTTTTTAAGTAAATGCAGCTTGTTTTTTCTGAGTAAATAATACTTAATTAGCTCACATTTTTTAAGTGAGCACTACTTAGTACTACTGACTTGTGTTCTGGTTCAGTTTACAAACTGAAAGTTACTATACAAGTAGCACTTACATCTATGTAAAAAAAATCTAAAATAATGAAATGAGAAGGTTGGTTTAGATCAATCACAGCATTTCTTTATTTTTTATTATCTATCATTCACATAGCAAATTACCCTGCCATTTAACATATTTAAAGTAAAACAAGAGTGCTTGGGCTTAATAATAATAAATGGGGTGTGCAAAAAAAAAATCGATTCACATTCGTATCGAGATTCATGCTCTACCGATTCAAATCAAATCATAGAATTCCAAAAATTTATTCATATTTTAAATTTTATGTCTACTTAAATCACATTGGAAAAGTAACTACATTTACATTCTGTGAATAGTTTTTTTTTTTTAAATCGAGTATCATTTTTGAATCAAATCTTGAGCCTAAAAATCCACATCAAATCGTGACATTTTCTGAATCGTGCACCCCTAATAAATAATAAAAACATATCAAGCAGAAATAAGGTGCCACCATAACACTTGACAGCAGACATATGGTATTATTAAAACCAAGAAAGAAAAAGTCCTCTTAAAAGACTTAAAAGTGCACTCCCTGAGTGTTATCTGAAAGACCAACCATGTACCAATGTACCAATAAAACTAGAACTTGACAGTCATCTTCAACATAACATGCTTGGGCTCTCCTCAAAATGAAAATAAAAAAATTGCATTATCCTTGCCTACTGTATACTTCTGTTTTTCTTTAAGACTGGGAAATTAACTAAAAAGAATGAACATCAAAAATGGCTGGAGTTCTGTTAACAACAAAAGCATGAAAATTACTCATAATAAAAGACTCAGAAGCACACTCCTTGAGTCTTATCTGAAAGACCCAACCATGTCAAAAAACTGTAATACTTAACAGTCAGCTTTATCATAAAAAACAAGGGCTCTTATTTTTCAAAATAATAAAAACAATTGCCTAATCCTTGTCTAATGTATATTTATGTTTTTCTTTAAGACTGAGGAATTAACTGAGAATATTAAACAGTGTCTGGCTACCATCAAAAGTAGGCTATTAAGAAATTCCCATTTAGGTACAAAGGTCTCAAATTTCTCCAAAGTTAATGGTATAATAACCTTGAGGTCGGATTCATCCAACATCAGTATAGTGTCCAAAAGCTATCGCAGTAGGGCATAGCAGACATAAAGTGTTATTAACACCAAAAGTATGAAACTTAATCTTAATAAAAGACTCAGAAGTTATCTGAAAGACCCAACCATGTTATAAAACTATAGAACTTAAGTCACCTTTAACATAAAAAACAAGACTGCTTGGGTTCTTCTCAAAGTAAAAACAATGCATAATCCTTGCCTACTGTATATTTCTGATTTTCTTTAAGACTGAGGAATTAACTAAGAAGATTAAACAGTGTGTGGCTACCATCACAGGTAGGCTATTAAGAAATTTCTATTTAGGTACAAAGGTCTAAAGTCTCCCCAAAGTTAAGGGTGTAATAACCTTGAGGTTGGATTCATCCAACACATCAGTATAGTGGCCAAAATCTATCTCAGTAGGTCATTTTTCAGACTTCGGTGGGAGGGTTTTGCTTTCCAATCCAAGCATGGCTGACTAAATGAATCTCAGGGTATTTCACATGCATTTGGGATAATCGAGATGTGAAGCGTATGTGAGGCCAAACAGGAGGCAAACAGCCAGGGGCAAGTCTGGAATATTATCCATCACAATACTTCCCTCAAGGATAATTGCATGGGACCTGGGCTGGAATTGCAACTAGCTTGGACAAATTATATTGCATATGTGTCTTCACAGTGTCCTGTGAAGACACATATGCAAAAGAAAGTTGTTTGCAAGTCTTTGGATTTATACATTTAAGTTCAGGTGACTGAATTAACTGAAAACAATAAAGGGTGACCATAAAAAAATCATGTGTTGCTTCTAATGAACAAAGCTGTGACCACAAAATGAGTCCACCTTTCCCTTCACACACTGCAAGCTTTTCATGCCAAAAGTAGGGAAACAGTCCAAGAACAGCACTGAAACACTACCATGCTTCACTGTAGACAGGGTGTACTTTTCAGCACATACTCCTTACAGACACTGTTGATCCATGAGCCAAAACAAAGCAGGATGTCATGTGCCGCGGAATTTGAGGACCCAAAAGCAGAGATCAGACAGGAGAAGTTTGAGCTCGAGAATTTATTAGCAACAAAAAGGTGTCCAAAGGAGGCAGACAAAAAAGAACAAAAGACTGCAGGGGTGATTACAAACACAGGCACGCTGACTGAAACACACTGACAGGACGCAAACAGACAGGGTGAAAACACAAAACGATCTGACACAAGACAAAGGGAACACAGGGGCTAAATACACAAGGTAATGAGCAAATAAGGGACAGGTGACACAACAGGTGAAACACATTAGGAGAGACAGTACTCAAAAAAGGCGGGAAAACACAGGAAGTAAAACTAGACAAGACAAAAAACCAGACTCAAAAAAAAGCAGGAAACAGACATATACATAACAGGGAACAGAAATATACACAACAAAATACACACAGTCCACAGAATACAATAAACACAAAAGGAAACATACAGAATAATAAGAACATACAGAAATGTCCAAAACCATCACAGTACCCCCTCCTCAAGGGATGGATCCCAGACGTCCCAAACAAAACAAAAAATAACCCTGGGAGGGCGGAAAGGGGAAGACCAGAGGAGGAACAAAAAAAAAAAATGTCCAAGAAAAACAAAACGGCCCAAGGAGGGCGTAGAGGGTCCGGGGAAGGCAGAGAGTCGATGGGGAGAAAGGGCACTGGAGACAGGGAAAAGTGGCACTCAGGAATTGGGGACCATGGGCACTAGGGGACTGGGAACAGGGGGCACTAGGGAACTAGGAACAAAGGGCACTCGGGAACTGGGGACAGAGGGCACTAGGAAACTGCGGCCAAACAGGACGTCGAGGACTCTCAGGTGGCCGACGGCGAAGGCAGAGCTCATCAGGCAGCCAGGCAGGACGTTGAGGACTCTTGGGCGGCCGTCGACGAAGGCAAAACCCCTCCGGTGGCCGGACAGGACGGCGAAGGCAGAGCTCCTCAGGCGGCCAGGCAGGATGTCGAGGACTCTTAGGCGGCCGTCGGTGAAGGCGAAACCCCTCCGGCGGCCGGATAGGACGTGGAAGGTAGAGCTCCTCAGGCAGCCAGGCAGGTCGGCCAAGGCAGAGCACCTCTGGAGGCTGAGCAGGTCGGCCAAGGCGGAGCCCCTCTGGAGGCGAAGGGGCAGCTAGGCTGGAGACAGGCGACAGGTCAGCTGGGCTGGAGCCAGGCGGCGGATCAGCTGGGCTGGGGCCAGGCGACGGGTCAGCTGGGCTGGGGCCAGGTGGTGGGTCAGGTGGGCTGGGGTCAGGTGGGCTGGGGCCAGGCGGCGGGTCAGCTGTGCTGGGGTCAGCCAACCAGGCAACAAGAACAGAGGTCGACTGAGGCACCGACAGGACATGAGGGGCAGGAGTAGGTCTGACTGCCGACAGGACACGAGGGGCAGGAGATGGGCATAGTCACTGGGGCGGTCTCAGGGGCGCCGGAGACCGGGAAAGTCTCTGGGGAGGTCTCAGGGACACCGGAGACCGACAAAATCTCAGGGGCGGTCTCAGGGGCGGTCTCAGGGCTGCGGAGACCGACAAAGTCTCTGGGGAGGTCTCAGGGGCGGTCTCAGGGGCGCCGGAGACCGGAAAAGTTTCAAGGGCGGTCTCAGGAGCGGTCTCAGAGGCAGTCTCAGGGGCGGCGGAGACCGGCAAAGTCTAGGATTTAGGGTTTAGGAAAAACACTACGGGGAAAGGACGCCTCACACGCCGGGAGACGGCCGCGAGGGATGGCCGCGAGGGATGGCCGCTGGGGATGCGCGACAATAACGGGATGGCGGAGGTTGGGTTTAGGAAAAACACTACGGGGAAAGGATGCCTCACACGCCGGGAGATGGCCGCTGGGGAGGCACGACAATAACAGGATGGTTGTGATTAGGAAGACTACGGGGAAACAAAACGCCACACGCGGGACGCGATCTCCGGTCTCCCGGGTGAAAGTTCTGTATTGTTTGACCCAAGCACCACCCCGACCAACCTCCCTACGTGGATTTTCGGCTTTTCATACTACTCCCTACCATTTTCGTTCTGTGACCACAAGATATGCTTCCCATTGAAATACATTACTTCACATTTTCGTGCTGGCCACCACGAAAAAAACGACAAAAACATCCCCGTGAACATGTATCAATAGATTAAATAACGTGACCATTACACGAATTGCCATGAGACTGGGCTCTAACTTTACAGCGCATGCTTATGCAACAGAGAAAAGGGGGGCAACCATTATGTCTGTGGCTGCCCTTAACATTTCCATGGAAATGACAAAAACCAATATGATCTTACAAGATACTGAAATCACCCTTGACAAAATGTGAAGACATATAAAATTCCTTACTACAAAGTTGATGTCCTGTATGAGTTCTGTCAATTTCTGCCCAACGGCCCCTTTTCTGTCCTTGAACAGTTGCAAAGAACGCGGAATGAGCTGGTCCAGCGCCTCAAAGAAATCTCCCTCCAGATTCTTGCTTGCTACTCTGTTGAACTCAGCACACACCTGAAAAATATGTGGGTTGGGAGAAGCAAGGGAAATGTACATTAAATGTGAGTTTGAGCCACTAAATAACATTAGACATAATTGAGCCTGAAATCATTATGACCACAGCATTCATTTATTCTACTTTGAAATAGCATAAGTAGAAACTTACCTGGCCTTTGCTGAAGAGAGCCGGCATCAGTCAACGATGCTCTGTACATCAGGCTCATCTCTGACGATCTCCCATCGTCGCATCTGGAACCTTTGATCCATTATTTGCAGAATCATGATTCCATTTGTTTTTTTTCTTTTTCAATTCTTCAACTAGATTGTTTCTAATTGTTTCAAGGTTTGCTTCAGTTTTTCCTTCGGGCATGTTCGGCAGGTAGTTGGCCTCACCTCTTTTTGGTCGTTTGATAGTTTTTGATGGATGGTCTCCTCCTGGGTTGACTTTTTTTTTTATTCCTTAATGGCGTCAACCTTGCAAAGCAGTGCAAGCTGAATGGCCTGAAGTTTGGAGTGATATTTTGGGTGGAGGTTGCCAAGCACCCAATAGATGGCACATAGCTTGTGCTTCTTTCTAGACGACTCCAAAGGGTTTGCCACCTCAAAATCATCAATGTACAAGAAAAGCGAAATTCTGAACTCTTCCTCAGACAAAAGAGAATTATCTTTGAAAAGTGAACCGTCCCTGTGAGACCTGTATCCCTGTGACACATTTGTCTCTGCTGCCATGGCCTTATCTAAAGTCTCTCCATTGTTAAGCAATGTCTGAAGCATTTTGAGAATGGGAACATACACACGTCTGCTTGTTTTTTAGAAGAAGCTCCTCAGGCATAACTACAGAGAATTCCCTTAAAATAAATGATTCACAGTTGCTAACAGTTGATAGTGAACCTCCAGTAGAAGTGAATTTGAGAAATGCATTACTCTCAGTAACTGCACTTACTATCTCACTGACTAAAGTCTCATCAACATCTCCACAATGCTGCTGCAGTACTCTTTGAACTGATGATTGCAACAAGGGCTGTGACAGCAAATACATTTGGTTGATCTGCTCTACCACATCTTGCAAGGCATTTTCAGTAACTTTGAGAATCGATGACATTTTCAGAAATAGAGCAGCTACATTATGTTCTGTCTTTCCAAGTCACCCACATCTTCATCAACCTCAGAAACCTCCAACTCAACTCATCAGCTTCAGTTGCATCATTTACAAGTTGAATATCCAAATTATCAGCAGGTTCAGAAAATACACTGTCTCTAATCTCAAAAACAATTTGGGGTTTGACTGGCCTCTCATTTTGATGCTCTTTGCTTTAGTGCGCATTAAAGGTGGAATAAACATTGCTCTGAAAGTTACAGTCTTGATATGGACATAAAACTATTTGTTTCAACTTCAAATGTCTTCACAAATGTGTGAACAATTAATTATCATTGCAAGGCTCCATAAAGTCACACAGCTGACAGTGAAATACAGATTGCCCTACCCTCCCTGGATCTTTCTGAGTGTGCCATGTTACTAAATGTACCTTGAGTGAATTAAAAGTTTTAAAAGTGCAAACATTCCCTATGAAGGCATGGGAGAGCTGAGCGAGCGTGGGACCCATGTTACAAACGATAATGCTTTAGCAAATAGCCTCTCTTATCAGCACGAAAAGTGCAGTACTTACAGGTCCACTGCATCCAGGGATTTGGTCTGCTTGACAAAATCTAAACAAGAGGAAAAAAAAAAATTAAATTAAAATGTAAAAATTAACTCAATTATAATTGAGTTAATGTGTTATGTTTTACGAGGATTTATGACACTGCACGATCTGTTCCACGCTTCTGGTCGTAGTTGTAGCGGTCTGCCGTTAGCCTGATATCTTAAAGCCCCCACCGGGATGCTAACGATCGTTTGGCTAACAGCTAATTCCGCTAACCGCTAGCTAACAGCTTGATTCAGTCTAAAATAACGTTAACTCAAACTAAACACTGGGAAAAGCAGGCCACAGCTAAATTAAGACTTTAATGTAATAACAATAAAGACAAGTATTGATTGATTGTGTGTGTCTGTATCACACACATCTGAAGCTGGAGCTCCTGAGGAGGTCACACAGATTTAAAGTCCTTGTTCAAGGACCAAACTGTGGAGGAGCTGAAGCAGAACATGACATCTGTATGTTCAACAGTCTGAGCAATGTCACGCACTAATGGAGCTCTGAATATCTGTTCCTTTGGAGGACGCTGATGCTAATTAGTCTCTGTCAACACTGATTACATCTCAAATATATTAAGTTTACTATTATATATGACAAAGAAAAATCCTCACAGTATGAGAACCTGAAATCAGAGAATATTTGGGATTAATTTAAACAACAATAATTTTATATGTATAGGACCTTTGAAAACAATAGGTACAAAGTGCTTTGACAGAAGAAATAAAATGAAATACAAATCAATACATTATGTACACACCATTGTAATAGTAAAACAGAAGATGGGGCAGCTTTAAAGGACAGAAAAAGTTACAATTCAATAAACAAAATGAAATTAGCAGGCAATAGGGTCAAAAGATAATAAAAAAGATGATAAAAAGACGGTATAACATATAAAGAAGTCAATAAAAATGTGTCTCTGTCTGATAATTTTCTTCTGATCAAGCTCTGATAAGTCCAAGCTCTGATAATCTGTTATTAATCATTGTCTGTGATGTCTGTCCCACACTACCATCTATGTTCTCTAAGTTGTTCGTCTAAACAAAAGAGCAAATTAACATTCAGAAACTTGACGGGAGAAAGGAAGAGACCACACATCTTTTTTATAAACCTCCATAGAAAATGAAAGACTTAAATTCTGGTTTATATCTCTGGGGAAACTCTGAAACATTTAGTGTTTGGCCAAAGCAAAACCAAAACTACTGTCTCCAAACTTAGGGTGTTTTCACACATGAAAGTCCGAACCAAGGTCCGGACCAAGGTTCATGTTTTTGTAACATTGTATTAATTTGATCCGGTAAGTTTTGGTTTCACACTGCAGTATTATGCAAGCGCACTAAAGATCTATACGTGACAAAACTACGTCCTGCCGTCATCACATACGTGAGCTGCGTCTCCAGATACTTATAATTGATTGGTTTGTTGACGGGCTTCCCCGTCCTCTCGTATCCTCTCTCTGTGTCTGAGTTTTTTCAACTGACTGCTGCTCTGCCCTACTGCCGCTGGTCTTTTTGTTTTGTTGTGTTGTTGAGAAGCAAGACATGGGAACTTTCTTTCTGGAGAATGTATTCAGAGACTAACAGGAACCTACACTGTACATTTACTACCACTTAACAAATAAACTGCTGATGTATTCTCTGCTCTGATAGCCGATAGCTGTCTGGTCTGAGCGCATTCACCATCACTCTCTCATGTAGCCTACACACTAAGCATGAGCTATTCCTAAAAGGAGCTTCCTCGGTCTTGTAGGAGAGCCTGCCAGAGCTTCTTGTATCTGGTCCGAAAGTCCGAACCATCCAAAAAATGCTTTCACATTATAAACGAACCGGACCATGGTTCAGTTTGGTTCGGACCGAGACCACCTCTTTTTATCGGACCAAAATTTGGTCTTTTGATCTGGACCGTGGTCCGGGGGAGGTTTCACACCTCTAATTTTGGTTCGGATCAAACTAAAAAGTCCAGACCAAATGAGGTATGTTTGAAAACGCCCTTAGAGAGTAAAACCTGATTTTATATTCCACTGACATGACTAATACATGTGATACCATAACCATATTGGAATAACATAATTTTGCATTATTTCCAGCACATTCTCTCAGGTACATCCGCTATGCAGTTAAAGAAGTGATTTAAACAAGTGAATCACTTTTTAGAATAGTTGATTCCTTCAGTAGATGCTGACTCTCCGTCTGCCTCCTCCTCCTTCAGGGCGCTTCCTCCTGAGCCAGTGGCATCATGGGAGGTTCCACCGAGGGTGATGATGATGATGTATATTATTTGGTATTTGAGTTGGGTTTAAAAAGGGGAAAAGTAAAAGGAACCACATGTTGAATTAGATGCTCTATAAAACACAGGATTTATAAAACTATAAAAGGACAAGATAGGAAAAACAACTTAATGAGTGTCTGACTAATTATAGGGATCTAAAGTAGCATTTCAAAGATAAAACAGGAAAATGTAAATAAAGTAGATACTTACGTGACAGGTGGATTCTGAAACAAACCTGAAAGAAAAAGGGAACAAGTGAGTAAGAAGTGAAAGAGTATTTTATTTTATTATTGCATATGATGTGGGGGGGGAGGGTGCACTGGAATATCTGTTGTCATTCTGTGTTGAATGTTATTCTAAGAATAATACAAACTCATGAAAACATTCTAACTAAGATGAGAGAATAAATGTTTCCTACAAGACCCAGACTCAACGGGAACGTTGAGTCTGGGTCTTGTTTCACCTTTGCTGCCTGATACCCAGAGAAAGAAATACTTTGCTCGTGTGAGTAACGTTACATCAGAGTAGTTTCCCCTCTACTCCTCTGGATGGAAACAAACTGTTGTTGGTTTTGTGATTCTATTCTACGTGAATTCGCGAGTCGCACTGTTTCACTGACTGCATACCTCGGTTGTGCTTGGCTGCATACCTCGGTTGTAACGGGTGGTTATTTGAGTCAAAGTTGACTTTTAGCCGGGTACAGAGCAACGCGAGCTGGCGCTGGCGGATATTACGGTTAATCTCCAGTAATTATTTCTCATTGACATTTGTGAGTATTGTCGTTACTGACTATTGTTGTCAGTTATCTGAATGCTAACTGAAGTTAGCGTAGTGGCTCGGTTGCAGAGCTAAGCGTTGCTAAGCATGGCTACATCCATACCTCCTGATGAGTCCCCACTGCCCCGCAAAGTAACATCGCTGTTCAGGAATACCAATAAGGAAATAGCTGACCTCAGGAAAGATGTTCGTCGGATGTCCGAGGAATTAAAGAATAAGGAAAGCCGAGGATGGGGCTGCATCGCCTTCTGCCCTCAGCCTTTCCAACCGCTTTGGTGCCTTGTCGGAGCTAGATGCCGACCTGACTGGTTGCCCCGGCTCACGCTCGATGACCGGGGTTGGTGAAGTGCCTGTAGTGACCTGTTGCATCCCGACCCTCCCATCAGAGGCTGCAACGACTCTTCATGGCTCGGTGCCCGGTGGTTCCGGAGCTCGCCCCGGTGCGCAGCCGGCTCCCCAGCAATCACCACGGGGGAGGACTGCTGCACGGCCGGCTCGCCGGCTCTCGTTGCGGGAAGGGGCTGCTGCCACGCGCTGGGAGGATGCAGGTGAGATAGTGGAAAAAATCGACGCTGCCCAGGCTCCGGAAAAATCCAATGGAAAGTCAGCTTGGCGGCCTCCCTCCTCCCTGACCTCGACCGCCTCTGCTCGGCGCAGGATCCTCAAAGAGGCTGTGCTGCGTCATTCTGGTGGGCTTCCTCGACCAGACCTGGCAGGTAATCCTCCACTCAGTACCGATTCAGCGGGCTCACAAAATTCTCCTGTCCCGTCATGCAGTGTAGTCCGTACTCCTTGCTGCCATGAGCAGCCCAGCCTTCAGATTCCTTGTGCCCTTTTTGCCCCGACAACTCTGATAGTGGGTGACAGCATTTCTAGAAACATACGTTTTTTTAACGCCATAACTCGCTGTTTTCCGGGAGCAACGGTCCCAGTCCTTCTGGAGAAACTGCCCGGTCTACTGGAGTCTCTCTCACCCTCCATAACTCGGGTGATTATCCATGTGGGCCATAATGATATGGCACGTCGGGAATCGGTGAAGACAAGGAAGGATTTTAACGACATTTTTAGCCTATTAGAGCTCTGTGGCAAATCTGTTTTTATCAGTGGCCCCTTGTCAACGGTGTCCCGCGGTTCAGAGCTATTCAGCCGGCTTCTGAGTCTTAACACCTGGCTCCAGTACACCTGCTGTGCCCATAACTTTTGATTTAGCGACAATTTTGACTTGTTTTGGAACCGTTCCTCCTATTTCAGGAACGATGGTGTCCACCCAAACAAGCTGGGCAGCTCGTTTTTAGCAGCTAACATACAGTACGCTGTACAGTCCGCCGCACATGAATGGCTGTTTACACCACACACCCCCTTCGCAGACTCTTCTCTCAGTACCACTTCTTTTTCTCAGGACATTGTCAGCAGTGACATCTCCCCCTACAGCCCGTCAGTGGCAATTACACAATCACCACTCTATCGTCCCATACAGACCATTTTAACAATTAGACCGTCCACCCTGAAGAAACGCTCTGGTAGATCACTTCCAAGGTATCTGCGTCCCCTGGCCCGGGACCCTGCTGGACCTAGCAGTGCGCCTCTTAAGATGGCGCTGATAAATGCTCGTTCCATTACAAACAAATCTTTTATTCTGAATGATTTGTTTATTAATAGGTCCCTTGATTTCTTGTTCCTGACGGAAACTTGGCAGAAAAACTTGGAATACGGCCCTGTAATTGAACTTTGTTCAACGTTGTTTTATCAGTATTCCCAGGACCTCTGGTCGTGGTGGAGGGCTCGTGGTGGTATATAAAGGCTGCTTTCAAAGTCGGACAGTACCCATTAGAGTTTTCTCCTCATTTGAACTGCAGGTTATCAAAGTTGGTAGTTCTAATCCATTTTATTGTATTTTAATTTATCGACCGCCTGGTTCTAACAGTTCTTTTTTGTCTGAATTTAGTGATTTTTTATCATCCATTATTATGTTGGATAAAGTTATTATGGTTGGAGATTTTAATATTCATGTTGACGACTTGTCTTGCACTTTAGCTGCTGATTTTCTTAATGTCACTGAGGCTTTTAATTTTATCCAGCATGTTTCTGGTCCCACACACATTGGGGGTCACACTTTGGACCTTGTTTTTACTCTTGGTCTTAATATTGACTCTGTTTGCTCTGAGGAACTGCATATTACTGACCATGATTGTGTTTTGTTTAATTTCTCTTTCAATTCAGATGTATTGCCCAGTAAAAATGTAAGATGTTCTCGCATTAAATCACTCCTCAGCTGAGAAGTTTACTGCAGCTTTTGTCCAAAGCGCAGTGCTGTCCTCTCATGCTGACATTAATGATCTGGTCCATTCATTCAACACAAATTGCATATCAGCGTTGGATAAAGTGGCTCCATGTCAAATGCATCGTGTTTCTACCGTCAACTCATCCAACAGGATGCTGTTGATTGTTCGGACACAGTGGCGCCTGATCAGACGGACGGGGCGGTGTCATCTTTGTTTATAGACAGTATAGCGTCGCTACATCTTCTTAACATTGTTCTTTACAAGTATTTGGAGGAGCTATGTTATGGCTGTCAAATAAATCATCCAAGCCAGAAACAGCTTGTTTAGAGGGGCTACCAGAACACTTCTATGTGGTCCACTTTGATCAGCTCATGAAAAGACTGTTGACTGATAAATTCATTGGTGTTGTACAGCGTTTTCTGTCCTTTAAACATCTCACGGCTGACGAGGGTCGAATTCTTGGAGTAACAGAAACCGTTTTGTACGAGTTCAAAACGGCTGAAGATGTCACGACTAAAATCAGGGCTATGTATGACGCTTTTGTAGGTGATGATGCAGTTAAAATAGCCGAAATTAGAGAGATTGGGGACTATTGGAGTAATTTATATGCTAGAAAAAACTAACAGGGTGAAAATATGGGGAATTGTTTATGCCTGTTGTATAACCATATCAGCGAGCGATATCACATAGCGCATGTATCTGGTATACTAGAGCAGGCTATTGCTAATAACGTGAATGATGTTACAAAATACCAATGTAAGAGTGTTAATGTAGATCATACAACTGTTTGTAGGTTAGAAAAATTGATGGTGCTTGTAAGAAGACAACATAGCACCCCTCCTTGGGAGGATCTCTTGCAGATGTTATTATCCATGTTAATGAGACGAGAGAGTATAGTGGAAACATTCTGTGATGTCATAGCTAACATTACACACGATTTTAAGATGTTGAAAGTTTATCACCTACTGGCTATGTATACAATGCTTGTAGATACAGTGAGTTTGTATGTGAAAGAAAAACACTATAACGACGTCTTACAGGATTTGCAAAAACTACATATATTCATAATCAGTAAAAGCAATGTATCCGAATTAGTAAAGATGCTATCTGTGATAGAAGCTGTCTCACTGTCTTCATGACTGGTGTGTGTATGAATGTGGTTGTGTGTTTTTGTAAAATAAAAAGGAAGACATAACACCGTTGTGGTCACATGTGTTTTAAATGAATCATGGAGAAGGTTATGCAAAAAATATACTACGATCCGGGCCACCCAGGGGGGTTAGGAGGTGTACACAAGCTTCGTGATTCCGTCAAAGCATGTCCCCATCGATCCCCACGGTTAAAAAGTTTCTGTTGAGGCAAGACGCCTACACTCTACACGCCCCTGTCTTGAAACATTTCCCCAGAAATAGGGTGATTGTTAATGGTATCAACAAACAATTTCAGGCTGATTTGGTCGATATGACGGAATATTCTACGGAAAACGATAATGTGCAATATTTATTGACATGCATTGATGTGTTTTCTAAATATGCCTGGGTAATAGGTCTTAAAAACAAAACGGGTCCCGTTGTCACAAGTGCCTTTAAAGAAATACTGGAACAAGGACGCACACCTCTGAAACTTCAAACAGACGCCGGAAAAGAATTTTATAATAAGGTTTTTCAAAAATTGATGACTCTACATAAAATTCACCATTTCTCCACATCGAACGAAACAAAAGCAAGTGTTGTTGAGCGTTTTAATCGGACTTTCAAAACCAGGATGTGGAGATATTTAACGGCTGTTAACTCACGTCGATATATTGATGTGCTACAAGATATGGTTACCGCTTACAACTCTGCATACCATAGTTCAATAAAAATGGCACCGTCCTCTGTGTGTAAAGACAATGAGAAAACAGTCTTTAACACTCTGTACAAACTGAAACCCCACGGAATGGTGATGTTTAAATTTCAGACGGGGGACACCGTTAGGATATCAAAGCACAGAGGCTTGTTTCGTAAAGGTTACGAACAATCTTTTACAGACGAGTTTTTTACAATATCAAAACGTATAGGCAGGACTCCTCCTGTTTATATACTAAAAGACAACAGTGGGGAGACATTGACAGGCACCTTTTACGAAGCAGAGTTACAGGCTGTAATTGTAGACAAAAACAAAGTGTTTAAAATTGAGAAAGTACTGGCTAGAAAGAAAACAGGTCGTAAAAATCTAGTACTTGTGAAATGGTTAGGATGGCCAGAGAAATTCAATTCATGGATCTCTGAAAAAGACATAGTTGATGTACGATAAAAGAGAGGGGTCAGTCTCTTAAACTAGTCATTGTGGCTTGTTAGTGAAAGGGGGCCGGAGCTATGAATAAGAACGATTCTTTGTTACGCTGCCTAGTAATGCCTCACCAATAGTTTATCCAAATAATAAGATTTGGCAGTACAGAACAAAATTGGCAAAACCGGTCATATTACATCAGCCGTATGAAGTGGGTCTTATCGAAATACAATATCCCAGGGTCTGGAATAGTTTCACGGAGAACGATGCCAAGGTTGAATTCTTCGACACAAAAACAAAACTGATCAACAAGCTAAGGCTAACAGTTGGATCTTATAATACGATCGACAGCATTGTTAAAGAATATAATATGAAATGTGCGTCTAATCCAATCCTAGCCCACATAACTATGAGCCACAACAATATCACTAATAAGATATTTTTCACGGGAGGTGATGGATGGCATATTGTATTTAAATGCGGGCCGATGTGTAAAAAACTGTGTGGAGATATACCATTCAGCAATCCAAGTGCAAAATAATTATTCTACAACCTGTGGTCAGCACTGCATTTTCTTTTTATGTCATATTCAGAAAGAAATACCTTATACAAAAGTATTGAACATGTATGGCACTAATCTTGTATGCAACGACACGATGGTTAGTCATTTTGTTAGCAGAATACATCCCAATGTGTGTCACGATCAGAAATTTAAATGCGTACAATGTTCATGCGCTACCTATAGGTAAAAAGTATTGTGTAATGATGTTTTCCAATAAAGAATGCAGAATATATTAATCTTACAATGTCATTTGTTTTATTTTTTATTTTTTTAAAGAGCCATACAGAAAAATGCATTCATCAGATAAAATTAAAAACACATTCATTTAATGCTACAGGTTACATTCAACACTGTCTTTTCACATCCTTGAATAAAGAAAATACCCCTCAATAGAAAAAATAATAAAAAAAATAGGTTAAAAAAGGAAAATATAAAATTAAATGTAAACACATTCCTTTAATGTTACAGGTTACATTCAACACTGACTTTTCACATCCTTGAATAAAGAAAATACCCCTCAATAGAAAAAAACCCTCAATAGAAAAAATAATAATAAAAAATAGGTTAAAAAAGGAAAATATAAAATGAGTGTAATACTAGAAAATATAAAAATAGATTAAAAACTAGCCCAACGAGTCGTAGTAATGGGTGATGTAATACTAAAGGGTCTAGGAGCACTAGTTACTTGTAAATCAGAAGGTGTGCTATGCGTAAATGTAGGGGCAAGCCTTATTGCTCTAGGAGTGTGAGGGGAGCGTAAATCAGTCCTAGGTGATTGTGTATTAGTTTCAGCCTGTGCCCCTGTTTTAAACGCCTCAATAGAACGACGTACCATTGTGTTTGGGATTACGGATAGCGGCACATTTAAGCTAGCTAACGTTTTTAAAAATAGGGTCCATCCTTTTGGTCTTGAACGTTCTGAAACACTATTATGGGTTGTGACACTTTTCAGTAGGTCATAAAGGTGGCTGCCTGACACATTCTTATTTTCAACTACTATTTCCCCTTGACTTGTCCATGATATCTGGTCATTGTGACGGGATAATGAAGCCATTATGTATTCCGCATTTCTTTTGTTTCTTGTAGGCATATGTTTCAACACTTCTGTCTTTAACATATCTTCTTCTTGATCGTTTGAATCATCTTTTGAATCATCCGTTGAATCAACTTGGGGCATTGATAATGTAATCACACTTTTCTCACGTTCGCCCTGTTTCACCATGGCTAGGTATCTCTGCAGAATACTTGAATATTTTTTAGCTTTTTCATATACATCGATGTCAGGCTGTTTCAATATATCACTCATGGCTCGATCCAATTCACTTTGCACAGACTGTCGCAGAGATACATTTGAGGAGTCAGATGTTTGAGGCTGCTGTAATGCCGCTAATTGATTTTGAGGAACCAAAAACATTTTCTGAGTGTGCTCCATTTCAATTCCTGTTGATAAGACTTGCTATGAACGGGATTGCGGCCCCCAGTAGAGGCAGTAGAAACCCTCCTGTTTGATTGATTGTCTTTTTTTTTTTTAAATGTTTGATTTTTTTATCAGCTATAAGTCTAATAACTTTCTTCTTCTTCTTTAACAGCTTGTACTGAATATTAGACAGTGGTATGTTACCTCTTAACACATTCAAAGCAATTTCACACAGTGCATTAATAAAGTCTGGACTAGCGTTGCTCACAATGACACCTCTGGCTCTGGGCGATGCCTTATGTAGCATGTCTAACATTGTAAAATTTCATTCCATTCGTTTTGACATTATTACACCTTTTTTCTTGGAATGTATACAACCTGCTGCGGGGATATCAGAGCAGTTCTGAGTCTTAAAATATCGGGGGTTGTGGATTTATAATCTATCAACAGATAACCGTATGCTGAACTAGTGGCATCGTTAAAAGCTTCTAAAAAATATTTAGTATTTCCGGGAAACATTTGTCGTGCCAGTAAGCTTATCTGATGCTGATCTCTAGCATTTTTGAAAAGAATCATATAGTTTGTGTTCAAACTGATTGTACGACTCGCTTTACCTTGAATAAACAGATTCTGCACTAAGTATACACAGCTAATATTTCTGTGATGGACATACTGCGTGAACATTTTTTGAACTTCCAAATTATCACAGGCTTGATTCATTAAATCATCTATAATGAGCAAATTATTCTTAGCGGTAGGCAGTAATGTTTCGTCGCAGAACGATTCAGGGAGCCCTTCCACAAAATTTATATTCACTGTTTTAAGCATTTTATCATATATGGACTGCCAGCATGAATAGATGTATACAATGTTATTTATTTTTTGTGAAATAACAGAGGCCCTGTTTTCAATAATGTCTTTGACAAAATATGTTTTTCCACAATTAGAGGGGCCGCTAATAACGATGCTGAAAGGGTGTTGTAGCCTACCATCAAATCCTGCAACATGCCTATTGTTATTACTAGTAGCCATAAGGGACAGTTGTATAGTCGGGGAGAACTCGTCGTTTGTTGTAAACAACTTGTACTTTCCGTGTCAGTGTGTCGTTTTTGAGATGAAACTGTTTGTTGTTGCGTTTTATTGTGAATGCATTCGTGGTCAGCTGGTTAGGAGGTTGCTGATTGGTCACAAAGGATTGAACAAGACCAATTAAAGATTCATGTGTAACCACTTTGGCGTTTGTGGCATTAAGGGTTACACCCTTGCATTTAACCTGTGTAAGGCCTTGATATTGGCAACCAGATGACCCAGGTACAGGTGAGTTTGTGAGCAGGGTTATGATATGAACTAAAATAAAAGATAAGTTTAGGTTTCACAATAGGGATAATTCAGGTATTGCAACACAAGTTAAGAATAATTGAATTAAATGAGGTAGTAGCAAAGCTAAAGTGATGTATAATCAATAGCCATGAGTCATGTCAACAGGGTACACCAGAAATAATATATACTGTGATTAAGTAATGATTTTTAGTGTTGTCTGTAGCCTACTAATATAACAAAACAGAAAAATAATATAGCACCTGATGCAGTATGGAAGAGCAGCCTCGTGACTTCTAGCTTTCATGGGTTGGTGATAAGACACTGTGCTGCTATGTTGTAGGATTGGTTGAGCCCTTCAGCCGCAACTGAAAGAAAAGAAAATACGTTTTTGTGATTCCATCATTTTTAGACTTATGTTATATGGAGGAATGAAGACTAAATTCTGATGAACAACACATAACGTGACGCCTAAACTGACACAAACAATCCAGTTTCTTGTGTTCTTTCAGTTATATTACAGTTTTAGGTTTTACTATTGCCCCATACACCTAGCAAATCAGTAATCAAGGTAAAGAGCTGATTATCTGCAGTCGTGATACATTACTAAATAGACCGTGTTGATGTTTTCACACGAGTTATCAATATCTTACAATAAAAGTCCCTGGTAGGTGTAATTTCAAGAAGAACTACTATAAACATAGCAGTCACCTCTAGATAGTTAAACACATGTTAGAACAGTGATCTGTTTTAATAAGGATTCAGTTCCAATATTACTTTTAACTAGCAAGAAGTAAACAAACCAAGTAGTGATTTTGCGAAATAGCATTTGCTTACGATCAGAAGTAATCTATTTGTCAAAAACAAACTAGTTAAACTATCTTAACACAATCAATAATAATAATAATAATAATAATAATAATAATAATAACAATAATAAATTAAAATTGAACCCCCCCTCAAGGTATTGGTTACCTCAGCGTACAACCACTTTTATTTTTATGCGTTGGTAACTTTCAAACTATTCATGCCATTAGCAGCTCATCAGCTAATGCCTTGTTTAAACAGCGACAGTGCTTGTATAAACATACCTGAGGTGAAGGAATGACAAACTTTGCAGGTGACCTAAAAACATAAATGGGTACAGTTTAAAAAAACAAACAAAAAAAACCCATGAACGTCACCGTCTAAAATACAACATCCTCACACAACAAAACCGAAAACCCAATGTCTTCTTATTTTATAAACAGTCCTACAACCCTTTACACATGGAATGGTTGGGATTTTCCTCTGTGAAGTGCTAATATACCATACAGGGATCAATTCCTTACAAGCACTAAAATGTACATGTACTTGACTTCATCTGTTACTGTTTTTGGCATATGTTACACGGGTAGAGAACTAATACAATATTAGTTAACCTAGGATGTTTACACGTAACTATCTACCATATTGGTTTATAAGGCTAGAATAAAAAGAAAATATAATTAATTTCTCTCCATATACCCAAATCAGTCAACATGTCAACATGGAGAATCACCTCAAAACATGTCCATTACTGAGAATACAGCTGTTAGAAGGTAATATAGGAAGTCAACACTGTAGCAATGACAGACGATGGCAGCTAACAATAAAAACTATCCCCCTATTGGTTTATAAGGTTAGTACAAAAGAAAGTAATCATGTGCTATCATAAAATACTGAAGAATGTGCCCTGGAAAAGGGGGACTGCTCTGAGTTTAAACATAAGGGAAGAACTGGTCTATACCAGACTTAGATTAGGTCACACAGGATTGAATGCTACTTTACTGTTCACACACCCTTGTGCTTGTGATCACCCATACCCAGACACCCCCACAAAAAAAATAAAAAAATAAGTTATTTCATAGAAAAAGCTAAAACCAATAGTCGTATACAGTCGCTCTGCAATACACACTATACATGAAGGTTTCAATGTTCAGGTCTTGTTCAAACCCCTTTAAAAGATGTGTTAATTCAAACTTTATTTAACTTTAAGTTGGATTAATGTTGATACCAGAAACAGTAAGTATTATTAATGTGTACTAGAAGAAGAAAAAATAGCACATCACAAACATGATTTGTAAAATGTAGAACACAGGATAAATAGTGCAAATCATGCATTGTGAGATTACGGTGCTCTGTGAGAAACATCTAGATAAAGAGCAAGGGGAAAAGAAGAGCCTTGATTTACCTCCACATGTTGGAAAGGAGTCACTCCATTGACCGCCTGCTAAACAGTCATCCACTGCTTTCACGCTTAGTCTGCAGGCCGGGGGGCAATTAAATGTCAACTTTTCTCCTCTTGTAAGTTGATCACCTGGTTCAGGTCTGGCAAGTTGTAAGCCGTCTGATAGCCTTGGGACTTTACATTTTCTGTTTTTAAGAAGAGAATCTGTTTAATCAAGAGGTTTAAACAGTATAAACAGCAGTGTGTTACAATTGCAGGTTTTTTTTTTTCTTCTTCTTTTTTTCGATTGCTTAAGTACTATTTTAAAAACAAGGACCAGTTCTTTCAAAATGCTACATATCATTAGCACAAACACACACCCAATTATCAGAAAACATATGTTAGCTCGGTTAGCAATGATTAGCTCCGATTAGCGGTTAGATCCAGTTAGCTAGCTCCGTTATAAAGATATTGAGTGGTTGAGACTACCACGGGGAGGGGTAACAACCAGACTCTGATAAATGCGTTCGGTGAGCTTTCACAGCAGCGTGGCTGCGTTGTTTCAACAGTTTTATTAGTACAGTTAATCCCACGGCAAGACCAGCAGAAGCATGCTACTGCTAACGTAACGATAGCCTCTCTGTCTCTGAGTGCAACGTTGACGCTGTCATGCACGCTGCACGCCACTTCATGAGGGGAGGGAGGGGCTGGAGGCAGCTCCTCTGTGTGCTCTGTAAAAAATACACCATTGTATATACTGTATATACTATATTTTTACTTATTTAACTGTCTAGTAGAGTTCAAAGACTGTTTAAAAAGTGCAATCCACATATTTACATATGTTTATTACAGTAAATGATAATTGAATGTGAATACTACTAAGTGTGGTAAAGCCACATATTTGTTTTTATATTTCTGCAATCTGCCCTTTAGTTTGTGTGATTTGTTTCTGACTTTCAAATGAATGTTTACACCAGGCTTGGTCAGTGCTCAGTATACTACTGGGACTGAAGTAGTTAAATAAAAGATGTCATTCATATAAATTCCTGCATCACCTAATTTCATCATCACATACAGGTCGTCTTTGTTGAATAATACAGAAGACAAAGAGCTTAAAAAATAATCGCATATTGAATCGCAATATTTTTGAAAAAATCGCAATTAGATTTTCAAAAATCGTTCAGCCCTAGTTACAAGGGAGAAACCAAAATACAACATTAGCTAACCTAAGATGTAATTTAGTGATTTAGTGAAGTAAATAGAAGGACAATGGACAGCTAACAAGCTAGTTAGTTAGCGCTCTAACATGCTAGTTAAAAATGACTGACAGAGAACGTTAGGTGACAGGTCAGTCAGAACACACTTGTCATAAAGTAAAAGTAACATTAGTGTTAGCCCCCAATGCTAAAAGCATTGAGGAGCACACCAAACGAGTACCAGTATTTTGGTGATTTAAAAGCACCCTGTTTCTAGTAGATTGCCAGATTACTGAGAATACATCTGTTGAAAGGTAATATAGGCAGTCGATGCTATAACATGGACAGACTATGTCAGCTAACAGTAAAACTATCTCCTATATTAGTTTATAAGGTTAACACTAAAGAAAGTGAACATTTTACATTAAGATTTTGTTAAACCTGATCATGATAGAAATGGGTCATATGGCGAGAGCTTATGTGTTAAAGCAGCTTGTGATAAAGGTTTAGTCACAAACCAACCATTTAGATAATGTTATAGCTGTAGCTTCGTCTTAAATCTACTGTACATTACCTATTGAAACCAATAAATGCCCCTACAACATGATCTTTTAGTCTTAAAACTGATATAAATTAGTTAAACAGCCACAATGCCTTGCATCTCTCACTCCCGTAACTTATTGTTACACACACATACACATACACACACACACACACACACATCAGTCTATATATTAAGTTAGCTAAAAACACATGGATAAGGACCTAATGATGCAAACTAGATAAAATATATGTCCCAAAATCGATTTAATTCATGAATGACTGAATGCATTAAATATCTTACAATATGCTTAAACAGAAGATAGCTTTTTAAATTTACTTACCACATGTATGCATAGTTGCAAAAACGCAGTCTCTTTCTTTCTTTCAAACAAAAATAATTAAAAAGCAAAAAACTCCAGAGGTCTTTGTTGAGGAAGGCTGTGAAAAACGAGGTAAAAAGTTAGCTAGCAGACTAGCTAAAATGCTTGTTAAAAAGTGAGCCAGGTACCGTGAAACACGGTGTTTTAACCCCTACAAGACACACCCAGGATGACGCTTTTACAACCTAACAATAGGCAACCCCCTTTTTTACATGATCTAACAAACGTTTTTTTTTTTATTTTAACACCTTTTTACTAGCGTCATAAAGGGACAACCCTCCAACAGCCTTTTTTAATTCATAAATGACTGAATGCATTAAATATCTTACAAATGCATTAAATATCTTACAATATGCTTAAACAGAAGATATGCTTTTAAAATTTACTTACCCCTTGTAGATGTTGCTGGAAAAGAATCCTCTTTGCTTTCACAAAAAAAAAGAATTAAAAAAAAAACAACACAGGCTGACTTTGTTAGGGAAAAAACGTGGTAACAAGCTAGCTAGCAGACTAGCTAAAAAACGGAGGATAAAAAAAAGTGAGCAAGATAGCTGGAAAAAGGTCTGCTATTAAAACGTTGTAATATGCTTTGCTGAAAAAAAAGTCTCCTTTTCTTTCAAACAGAAAGAATTAAAAAGCAAAATCTCCAGAGGCCTTTGTTAGGGAAAAACGGGGTAACAAGCTAGCTAGCAGACCACGAGCTGTGTCCCCAGGCTTGACCGCAGAGAAATTGCTCAAGGTCTGACCGCGAGATGCGCTCTCCAGAATCGGCCGTTAGAGACACACCCACAGCGCGAACGTAAGGACGCGCTAACGGCATTACACCCCGCGAGATGCGCTCCCAGAATCGACCGCTAGAGACACGGTCGCAGTGCAAACGTAAGGACGCTCTAACGGCATTACGTCCGCGAGATGCGCTCCCAGAATCGGCCGCTAGGGACCCGGTCGCAGTGCGAACGTAAGGACGCGATAACGTCATTACGTCCGCGAGATGCGCTCCCAGAATCGGCCGCTAGAGCATAGACTGTATATATTAGTGGACAGAGCATCCGGTTCAGCAAAATGCGGCAAATGCGGAAGTGCCTTAAGCCTGCATTCTATCTGAATTCCAGCAGGGGGCGAGACGTGCGGTTGCAAAAAGGAGGTCCGTTTCTATAGAAGTCTATGGCGAAATGACCCACTTCTCACTTGATTTATTACCTCAGTAAACATTTCAATTAAGAGTTTATATTCTCAATCGCTAGTTTTAAGTCTTGTGCAACACAGAATGATGTTCATTTTTTGAATTATGGTCTCGTTGATTTTAAAATCGGCGATAAAGCAGGGGGTGTTTTAGGGCGTGGCTATGATGTGATTGACAGTTCGCGGCCTGTCAATCATGACAGAGGTTTAGCAAAGCTTATCCATGGCACGTAAACTTCACTTTGGAGGTTGACCAGCTTTCGTCTTCGTGACTGTGACAGTTGGTCGCCTAATAATGTCTTGTTCAACGTTCGGTTGTACGACAAGACACTCAAAGGAGTCGGCAGTTCAGTTTTTCCGGTAAGTAACGTTACATTTTGTTATAATACTGTTTTTCGTTAGCCAACGTTAGCATCCCAATTAATATCAGTTAGCTAGCTAGATTGCACCTTGCTAACCAAGCTAGCGGGCTAACTAATAACGTTATGCAGACCAGACCGTATAAACGGATTAAGATATATATATTTAACGTTACAGTCGTATACAGTAGGTATGCACAACGGTCTCACCGGTGATCTGTTTTTAACCATATGTGATGTTATTGCTAATCGATGCGCATATAATGGTAATGTTAGCTTAAAGTCAAAGCCTGATATAGCTAACGTTATAGTGCAAATTCATATAAACCCTATTCGTACGGGAGTATAATCATTTTCGGACCGCTGTGTGATTTAGAAAGTACCCCCTCACATCTGAGTTTCGTGTGGGGCATTCGCACGGGACAAGCGGAGACTGCTTTTACTTGAATATACTGAAATATATGTACCCCGCCCGAGAGTTGGGCAACGTTACCCGGAGGTCACCCTCACCTCGGACAAAGCCGCGCTGGAGCGCGTCGACGGACGGGGCAGTAGGCCAGAATATCCGTTTTTGCGATAAAATGTCGCACATGAAAAAATATATATATTATTGTAAAGTTACATAAGTGTTCTATCTTGAAAAGTCTTCAGTTCTGCAGCCAAATGTATTGTATAAAGCACCAGGTTCAATATTATTTTCTCAAAATTCTAAATACATTATTTCAGACCGTTAATGTACCTAACAAGCATGCTGAGTTATTAACCACTGTTGTTGATGCTGTTACACTGATGTCTTTCTTCCACTTACTGTAGTTGTGTCTGCTAATCTATTTGAAGACCTTCTGTCAGAACATTAGTCTGTTTTAAGATGAGTCACATGTTACAATCTATATTTACAAATTCTGTTTATTACTAAAATGTACATATCACTAAAAACGTGTTGCGTACAATACACATTGTCTAAGATAAATTTGACATGTAGGAGTATATTTACTTAATACTGCATGTCCTCAACTGAAGCATACCTTTATGTACAAGCTCATATAGTAATATAATTCATTGTGATCTACCATGCCTTAACTACATGTTTGTCTTTACAAAGGTATCCACACTGAAAACTGAATGACCAGAGCCTATAGAAGGAAGACCTGGTGTATAGCGCAGCATATTTGGTGCCATTCATCTTGTTGTGGAAAACAGATTGCATTGACCACATCCGAAGTTCTCAAATGTGTTCTGATTATAATGATGGCAGAAAATCATTTTTGGTTCAGCTTCTGCTGCTGAAAGGACAGACCAACTTTTAGCACTTTAGCAGTCACTGGTATTTAGAGGTTCAAAATGTGAGTCCTGTAATAGATGTGTCCTCTTGTGTTACTGTTAGGCCTGCTGCTCCTAGGTAGCTTCTCTGTCTCTCCTCTCTCTGTCTGTCTCTTATTGCAGGAGAGGAGTCTAGAGTGTGGGAGTCTGTGTTCCAGCTGCCTCTCATCTACCACAATCAACCAACAATTTGTAATAATACTTTTGTTATAATGAACTTGCAATAACCTTATACAGATTAAACAGCACCTAGTGCATTTTCAATTACCTACTAAACACTTGACTATGTATGTCAAAATTGAGTATATGCCTATACATTAATCTGAAAGGATTTTGGTGAAGTGTTTTCATGGTGATTAAAATTGACAAGTACATAAAGACACAAGAAAAGCACAATTCCCCTGATCCTTCTTTGTCAACATTCAAGTATGGTAACATTTGAGAAATCATTTTTTTGTTGATTAAAGCCAAAATAGACACTTTTAATCAATTACAAATTCTATCAAATTACCAATGTCTTCTTGTATGACTACAATATTGTGTATGTTCCTATAGTTGCTTCAGAAAAACAACAAATGTAGCTTTAGAAAGACCTTTATTTCACATTGAAATGGGCATTAACTTCAAAAACTACATAAACCACAAACACCGGCAATATTTTTAAGATTATGTTAGGGGTTAAATTGATGAATTAAATAATGTAGTTCACCTTTTACAATCCAGTGTAAATTCCCCACACAAACACTGCTGTGGGTCAAGGTAAAGGCAAACTTAACTGTCACGAGACATGTCTGCATAATAAAAAGAGGTAGTTGAATCACTGGTGCCACATTGTTAATTACAGTAGAAATGGTTGACATTACAAACCAGAATATAAAAATATAACTTAACATATACAGCTTAAAGCACTTGTGCAGCACTCTGTTCAGTCAAGTCCAAATGCCTGGGTAAAGAAATAAAAGCTGCCTTTACAATTACAGTGAGCATAGTGTGACAGTCTTTTGGTTGTCTGTAATGCACAGTGGAAAAAGAAAAAAAAACCTGCGAGCCTTGTCGATTTTCCCCGGATTGTTAACAGCCCTCCACCTGCATCTCTGGGTGATGCCTGAGAAGATGGACTTACTTCTGAGGTATTGGGTGGGTGCACATGCCATCGTGTCTCTCCACACTCCTATTTCTGAAAGAAAGAGAGTCATCAATTTCCATTTGAGCCCCTCATAGTTAAATATATATGCACACTAGCATGTAACTGTACTTCATTAATTATCGGGGGAGAATACATATGAATCAACAACAGTCTATTGTTCTTTGGTGTAACTTTGATTTAGTTAAATGAACTTATATCTGCTAACGTTAGCTCTTAAAATCATGAAAAGGCTAAATGCGCCAACCATAGACTGATGGCGCAAACAGTAGCAAGACATTATTGGTGCATTATGGTTGTTACAGTTAACCAAACGTTCTAAGAAACTTGGTTATACATTTGCTAATACTTAGATTAGATAATGATAAGCATTGACAATCCCCGTTTTGCATTTCGCTGACACTACGTTTAAATTAGGTAAACTTCGATTTGCAGAAAATTAACGTTAGCATGTTTTACCAGTGGCTAGCTAACGTTACAGACAATTTACATGGTAACTTCAGATACATTTACTTTACAATGTGACTCCTCTTATATGTAATATAACTATGGGACAAAGATATATTTAAAACCTAGCAAAGCTATATCTTACCTCGAATTATGTATGCTAACTTTCAGCAGCAGTTGCATCCAGATTGCCAGTGAATGTGTAAGGTAACGAAGAGTGTAAGCAGCGTTGCCAACTCCAAAAAAAAGAAAAACAGTCAGATACCGCCCAACAGTCTATGGCTCCTCCCTCACTCCTCCCTCTCGTCTAAAAACGTCACATCCGCAACCAGGATGGCTGCGCCCATAAACGCAAACTCGAGGACGGATTGCTGATCTCCACAAACCAATGGGTGACGTCACACATGCTCTGTCCATTAATATTATACAGTCTATGTGCTAGAGACACGACTGCGCAGCGAACGTAAGGACGCGATGACGTCATTACGTCAGCGTGCACGCGAGACGACCAATCAAAACGCTAGAAAGACATGCGCGTACCACTACACACACGTGCACGCGCATTACTGCCATGTATACACGTGCACGCGCATTACTGCCATGTATATACTACTAACAGCTCTCTGCAATCTGGTTGTGTCCCTTCATATTTTAAACATGCAAGTGTTCAGCCACTTCTAAAGAAAACCAACCTGGATACATCAGTTCCGGCAAATTATAGGCCCATTTCGAAAATGCCTTTTATCTCCAAAATTTTAGAAAAAGTTGTTGCTAAACAGCTCACTGCTGCCCTGAATGCACACAACATTTTAGACAAATTTCAATCTGGTTACCTCAATCACTCAACGGAAACCGCTCTTCTTAGAGTGTCCAACGATTTATTAATGTCCTCTGACAAGGGTCAATGCTCTGTTTTGGTGCTGCTGGATCTTAGTGCCGCTTTCAATACAGTGGATCATAACATCATGCTTGAAAGACTTAAGCATTGGGTTGGTATCTCAGGAAGCGCCCTGGATTGGTTCACCTCCTATCTATCAGATAGATGTTTTTCTCTGTCTCTTGGTCCCTACTCCTCAGAAACTGTGGCCCTTTCCTGTGGGGTGCTGCAGGGTTCTGTGTTAGGTCCGCTTTTATTTGCATTGTACATGCTCCCCCTGGGACATATAATAAGCCAAGTTGGAGATATTTCTTATCACTTCTATGCAGATGACATCCAGCTGTATGTCTCTTTTGAGCCAGAGGACACTGATAAAGTGTTGAAATTGCTTAAATGTTTCAATTCGATCAAGGATTGGCTCGCAAACAACTTCCTACAGCTCAACGAAAATAAGACCGAAGTCCTTATTGTTGCTCCGGACACTTTAGCTTCCAAGATTAGTCAGCTGCTGGGCTCCTTGTCCTCACCTGTTCAGTCCAAACTGAAAAATCTTGGTATTATATTTGATAATAACATGCACTTGGATCAACATATTAAATCTCTGACCCGCACATGTTTCTTTCAATTAAGAAATATTGCCAAACTTAGAGGAGCTGTGTCACATTCTGAGCTTGAGTAAGGTTATGTAGGCTACATAACTGATAGACTGGGAAGAAAAACGATACCGCTCAAATAGGTAGTTATCTGGAAATGAAAATACATCTATAGTCGGGGCCTCAATATCATCTCCAGATGTATGTTTAACTAACGAAGTAATACAGCTTCTTCATCAGTGGGATCATAGACAAAAGTAAATGCCATGTTAGAGAAAAAAAACGTTTTCTAATCTGCCGGTTAATAAACACGGTTAATAAACCAACCCTGTTTTTTTATTCATGCAGATAACAAGCTGCGCTAAAACGCGCCTGATACAGACTGAATGACTGAATGAAGAAATTAAAGAGTGCTGTGTCAGACGGAGGAGACTGAGAGAAGAAAACCTGCTTACCTCTCTTTCTGAAACGGGCTGGAGTTACCCCTCTCTCTCAGGTTTGATTAACCCCCCTTTCTGAAACAGAAAACCCAGAGTTTCCCTCATCTCAGGGTTAACAAACTCAGAGTTTTCACTAAACCTGCTTTCTGAAACGGACCGCAGAAGTCCAAGTTAAAATCTAAAGGTGAGTTGACTTCAGTCAGTAGTAGAACAAAGGAAAACCAGTTTACAGAAGGGAGGGAGGGGAAGAAGAGGAGGGAGAGGAGAGAGAGTGTGGGTGGAGAGGAGAGAGGGAAGAGAGGAGAGACGGAGGAGGGGAAAGCAATTACAAGCTAAAAACAGTGAGTAGCACAGTAAACAGACACAAGCTTACATGTATGAGGAAATGAACCTGATTCCCTCACTCACTGTAACACCACACCAACAACAACAACATGCTTTCACATGACAACCTGCTGTTTTGTTGCAGAGGGGCTGCCTCTCTCACCTGTTTCACTGACTGAAGTAGTTAAAGTCTGAAGCTGAATTAGTTAAAAGTTTTGTTAAAAGTGCCTCTCCCATTTACACTCACCTTGAAGATTATTAGGAACACCCTACTAATAGCGTGTTTGACCCCCTTTCGCCTTCAGAACTGCCTTAATTCTTCGTGGCATTGATTCAACAAGGTGCTGGAAGCATTCTCTAGAAATGTTGGCCCATATTGAGAGGATAGCATCTTGCAGTTGATGGAGAATTGTGGGATGCACATCCAGGGCACGAAGCTCCCGTTCCACCACATCCCAAAGATGTTCTATTGGGTTGATATCTGGTGACTGTGGGGGCCATTTTAGTACGGGGAACTCATTGTCATGTTCAAGAAACCAATTTGAAATGATTTGAGCTTTGTGACATAATGCATCATCCTGCTGGAAGTAGCCATCAGAGGATGGGTACATGGTGGTCATAAAGGGATGGACATGGTCAGAAACAATGCTCATGTAGGCTGTGGCATTTAAACGATGCCCAATTGGTACTAAGGGGCCTAAAGTGTGCCAAGAAAACATCCCCCACACCATTACACCGCCACCACCAGCCTGCCCAGTGGTAACAAGGCATGACGGATCCATGTTCTCATTCTGTTTACGCCAAATTCTGACTTTACCATCTGAATGTCTCAACAGAAATCGAGACTCATCAGATCAGGCAACATTTTTCCAGTCTTGAAAGGTCCAATTTTGGTGAGCTTGTGCAAATTGTAGCCTAATTTTCCTATTTTTAGTGGAGATGAGAGATGTACCCGGTGGGGTCTCCTGCTGGTGTAGCCCATCCGCCTCAAGGTTGTGTGTGTTGTGGCTTCACAAATGCTTGGCTGCATACCTGTGTTGTAACGAGTGGTTATTTGAGTCAAAGTTGATCTTCTATCAGCTGGAATTAGTCAGCCCATTCTCCTCTGACCTCTAGCATCAACAATGCGTTTTCGCCCACAGGACTGCCGCATACTGGAAGTTTTTCCTTTTTCAGACCATTCTTTGTAAACACTAGAAATGGTTGTGCATGAAAATCCCAGTAACCAGTAGCTGAGCAGATTGGAAAATACTCAAACCAGCCCGTCTGGCACCAACAACCATGCCATGCTCAAAGTTGCTTAGATCACCTTTCTTTCCCATTCTGACATTCAGTTTGGAGGTCAGGAGATTGTCTAGACCTGGACAACACCCCTAAATGCATTAAAGCAGCTTCCAAGTGATTGGTTGATGAGATAATTGCATTAACGAAAAATTTAACAGGTGTTCCTAATAATCTTCAAGGTGAGTGTATTTGTAGAGAAGTCCAGATGAAGTGTTGCTTTGAATGAAGGAGAAGAGTTGAGTCTGATCTGGAGTCTGTCAGGACTCTTATTGATGTGGGGTAGCAGGCGGGCCAGCACAAGGACTCAGCAGGGATCACTGTATAGGATCAGCATGTAAAATCATCTCTTCTGACGTCTTGTTTAAGTCAAGTTTGTTTTACACTTCAGGCAAAAACAGTTTTTAAATCTGTAGATGTGCTATTTATCTTCCATAACATGTCTTCTTTCAGACTATTGGAAAGAAAACATTTATTTTATTCCACTTTGTCTGTCTGTAGATTTCTCCACAGCCACTATCTGTAAAAGAATGTTTTAGATGTTACTGTAATTTAATTACTTTATTATTATTTATTATTAATTAATTTCTTAATTCAACTGTCTGTGTCATTCTGTCACTTTTTCTGTTGTACTTTTCTCTTCAGGTTTTTCTGTGTTAAAGAGGAGCTGAGCAGGAGAGACGACATGTTAAAACATGTTTCCTCGTGTGCTTTCAGTCTTCGCTGGAAAAACAACTCAAGTCCAAATTAAAGTCTAAAGGTGTGTTGACTTCAGTGAGTGGTGGAACTTAGGAAAACCAGTTTACAGAAGGAAGGGAGGGGAAAATGAGGGAGGAAGGAGAGAGAAGGAGGAGGGGAGGAGGAGAGAAAGAGATAAGGAAGAAAAGAGAGGAGGAAAAGCGTATCAGACAGAAGGAGTAGAATAGTTGGAGGGAGGACCTCCAGTGGTCCCAGTGAGTAACTCCACCTCCTCCAGCTGATTTCTGCAGCTTCTCTGGTTTCTTCTTTTGAATCATCCAGAGCTGCGGTCCAATAGTCCTTTTTGTTTAGGAAGGTTCCTAACGGAGTGAAATGACCTGGAAGTAGTTAAGTAGCTGCCATGATAAGAGCTGTTTGAATTGTCTATTTTCATACAATCATACTAATCAGGATTCATGTGGATAAATATGAGCAGAGAGGAGGGTGAGCGTGATAATAGACTATTTGCAGAACACCTTTCATACAAGAAACAGCCTACAGCTCCATGCTTTATAATAACTAAATGACATGTAGTGAGTGTTTCACATTAAAAGACATAACTAATGCAGAATAAGATGGAAAATAAAAACGGAGATGAAGTAATATTTCAACCGTGTTGTCCACGTTAGAGCCAGCATGAAACAACATGGTGAGAACATACGGGGTTAAGTATCTAGATGTGCTTTCTGTGTCCATTTTTTGAACAGTGTAGTTTTATCGGCAGACCCACGTCAGTAATATAGTTACGTAGCCGTGTCAGGGCAGTCAGATTCTCTGAGCACCGCCGTTGTCTTTTCCTAATTCCTTTTGAATTCTCCTTCACATCTTTCCTTGACTTCATGACGTTTAACATTGGGGTTAAGGAGAAGTGGTTAAGAAAGGACATAGGAGGTATTTTTTTTTACTTTCGCCACACAAAGTGACATCCAGCTCTGATTTCCAAGAAGCAGTAAAATCCTCCAAACATCTCCATGAGGCCATCTAGTGGACTGATAGAAGTAGAGAAACTGATGGCCGCTTCCTCTGCTCTGATTGGTTCTCACCACTGACCAGAGGTGGAAAGTAACAAAATACATTTACTCACGTTACTGTACGGAGTAGTTTTGTTGTGTATTTAGTATTTTTTAAGTAGTTTTTAATATCGGTATTTTAAAATGTACTTGATTACGATTTGAGTGAAGTATTGTATTTTGCTACATTACAAATCCTATCCGTTACTGAGTAAAATTTATTTACTGAAGTCAAAGGTAAAGCGCTTAGTTTGTGGAGAACAGATCGCTGTGTTAAAGAATTATATTTTGAATCGCCACTACAATACTTAACACGTGGGCACGGACATCTGAAGCTTTGCAAAAGCAACAAGGCATCCAGGGATGCAGCAGTCAAGACCGGCTTTGTGATATCCCACAAAATCGTCAAAAACAGTAAGCCATTTTCTGAAGGGGAGTTTATTAAAGAGTGTTTGGTAGACTCTGCTGCACTAATATGCTCAGAGAAAAAAGAGACATTTGAGAACCGCCTGACATAAAATTAATAGTGAGCCGAATTGACTTTAGCCCTCCACAGCAGTCTTTTAAAAAAAAGAAAATTAATTACCCACCCCTTCTGTAGGACAATGTATGTAGGAGACTATATATATATATATATATATATATATATATATATATATATATATATACGGGCTACTTAGGTGTGTAGAAGCTAGCTGCTAGTCTGGGCTGTGAACATTAGGGTCTAACCCATTTATGGAGTCAAAACACGTGATTTGGCCTTGATTTGCATTATAACTGTTGTTTATGTTTGTGAAGAAAAGAAGGATGGCCCTCAGAACTAACAACGTATGGTACTTTCACTTTCAATTGATTGTTTGAAAATTGTTTATGGGATGGTCTGAACTAAAATTGCACATTATACCTTTCTAAGGGTCTTAAATGTCGTGTGTGACATGTGTTATGTTGTTATTACATGTGTATACATTTGTATAGATGTTTATTTGTATAGATTTTTCTTTAATTAAAAATGACCCCTTGTCCTATTTTCACATGGGAAACAGTTTTTTTTATGTAACTAAGTAACTTTTACTTAAAGTACATTTCAAATTAACTACTTTTTTTCAGATAGGTATTTTTACTTGAGTAATATTTCATCAAAGTATTGGTACGTTTACTTGAGTACAATATTTTAGTACTGTTTCCACCTCTGCCACTGACCACTGAGAACCAGCAACATCTTCTCTGTCCAATAACAAACCAATATTGATCCATGTGTTGATCAGTTCTCTGTGTTGAGTGAATGAAATGTGATAAAGTGATGAGAAAAGGCCCTCAGTAGTTCCCAGAGTTAAGTCATGTTTTCTAACTGTTTCTTTAGTCTGAGCAACAGAACAACAAGCCAAAAGGATTCAACTGACACTGATATGACACAGAGAGAAGCAGCCAATCAGAGGACCAGCTGCTGATAGTTGGCTTTATTTCCAGGAGAAATTATGTGAGGGATGAATGCGCTGATGAATGATTGCTGCTCTCATTGTTTCCTCTCCAGGTGAAGGTGTGGACTCTGCTATGAGTCCGTGTGAGGACAGAGAGGAGGGAGTCCCTCCCTCTAAAACCACTCTGTGTGGGGAACATGACAGCCAGACCAAAGCTCAGAGGTGAGAGGACCATCTCTAACTGTCCACCACTCAGATCACTCCACCATCATCATTCACACTCACTGTGTGTTGTGTTTCAGCCCAGAGAAACAGCACAGACCTGGACCCAGACCTGGACCTGGACCTGGACCTGGACCTGGACCTGGACCCGGACCTGGACCTGGACCTGGACCTGGACCTGGACCCAGCTGTCTGTCCTTCAAGAGTGACGACTCAAAAGGTTTTTTTTTAGATTTTAAACAACAGCAAGACAAAAAGTAAGTAGTTGTGTTCAGTAACACGTACATAATGTACGTAACACATAATATATACACACATAATGTCACACATTTTACATTAGGTATAACAGTCTTTGAATCAGAGAGCATTTCCCTAAATATGTGAGCTTTCATGACTTTCTTTCTATCAGGATCCATCAGAGACCAGACTGTCCTGAACCTGAACCCAGCTGTCTGTCCATGAAGAGTGACGAGTCTGGGTCATCCTCTAGTCTTCAAAGATGGACGCCACTCTGTTGATCAAAGGTGAGGATTTCGAAGTGATAATTAGCAGGACTAGTAAACGTTTACCACTACAGGGAGTCCTCTGATTCACTGTTAACATCCAATCATCACTTCATGGACCTTTACCTTGTGTTTGTCTCTGTGTGAACAGACATAATGTGAGCTAATTCTTCCTGATTCCTCCACAGAGTGGACCAGGAGAGCTTAGAGGTTCCCAGTGGTCAGTCTGCCCAGCAGCATCAAACACAACTGGACTCCATATTTATGGTCTGTACATGTACAACAACTACTTTTACATCTATTCTGTTCACAATCATCTTCATGCTGCACTTTTTAGACCAGTGGATTTTCAGTCTGTACAACATGGATCTGATGTTTGCTTCCATGATTTCAGTTTGATTTGTCATTGATATAATCTTCTGTTCCAGCTGCTGGAGGAGGACATTGGCACGTTTGTGAAGAACGAGCTGAAGAAGATCCAGAAGGTTCTGAGTCCAGATTACCCAGAATGCTTAGAGAGTCAGAGGGAGGATGAGGAGGTGTTGGACGGTGAGGATGAAGAGCAGAGGAGGAGCAGCAGAGAGGCATTTCTGAAGATCACACTGCACTTCCTGAGGAGAATGAAGCAGGAGGAGCTGGCTGACCGTCTGCAGAGCAGTAAGAGGATTTCTCTAAAGATTTAACATGCTGGATGAATGAGACCTTTACTAATGTCTCCAGAGATGGACCAAAATATATTAATTTAATCATTCTCTTAGGAAATGTTGAAATACGTTCTTTGACTTATTGATCTTCTTTGTTGTGTGTTCATTCAGGAAGTCTTGCTGCAGTTGGTAAACGTAAACTTAAATCTAACCAGCAGAAGAAGTTCCAGTGTGTGTTTGAGGGGATTGCTAAAGCAGGAAACCCAACCCTTCTGAATCAGATGTTCACAGAGATCTACATCATAGAGGGAGGGACTGCAGAGGTCAGTGATGAACATGAGGTCAGACAGATTGAAACAGCATCCAGGAAACCAGACAGACCAGAAACAAGAATCAGACAAGAAGACATCTTTAAAACCCCACCTGGAAGAGATCAACCAATCAGAACAGTGATGACAAAGGGAGTGGCTGGCATCGGGAAAACAGTCTTAACACAGAAGTTCACTCTGGACTGGGCTGAAGACAAAGCCAACCAGGACATCCAGTTCACATTTCCATTCACCTTCAGAGAGCTGAATGTGCTGAAAGAGGAAAAGTACAGCTTGGTGGAACTTGTTGATCGCTTCTTTAGTGAAACCAAAGAAGCAGGAATCTGCAGGTTTGAAGAGGTTGTGTTCATCTTTGACGGTCTGGATGAGTGTCGACTTCCTCTGGACTTCCACAACACTGAGATCCTGACTGATGTTACAGAGACCACCTCAGTGGGTGTGCTGCTGACCAACCTCATCAGGGGGAAACTGCTTCCCTCTGCTCGCCTCTGGATAACCACATGACCTGCAGCAGCCAATCAGATCCCTCCTGAGTGTGTTGACATGGTGACAGAGGTCAGAGGGTTCACTGACCCACAGAAGGAGGAGTACTTCAGGAAGAGATTCAGAGATGAAGAGCAGGCCAGCAGAATCATCTCTCACATCAAGACATCACGAAGCCTCCACATCATGTGCCACATCCCAGTCTTCTGCTGGATCACTGCTACAGTTCTGGAGGACGTGTTGAAGACCAGAGAGGGAGGAGAGCTGCCCAAGACCCTGACTGAGATGTACATCCACTTCCTGGTGGTTCAGTCCAAAGTGAAGAACATCAAATATGATGGAGGAGCTGAGACAGATCCACACTGGAGTCCAGAGAGCAGGAAGATGATCAAGTCTCTGGGAAAACTGGCTTTTAAGCAGCTGCAGAAAGGCAACCTGATCTTCTATGAATCAGACCTGACAGAGTGTGGCATCGATATCAGAGCAGCCTCAGTGTACTCAGGAGTGTTCACACAGATCTTTAAAGAGGAGAGAGGACTGTACCAGGACAAGGTGTTCTGCTTCGTCCATCTGAGTGTTCAGGAGTTTCTGGCTGCTCTTCATGTCCATCTGACATTCATCACCTCTGGAGTCAACCTGCTGGCAGAAGAACAGACAACCTCCCAGTGGTCTGAAGTGTTCAGAGTCAAATCAACACGTTTCTACCAGAGTGCTGTGGACAAGGCCTTACAGAGTCCAAATGGACACCTGGACTTGTTCCTCCGCTTCCTCCTGGGTCTTTCACTGCAGACCAATCAGGCTCTCCTACGAGGTCTGCTGACACAGACAGGAAGTAGCTCAAAGACCAATCAGAAAACAGTTGAGTACATCAAGAAGAAAATCGGTGAGAATCTGTCTGCAGAGAGAAGCATCAATCTGTTCCACTGTCTGAATGAACTGAATGATCGTTCTCTAGTGGAGCAGATCCAACAGTCCCTGAGTTCAGGAAGTCTCTCCACAGATAAACTGTCTCCTGCTCAGTGGTCAGCTCTGGTCTTCATCTTACTGTCATCAGAAAAAGATCTGGACGTGTTTGACCTGAAGAAATACTCTGCTTCAGAGGAGGCTCTTCTGAGGCTGCTGCCAGTGGTCAGAACCTCCAACAAAGCTCTGTACGTGCACACACAACTATCCAGATAAAATGGAGTTTATATTCATTCAGAAAAAATAACTTTTGTTTGTAATTGTATTGCTGATTCCTCTTCAGACTGAGTGGCTGTAACCTGTCAGAGAGAAGCTGTGAAGCTCTGTCCTCAGTTCTCAGCTCCCAGTCCTCTAGTCTGAGAGAGCTGGACCTGAGTAACAACGAGCTGCAGGATTCAGGAGTGAAGCAGCTGTCGGCTGGACTGAAGAGTCCACACTGCAGACTGGAAACTCTCAGGTTAGTGTTCTGCTGTTTGTGTTTGTAAAATGATGTGATGAACTCTTACTATTTACTTCATATATTATTTATTATCTTATCCTTTTTTGGTTGAGTGGCTGTAAACTGTCAGAGAGAACCTGTGAAGCTCAGTCCTCTAGTCTGAGAGACTCAGGATGTGTACAGGGGTTTCACTATGACAAGCTGTTTTATCATTTAATAGCTGACTGGATATATATTACAGATATCCAGAATTAAATTCTTCCTAGTCAAAAAGAACATTTCAGATAATCACAACCTTATTCTTCCTGAGCACATTTATTAGGGCCCGAGCGCTGACAGCGGCGAAGGCCCTATTGAAACTGAAGGAATTATTATTACACCAAATTAATTGGCTTTTTGAGGGGCTTAACATATTCAAAAACTCACCAAAATTGGGGGGCGCATCAAGTCTGGTGAAAATGTATGTATTTTAAGGGTTTCGGGAATAACCGCGCAAAAGTGGCTCGCTAGCGCCCCCTAGAAAGTTAAAAAAATTGAGCCCCTGCAGTGCGTTTAACGTAGACTCACGAAACTTGGTACACATATGTAGCATGTCAAGATGTACAAAAAACGTAATTAGAGCCATACCCTAAATCCAACAGGAAGTCCGCCATTTTGATTTCAAAGTTCGACATTAGTGCAATTTTGGCCATTTCCACGTCGTACTTTAACGAACTCCTCCTAGAGATTTCATCCGATCAACTTCAAATTCGGTCTGTGTCATCATAAGACGTTAAAGATGAAAAGTTGTTAAAAGAAAAACTTTTTGTCATAGGGCGTGGCCGTGGCGGGGCGGCCATTTTGTGCGTTTTGCCGCCGAAACAGGAAGTGGGTGTAACTCGAGTGTACATTGTCCGATTGGCTCGAACCTTTTCAGGATTCATAAGAGTCCAACCCTGAGGACAAATAAAGGCCGATATTTACTTAAAGTCATAGCGCCCCCTAGTGGCAACAAGAAGTAGGCCTAAAAGTCAAGGTGCTATACTTTAACAAACTCCTCCTAGAGATTTCATCCGATGGACTTCAGACTTGGTCTCTATCATCCCAACACCTTAAAGATGAAAAGTTATTAAAAGAAAAACTTTTCGTCAGATGGTGTGGGCGTGGCGTGGCGGCTATTTTGAGTGTTTAGCGATGAATAAATAAATTGTTGTAACTTGAGTGTACGTTGTCGTATCTGCCCGAAATTTGTCACGATTGACAAGGGTCCACGTCTGAGGACACCTACAGGGCAAAATTGACTTTTGGTCATAGCACCCCCTGCTGGCAACAGGAAATGCACCTTATATGACAAACATCATCTGATTTACATGAAACTTATAATGTGTGGTCTACATGTGATACTGAGCTGCCCCCTATAATATAACCACGCCCACTTACTCAGGCCACGCCCCCTTTCATAACATTTGAACTGTTTAAGGTAGAGTATTGTGTGAGGTGTCATTGAACTCAGCAGAGAGTTGCTTCTTCATTGATGATGGTTTGACCCGCCCCCTATGCTTAAGCCACGCCCCCTTTCTCAACATTTGAACCGTTTAAGGTATACCCTTGTGTGAGGTATCATTGAAATCAGCAGAGTTCCTTATTCATTAGTGATTGTTTGGCCAGCCCCTCTGTGCTTAGCCACGCCCCCTTTCATAATTGGTGACCCGTTTATGTTAGTCTTATGTGAGGTATCAATGAACTCAGCAGAGACTTCCTTTTTTATTGGTCATGGTTTGACCCGCCCCCTAAGCTTTAGCCACTCCCCCTTTTATAACTAATGATCCGTTTGATGTAGACCTTTGTGTGAGGTATCATTGAACTCAGCAAATACTTCCTTCTTCATTGGTGATGGTTTGGCCCGCCCCCCTATGCTTAAGCCACGCCCCTTTCATAAATGGTGATCCGTTTATGATAGAGTCTTATGTGAGGTATCATTGAACTCAACAGAGACTTCCTTTTTAATTGGTGATGGTTTGACCTGCCCCATATGCTTTAGCCACGCCCCCGTTTCACAGCTAATGAACCGTATGATGTAGAGTCTTGTTTCAGGTATCGTTGAACTCGGCAGGGAGTTCCCTTTTCATTGTTGACGATTTGCAGTGTCTGAGTGCCGCGCGAATGCACGGTCGCAAGGAGCGGCGTCCGCCGTCCATCGCTGCTTGCAGCTTTAATTCTTTTTAAGTTCCTTCTGCATACAGGTAGGGAGGATGAGCTGCCTGTCAGGTTTCACTTCATCAAAGTTGATTGAAACAGTTTGGTCGCCTAAAAGATCTTGTTCAGTGTTCGTTAGCACCTTGTCAACCAAAGCTAGTGTTAGCTGGTAACTAAAGGGAAAGTCTGTTGGTTTATACATGCAGATGAATGGTGTCAGTACCCGGAGGTCGACGTTTACCTGACTGTAACTATCTGCTGGGTGCAACCCGTTCTCACTCCGACCTCGTAAAATACGGACGTTTGTACAGTGGCTGTCTGAGTCTGAAGCTACGAAAAAAGAGCCCTTCAGCGTGTTTGTATATTGTACCGGGGAGAGCAGCAGCTGCACGGGGTTTAGCGAGTAGTATGTAAGACCGAAATTCGCGTAAGGAGGTTCGTTGGTGTGGTAGATGGGTCAAACACAGGACTTTCCCCCAGGAGACCGGGGTTCATGTCCCGCCCGGCACGTTTCCTAAAGTCGCTTTCTTCTTTAACCGTCCCCTTATTCCCACATGTCACGGAAACGTAAGCCCACCCACGACCTTTTTCCTATCATAACTGCGTCAAAAGGGACGCCAATAGTCCCGACCAAGGGCGTTTAGTTAAAGCGTGTTATATGACGCTAAAGGAGACTTTTAGCGTCAACAACAACGACAAAGGCACCTGACCAAGCGTACGTATTTTACGAGATGGGAGTGAGAATCTGTTGCTGGGTGAGGTGGAAAGAGTACCAGAATTTTGTACTCAAGTATAGTTACTTTAAAGAAATGTTATTAAAGTAAAAGTACTTGTGTACAAAGTTTAACAACTGAAACTGTGTTTGCACAAAGACAGAGATATATTAATGTGGAACTGGATGCACATACAGGAGCCTCATGTTCACTCCCACAGTGAGATATAAGTGGATGTTGAAATGCAAACCGGACAAACAACAGCAGCTCTCCCACTGTTTCTCTGTCTCTGTCACTAACTGATGAACTATGGTTCATGTTTAATGGAGGATCTGAGTGAAGGTGTATGAAGTTGATTCTGACTTTGTTTCTTCCTGCAGGACGGACCATGGTGGATTGCAGTGGTTGAGACCTGGTCTGAGGAAGTGTGAGTGTGTTTAAAGTTTGATTCATGAGAACTCAGCTGAATATTACACTAGATTTTTACATTTTCTTGACTGAAGTACGATGATGAATCTCTCCAGAGTTTCAGTCAGGATCTGTTTTCTGTCAGTGTGGCTGGAAAGATGTTAGAATTTAATCAATCAATTTAAAATCAACAAACACAACAAACTAAACAAAGTGATCCAACAGAAATAATAAATATATTTTATTTACAGTCTAGCCAACAAGAAGCTAACTTTGTTTCTTTTGAGTGTCACTGATTTTAGAGAAGAGCGTTGTTGCCTTCAAGTGCTGCTTGTAAACTCGTACTTCTGACATATAAGTTGATGTGTTTTCTTCTCCAGATGTTTTTAATAAATCAGTGTTTAAAAACCTACAAGACATAAACACAACATGACATAGCTGATATCATAAAGATGTAGAATAAAGTGAGTTGAGGTGGATTTACCTTCCAGTTCCTCCCTGAATGGAGACCTGGGACCAGATGTACAACACATACGCACAAATACCACAAATACTTTCACACATAAACTGGTATTTCTATAAGCAGAAGGTGTGCACGTCACACTGATGTCAGACCAGCGTACACATGGTTTTAGAGCCAGCTGCAGGTGATCAGGGGGAAATGGAAAACAGGCTGAGAGACAGAATCTTAATAATAAAACATTGTTTGTTGTGATTGTGTGTTTTCAGTCTACACAGCTGTAAATCTGTCAATCACCATCAGATGTATTTATAAACTGAATGAATTGTTATAACTGGATTGTTGAAGTTAAAGTTTGTTAAACATCATTCACAGCTGAATATAAAATGAAAGTTTAAATGATTTTCTTTCAGTAATTGTCAGTAAAGTTGTTAATAAATCAACAGATGATAACCTGCAGTTGTACTGTGTCTTGTTCTCTTCATCAGATGTCTGTGAACTGGAATTGGACACAAACACAGTAAACATAAATCTCAAACTATCTGACAACAACAGGAAGGTGACACATGTGGGAGAGGATCAGTCATATCCTGATCATCCAGACAGATTTGACTTCTGGCCTCAGCTGCTGTGTAGAAATGGTCTGACTGGTCGCTGTTACTGGGAGGTTGAGAGGAGAGGAGACGTTCATATATCAGTGAGTTACAGAGGAATCGGAAGGAGAGGAAACAGTGGTGACTGTTGGTTTGGAGGGAATGATCAGTCCTGGAGTCTGATCTGCTCTGATGATGGTTACTCTGTCAGACACAATAACAGAAGAACAGACCTCACTTCCTCCTCTGTCTCTAACAGAGTAGCAGTGTATGTGGACTGTCCTGCTGGCTCTCTGTCCTTCTACACAGTCTCCTCTGACTCACTGATCCACCTCCACACCTTCAACACCACATTCACTCAACCTCTTTATCCTGGGTTTAGGGTCTGGTCTGGTTCCTCAGTGTCTCTGTGTCCTCTGCAGGACTGAGAGTCTCTCCTTTGGACAGAAACACTGACTAAAGATCAGCTGCTGAAATCAAAGTTCAGTCTGTTCACCATCACACACACTACAGACCAAACATGAATAATTTGTGCCAATAAATCACATGTCAATATAAACATTCAAGCCCATCTATCTCTATGCTCCTTTTTACACCGAATCCGTAACTTTCACTTGTTTAGTCTTCCACAACTGTTTAGGTTTCTGCAGATTTCTGATGCCGATTAAAAACAAGCCAACCGATAAAATGACTTTTGTTTAATGCAATCAATATTTTCTCTCAGACGTCAATCTGTGTTCATACTGTCACACAACAATGTGGGTATCGATCCATTAGATCTGGCAGCATAGTGTCCTCTTTGACAAACAAAATATAGATTATAAAAACAACATCTGGGGAAGTACAGCAGTTAAACTGTCTGTCTGCACTTCATTATTTACTTTTTACTTATACTTGTGTTATTATCTTGTATGTTTTTATGTAAAGCACATTATGATTCTATCTGTGAAAAGTGTTCTTTAAATAAAGCTGTGCTGAATTAATCAGAAAGCAGCAACGATTCATACGAAAAACTTAGATTCCTGTTTAACAATGTTTTTGTAATTTATCCATCCTCTTTATATGTTTCTAAAAACACTGAAGTACATGTTGCCATGTTTTGCTGGCTGTACTCTGCATTTTGCTTGATTGAAGATGGGCCCTAAATGCTGCATTTTGTACCATGTGTTGTGTCTTGGGTTTGTGGTGTTCTGCCCCTGGAGGCCAGGGTGAGCATATCATGCTCTCACCTATACACACCTGCAAGCAAGAATCACTCTGTTGTTCCCTTAGTGTCACTACACCCTGAGGAAGGCTCAAGCCGACACGCGTTGGTGTATTTTTAATGTCTTGCCCTATTTAATAAAGGCTTTTTTATCACTTTTTTTAACCAACCTTGAGTGCCTGGACTTGATTTTGTATGACTTTCTTGGTCATAATTCTTCCTCCTTTTTGTCATGTTTAACAATGTTTACACATGCCTGTAAGTCCAGCAATATTATACTGCTAGATTTATAATGGAGTTTGGTGGGGGGGGAGATGGAACTAAACAGACATGTTTCAGTGTTTATCTTGCATCATTCATGACCGTAATGGAAGAAGAAGATATTCATCTTGACCTGACAAGCGGTGGATACGTCCCGGCTGCTGCCCGGTGTCCTGTCCTGGAAATGTCTCTGGAGAAAAAGAACATTGTTCACAGTAGAGTTTAGATTCTCGGCCCGAGCCCGACCCGAGCCCGACCGGACCTCGGGTCGGGCTCGGGCCGTTATTTTCCGCCACATCCTCGGGCCGGGCCGGGCCCGGGGGCGGGCCCGGGCCGGACCCTTGATCAAGCAATTTTTATCCATTACCTTATTATCCTATTTGGGTGGGGAGATAGCTATGCCATAATCAGAAATATTATAAATATATATATATAGGCTATATAAAAGTAACAAATGTGTACAAAAGTTAGGCTGCAGTTACAAAATGCAGCACGTTTCATGCGCGGAGTCTCCTCCTCTCGCACGCATCACACCGGGAGCTTGAAGATGTAAAGAAAAAAAGAAAAACAGGAGAATTAACTTTGAGCAAGTGTGGAGGAAAGTCGGAGGTATGGAAGCAGTTTAAACAAGTCGTGGGCAGTGACAACAATATGTTGTTCATCATTGTTTCTTTTTTTTTTTTTTACGTTTCTTCATTCAGATCCACTTGCGATCCGTTCCATTCTAAACAAACAGCAGTTTACAGGCTTCATCCTTGTTGTATTATTCTAAACAGATTTCTGCAGTTCAAACAACTCTGAATTGTAGTTGAGAACGTCAGTTATAACGGCCCACGTATTAAAAAATTGTCGGGTTTAAATCGGGCTCGGGCTCATAATTACAGTTAATGTTTCGGGCAGGGCCGGGCTCGGACACAACGTGCTCGGGCTCGGGCAGGTTCGGGCTTGATTTTTTGGGCCGATCTAAGCTCTAGTTCACAGCGGCGAACTGAAGGAGAGCTGCACCAAGCTAGCCACAGTTAGCCACACTGGCTGGACAGGAAACAGGGAAGTTACTTTCAAAATAAAAGAGCAACACCAAGGGTGAGTAAGGTTTATAAATACTCACCATGGACGGGGCCGTCCAAACCCAGTTTACTATGCAAGAGTTTGGTACAGATACATTTCCATGACATGAATTCAAGTGGAATTAAATTAATAAGTTTGGACTAAATGAGCAAAAAATCACAAATTAACCTCATTGATGGTTCTGCTGATCGTTGGTTTCTTATGGTGGTAGAAAATTACAATAAAACATGTTAAACGCTGTAAGAAATATGTTCATAAACCTGTTTTACGTTAACTGATTTAAGATAAATAAGCTAAATAGTTGCTGATTAATGTTCTATGTATTAACTAGTAGGGTGGGAATCACCTCATGATACGACTTATGTCACGATACGATGTTATTGCGGTTTTAAACATATTGCAATATTCTATTTATTACCGTTTTTTTTCCAACTTTCAAAATTATGTCAACATCTGTGTTATCTAAGAAGATAAATTTCTCTGTTTCTTCTCACTTCAATTTTATTGCTGCAAAATGTGATTGTCAAGCAGACAAACTGACCAACACATATATAATAATCGAGCAATATTCAGCGTCTATGTATCGATACAGTATCGCCACAGAAAATATCGCGATACTTTGCTGTATCGATTTTCCCCAACCCCTAATAACTAGTTGTTCCTGTTGTGTGATTGTTTGTGTTTTTTGACGATCAAAAGAGTAGATGTTTTATTCTATGTATATTAAAAATGACTGCCTGCTGAAATAGGACTGCACCCGACGTGAAGATGCAGCAATACTTTTGTATTTCACCAAATCTACTCGTCTGTGTAAAGATACTTGTCAATAAAAACAAATCAGATTCATATTTAACGTATGTAATGTGTTACGGGGGTGCAGTCTTATTTCAGCAGTCTCTGCCAATGCCAAAATAAGACTGCACCCCCTTAACTCAGGATTGTAGAGTCTAACAGTGACCCAATTAGCTTTACTTACATGTCATAATCTCTACTAAAAGTCCTGAAAAGATTGTCATCGTCAGCCTTTGCAATCCTGAATTTTTCACATTACAGACGTTAAATATATATCTGAATTATTTTTATTGACAAGTATGTTTGTACAGACGAGTGGATTTGGTGGAAAGAAATGTATTGCTCCGGATCTGTGTACCTGCTGGCTGTGTATGTTGTAGTATATGACCATTCTATAACTTTCTATAAACTTTGTCCTAAAGGTTTGTTATAAGGGAGTCCTATGAACTTTACTCTACATTTACTGAGAACATCTGGAAATTGTTAACATGAGCAGAGGTCCCCCCAAGACAGAAGATACCTTTTTTGGAGTTGTGCCAGATAACAGGCATTGATTGGTCAGTTCTGTGGTCGAATCATATACTCACACATATCACGTCCTATGTTAATGTATGCATGGAATATATACGTTGTTCACACAAAGAAAAGGCAGAGCGACAAATTTTGAGGTTTGGGTTGGTCGTTCTCCAAGCTCTCTGCAGGAGTTTGTAAAATTGATGCTGAATCTTTGCTTGTAATAAACCTTTTTATAATCAAGAACAGTGTCGGCGGATTCCTCTTCATACAGCATCACAGCATTACTATTTAAGACACCACAATTTTGGCGACGAGGATGGGATTGGTTGCATCTCCCAGGTCATTGTTTCATCATGGGCACCCAGGGACTGACTCCCGCTTCACTGGTCGACTATAAGGTGAGCTTTCTCACAATTTGGGCGCTGGTCAGTTCATGTGTGGCTCTGTGTGTGCGTTGAGGGATTGCACCGTGTCGAACCTGTGTGTGTTTTGTGCAGTGATTGCTGTGAGGGGGAGGTTCCGTCCTAAATTTATTTGCGTTAAAATCAACGCAGACAGGGGGAAGTGTGAGTTAAAATATGAGAAATAAGAGGAAAACAAAAGTTAGAGAAACAGAGGAAAAGGAAATTTAAGTGAAGAAATAGAGAAAAGGAAGAAAAGTAAGGAATTAAGGAATATTCACATAGACAATGTGAAAAGATTTTAAGGAATAGGCAAATTGGATTAAAGAAAACAGTTGATAACCCTGGCCAGGGCAATTTGGCTTAAACAACATAAAGAAAAAGGAAACAAGAGTAAATAAAAACAAGAAGTAATAAAGAGAAGATAAAAGGAAATAAGAGAAAATAAAAGGAATACAGAAAATAACAGGAAAAATAAAGAATAAAGAGAAAATAACAGGAACAAAAAATAAAGGATAACGCCGTTAATCTGATAAAAAGCCCTTTGAAAAAAGGCGATCTTAGGATGGGCCGTAGTCTTGAACTTTTATTAGATGAAAAGTTTGAGCCAGTTCTGAGAACTGAGGTGTAGACTAACAGTTCAATGGTAGGTTTACCAATCGATTCATTGTTGACGAATAATGTCCGAAGCAGACCTCCCATTGGACTTCTATATCTAGGTAGCAAAATAATAAGAAAAAAGAAAGAAAAGAAAAATACGGCGGAAAGCAGGCTCTTTTTAGGAATTACATGCATGAATGATGTCGACTTTTGTGTGTATGAGAGAGAGTGTGTGTGAACAGCTGTGTGTGTGAACAGTGGTGTTTCTGCTCTGTGTGATAGGCTGTGCATGCGTCATAAGGATCCTATATTAGATAGATGTATACATATATGTTTTGGTTGAAAACAGGAGTTTTAGTTATCTGTAAGGTTAAGATATTCTCTTCATTATGGCTAAAATATGAGTCTCTTTTTGAAGAGAACGTTTTCTAAAGTGTTAAAATGTATGAGCCTTCTTTAGGAGGACTTTTTGTTTAACAATCTATGAGTCTTCTTCGAAGGAGAACGTTTTCAAAAATTGTTAAAAACTTATGAGCCTTCTTTGGAGGATGTGAAAATAGACTAGACTATAGTAAACTGAAGAAGCTTCAAATTAGTATTTGTGTTTTATGTTTTGTGTTGATTTGTTTTGTCCTGTGTCATTGTTGTTTTAATGTGGTCTGTTGAAGGGAAAAATGGAAAGACAATAGGTCTGTCTGTTGAGAGAATTTGTAAGAATCATTAAGTCCTCTCTGATTTCTTTGAGATTGTTTAAACTGCTTTGTGATAGCATATTGCTATTTGCATTATCTGCAGCTTTGAAACTAGTAAGATTAAGAAATTCTATGTTGAAGTAAGCTGAGTGATTCTTTAGTTATTCTTCTTGGTTGAGTGTGAGCCTAGGTGCTCTGGAGTTCCTCTCACTGTGAAATCACACTGTTGACTGATCTGCGCATGCCCAAGAATGCTAGGAATTCAAGTTTTCACAGAAAGTTTAGGCCACTCCTTGCCTGCACTAAAGGGCAGAGACGGAGCGGCTAAAGGAGAAGGGGGGTTGAGTGCAGCTCAGTAAAACATTAAAGTGGCTGTTGCTTGACTATGAAACTATGCGATTAAGATCCATTCAATTTATAAATGAGAGTTATGTTGATGGATAAAAAAAAGAGAGAGAAAATGTCATAAACACCTAGAGAAATGGCATTAGAATTTGAAATGTCCTTCTAATTAGGAAGCCTTAATTATGCTTGCTTCTGTAGCATGAAAAGAAAAATTGGGAGAAAGATTTGAGGATAAAAGTAGGATAAATAAGGCTCAGGCCTGAAAGAAAAAGGAAAAAAGAGAGATTAATAGCTGGCATAGGTGATTTGCTGGAACTCAAATCAGTGATTGATCACCCTGGATTAAGAAAATTCCAGCCTCTATACCTCTATTAAAAGTAAGAGATGAGAGGACTGATTGATGGGCTTCAGGATTGTCACCGCTGCCATTTTAAAATGTTGGACCACTTGCTTTGAGTGGTGAGGCATCTAAAATGATTTTACTTTGAATAAAACAATTCAAAGTTTGATAATTCTATAAGGTTTTTGAGTTTGCTAAAGTTCTCCACTGTCACATGCGGTTATGTCATTGCACCAAGGAAATGAGTAGCATTAGTGAAGGTGGAAAACAGAATGAATGAATCTGATTCCTGTGAAGAAACAGCGAGTCAATTCAATCCTAATGAAACAGAGTTAATTCATATACTTTGTATATTAAATGGGTAACTATTGTTACAAAAGATGGTCAGGAAAGCTGAGAGAAGAAGTGTATGCTGTAGAAAGGGAAAAGAAAGTTTTATGGGACAAGGGAAAAAACTGCTATACCACAAGCACAAAAACTTAGGGAAAAAGAGATAAATTATGTAATTTTCAGGAATGACTAGTGGTAATTTTCAAGACAAATTGCTTTTGGATATTATTGTAATCTGACATATCATAAAAAATGAATTAGGATTTGTGTAGAACAAACATATGTTTATAAAATATGTTGTTTTATTGTTGTTAGACTGTTCAACAAATATATAGGCCTATAAGTCCAGTTGAAATGATTAGCTGTTTAAATGCTTAGTTAGTTGACAGGACTATTGATCATTGCCAGTTTAAAAATGTGGAGTATTTTCTGTGTTGTTACTTTTGATACTTTAAGTACATATTTTATGATACTTTTCGTACTTAGGTAATATTTTTGTAGCAACATTTTGAATCAATGATGTCATAGGTTAGAAGCAAGAAAACTAAAATGAGTATGATTAAAAGTATAAGTAATGTTTCTCGGAGGTGTTGTGTTTTGTGTTTATTCAGTGTGCCTCGATGGATGTCAGAGCAGACCTGTCTTACTCCTCTACAAGCTGATTCAGCGGTACATTTGGTAGTCAACTTTGGTCCCATCCCCCACATACTTGCACCAGAAACTGCATCTGCATCTGGAGCAGCAGAGAAGGAGGGGCGACAGATTTACAACTGTCCATGGTTAAGTGACTGAATTGGACACCCACATGGCTCTCAGGGCATGACCAGAGACTGACATTAAAGAAGTAACGTCACACATGCCTACAAAGTACTTTGGTGAAACATTCACAGATGAACTCATAATTGAGAAGCTGAAACAACCATAAAGATGAATCCAAGCTCCAAAAGTAAGAAGAAAATGAAACACCTGGAAACTAAGGGCAGACTGAGGTTTAGGGAGACAAAGGATGATGACGATGATGATGATCAGAGTGATTCAGAAGAGTGTGATGAAAGTGAAGATGGAGACAGCAATGAAGATCTGGAGAGCAGAGGAGCTACAGGATTTCATCCTGCAGCGATTAGCATAGAAGAGATTGAAAGAGACATGGAGCGATTGGAAGAGCACTTTGAGAAGCTAAAGATACAGAGGGACAAATTGCTGAAAAAAGGATCCCAGAAAGTGGAGAAGAAGTATACATTGCGCCCAAGACAAAGGGGTACAAGGAAGAAGAGGCTTCCAATGATCATTCAAGATTGGGAGTATAAGCCCTTGCAGAACACTGATATGTCAGCTATTCTTGATAAATTGCCTACTCTTCAAGAGGGAGCACATCCTTGGATTGCAAAATTGGAAGAAATTATGACGGGAACACAGTTTGCCATAGGAGATATTAAGAGACTTTTGGCTAATCTTGTTGGGATTCCAGCTATGGGAGAAATCTTCCAGAGAGCAGGACTTAATCGTTATGTGGGGACTTCTGTATATGATCCTGAGTTGTTGGCCCCAAGTAGAAGACATCTGTGGAGAGCGCTGAGAGATGCATATCCAACAAATGTGCATCCAGACAACATTTTGATTGAGCCACTAGGACAAGAAGAAAAACCGAGAGTTTATGTGTCAAGAGCTTATCAAGTGTGGAGAAATATTACAGGAAATGATCCAGATCTGAGCCAACTGGAACAGTCAATTTTGCGAACCAAACTGCAGGAGGGGCTGCCCCTACCAGTAAGGAGTAAGCTAGCAGAAGTAGTGGGACTTGGAAGTATGACAATAGGTGTTTATACAAATCAAATAGCCCATCAAGTGAAGCTATATAGAAATGAGCAGAAAGAACAGGACCGAGAAACTCTCAGAAAACTCAATCAAATGCAGCTGGTGGAGAATAAGAAGGACAAGAAGCAGGGTTTGGTTGTGCAGAATCAATGCCCACCAAATCAACAATTACCGCCACAATTCCAGTCAAGCCAGTTGCCCCAACCACCACTAGTGGTTCCAGTTGTTTTATATCCACAGCCAGTTTTTGGAGAGATACAGAACTGGAGAGGAAGAGGACAAGGAAGCTTAGGCAGAGGAAGAGGAAGAAGATTTGATTCATACTCTATGCAACCACCACAAGCATGTTTTAATTGTGGACAGGATGGACACTTTGCCCGTAAGTGTAATAGACCAGGAATAAACTCCAGAGGAAATTACAGAGGAGGACCAGTGAACCCTTACAGGGGTCCGGAACCAGGATTCTAGAGATGCCCAGAAGATCTGAGAGGGGGTGTCTGCTGGTGTCATCAGGACCGGAAAGAGATCCAACAATTGATTTCAAGGACAAGGACAGTCACAAGTTGGTACAGATCTGCACAGATGAGTGTTGACATGAACAGACTGACCAGAGAAAGAGGGAGGAGTGAGAGAGATCGGATTTGCTCTGACGCATCGACGCATCGACGCATCGACGCATCGACGCACCAACACATAAAAAGGAGGTAATGCACCAACAAACACACAATTTGAAAATACACATACTCTAAAGAAGTAATTATTTCTACTTTTAAAATAGAGTTACTCCTATGTGAACACACCTATATGAAGGGCTAAGCCATACCTCTAAATTAAGCAAATTGGTATGAAAACCTTACATTTTGTCAGTACTGGTGAAATCTATTCTGTTAAATTTGTAATGACTTTCCTGTGACAGCTTCTAACAAGATTAGTGACAAATACGCTACTTTGGTTGGTGTGTCAGGAAATGTTAAAAGAACATTTCACTGTTTTATTTTTGTGGTCCAATGACATAGGCAACCTTTGAAGATGTTTCTATTATTTGAATGTTGCCCAGATAATTTATTGGGAAGTGATCTCATGTATGAATTTGGATTGGATTGATGTAAAGTTGTTACAAACAGCAGATTGAGAGTGCTGTTCTCAGAATTTGGTTAAAAGTAAGCTTAGAACAATTGTGTAACTATAAGTAAAATAGGGATGCATAGGGAATGCATAAAAACATTAGCAGTGATAATGTGAGAAAAGATAAGACAACTCCCAATCACAGATATAGTCTACTCAAATTAAAAGTTTGTTTGCATTGATTAATTTGTTGTTTATAGTGTACCAGTCATTTGTTCATGACTTCTCTCTAAGATTTGCGAATGGAAATCAGTTATTATAGCCCAATGATGGACCAGCATCTTTTGTCATTTATATAGAGGTTTAGAAATCTGATTTGAATTTCACTATTCTGCATAAGTGCAGTGGTGTTATTGAAGTATGTAGGGTTAGAAGGAAATAATTACAGGACAATTTAATGGAGAGGAACAATTGTTCTGCATATTACATTAGCAAGTAGACATGGTTTGTCTTGTGTTCAGGATGAAAATGTAAAGATGTTAAATGTGAAGAGTTTAGGATAATTTTCATAGTTTAAGATGGTTTAAGTATCAGTCTGAATTTCGATGAATGCTTGCTTTGGGCAATTGAGAAGTCAGTATTGACTAACACATGCATGGTTATAATTTTATAATGTGGCAAAGTGGCTGCATTGCTTTATACTAGTATAATGCTGTGTCATGTTACTTTTCAGCCTTTGTATAATTTAAACAGGAATGTCACATAGATGAGGTTGACAGAGTTGAACATAAGGAGATTTATTACACCCACTATCTGGTAACCAAACAGTGAAGAGAGACTTTGTGTGGTACTTTGTAAAAAGTGAGTAATTACATGCTACAAAATGATTGGCTCTTAAAATAAATTTGGTCTTCTCTAATCCCCAATTGACTACACCAAGACGTGTTAAAAAGGGATGTTTATGATTTGTTTGATTTAATTTGTTGAAGGTGTGATTGATGCATCAGGATAAGAGTTATTTTTTTTAGAAATGACATAACTTTTGTTGTTGTCATGACCGAAAGAACGAGATCCAGGGTACAAGCGGCCGAAATGGGTTTCCTCAGGAGGGTGGCTGGCGTCTCCCTTAGAGATAGGGTGAGAAGCTCAGTCATCCGTGAGGAGCTCGGAGTAGAGCCGCTGCTCCTTCGCGTCGAAAGGAGCCAGTTGAGGTGGTTCGGGCATCTGGTAAGGATGCCCCCTGGGCGCCTCCCTAGGGAGGTGTTTCAGGCACGTCCAGCTGGGAGGAGGCCTCGGGGAAGACCCAGGACTAGGTGGAGGGACTATATCTCCAACCTGGCCTGGGAGCGCCTCGGGATCCCCCAGTCGGAGCTGGTTGGTGTGGCTCGGGAAAGGGAAGTTTGGGGTCCCCTGCTGGAGCTGCTACCCCCGCGACCCGTTACCGGATAAGCGGAAGAAGATGGATGGATGGATAACTTTTGTTGCTGACTATCAATGGTCGGCGAAGAGGGAATTAGAAATTTTGTTTGTAAATAAGGGTTTGGTTTACTGTATGCTTTTTCACATTTCTTTGGATTTTGTAGGGGTATTTAGTGTCTTCTTATTACTCGAAGGGGGGAAATGGAATGTGATTCATATTATCATATATTATTTTTGATATTATTAATTTTTATTCTTATTTGATGTTTTTAATTTTCATGTGTTGTTTTGCAAACGATACTGGTCAGTGTTTTCTTTTCTTCCAGAGCATATGAGGTAATGTGCAGAGGGAGATTCAGAAACAAATATGGACAATATGAAGGAACTAGGAGACTTCTGAACCAGGATGGTGTGGATCTGTTCAGACCACATCAACATTACTGAGAAGCTGCAATGTAGTGGACTACATTCCTGTGTTTGTCTGATATATATACATGTTTGCAGAGTAATACATACTTTGTAAAATATTCTTGCATTGATTGTTTGAAGAGTGATGTTTTTTGTCATGAAGTGAATATATGGAGACCTCAGATGCTTTTCTTTTTTTTTTTCTTGACGCTTAGGGAAATGGGGTCTAGGAAATAGAAGTCCTTTTTCAGATCCGAAGGGTCGACCTGCCTGAATTTGGACATTGTTTTGATTTTATTTCATTTTCTGAGGTTTTCACATGTATTTGCTTAAACCATACCTTTACGTAAATTGATAAAGATTTATTTTCTAATTGATCTGGAGTACTGAAGGTGGTCGCCTAGGGCAGAGGGACCGTGAGAGAGTTTTCCCATCTTGATTGATTGATGGCTATTTGGAAAGGAAGCTGCCAGATGGGTTTTTCACTCTCGCACTCCATAAATTAAATTTTGTTACACTCTATAAACTTGTTTACACTCCAAAAGTTATATTATAAGGAACATGTTATAATGAGAAATGTTATTCCTACTCTTCTTGTTTTTCGAGACTTTATTAAGTCTCGAAGGGGGGAAATGTAGTATATGACCATTCTATAACTTTCTATAAACTTTGTCCTAAAGGTTTGTTATAAGGGAGTCCTATGAACTTTACTCTACATTTACTGAGAACATCTGGAAATTGTTAACATGAGCAGAGGTCCCCCCAAGACAGAAGATACCTTTTTTGGAGTTGTGCCAGATAACAGGCATTGATTGGTCAGTTCTGTGGTCGAATCATATACTCACACATATCACGTCCTATGTTAATGTATGCATGGAATATATACGTTGTTCACACAAAGAAAAGGCAGAGCGACAAATTTTGAGGTTTGGGTTGGTCGTTCTCCAAGCTCTCTGCAGGAGTTTGTAAAATTGATGCTGAATCTTTGCTTGTAATAAACCTTTTTATAATCAAGAACAGTGTCGGTGGATTCCTCTTCATACAGCATCACAGCATTACTATTTAAGACACCACAATGTTAGGTTGTAGTACTAAAACATGTTGCAACCTGTGTTGGGGAATAGTAGTTTTATTTAGAATTTTCTGACAGGAAGTGTGTTTTATTCCCAGCAGCTTGACAGTGATGGTGAGAGGAGAGTGGTGGTGACTCTGCTCATCGGGGCTTAAATGAAAGAGGATGCATGGAGATCTCAGACAGCTGGCAGGATTATTCATCCCCTTCTTCCACAGAGTGTCCTGTCTGCAGTCAGGTGAGTCCAACTGTCCCCTGTCCTGCTGCTGTGTGTTTAATTGTCCTCATGCCACTTTGCAGTTTCTCATTCAGCCAGCAGCTGTACTGCAGGTGCAGCTTACCTAAAGTCTAACTTCACTATCAGCAGGAAGCATCTGCATTGAGGTCCAGAGAGAGGAATTCCCTCTGGCTGCATGCATTCTTCAAACCACACACAGAGTATTCATTCACTTTTAATCCTTGGAATTAGTTTAATGTGTTGATGATAATGTTTTATTTTGTCATTCAAAGACAGATTAAAAGACAAACCAGACACAGAATGAGACACATGCTTTGAGATTTGATTTGATATTAATACAAGAAGTGATCTTTGATAGAGATAGAGAACATGTGTCTCCAGATGTGTCTGTATCACACACACACACATCTGAAGCTGGAGCTCCTGAGGAGGTCACACAGATTTAAAGTCCTTGTTCAAGGACCAAACTGTGGAGGAGCTGAAGCAGAACATGACATCTGTATGTTCAACAGTCTGAGCAATGTCACGCACTAATGGAGCTCTGAATATCTGTTCCTTTGGAGGACGCTGATGACAATTAGTCTCTGTCAACACTGATTACATCTCAAATATATTCAGTTTATTATATTTGACAAAGAAGAATCCTCACAGTTTGAGAACCTGGAATCAGAGAATATTTGGGATTTGTTTTAAACAATAAAATAACTTTATTTGTATAGCACCATTAAAAACAATAGTTTACAAAGTGCTTTGACGGAAGAAACAGAAGCACATACGCATCAACACACATTATGTACACGCCATTGTAATAGTAAAACAGAAGATGGGGCAGCTTTAAAGGACAGAAAAAGTGACAATTCAATAAACCAAATGAAATTATCAAACGATAGGGTAAAAAGACGATAAAAATACACCATAACATAAAAGCAAGTCAATAAAAATGTGTCTCTGTCTGATAATTTCTTTTCCTCCATCTCTTATTAATCAATGTCTGTGATGTCTTTCCCACACTTTCATCTATGTTCTGGAAGTTGTTCTTCTAACCAGCAATTTCCACTGGATGCGGAACGTCTGCGGAACGTCTCCGGAACGTCGACGGAGTCATTAGGTGTCATTAGGTTTCCATTAAAGTCAGTGTGTGTATTTCCACTGACTGCAGAACGTCTGCGTCCCTACTCCGTCCCAGTTCCGTCAGTCCCAGCCCTCCGGAGCAGATACCAGAGCTTCTATTTTTGACGGACGACGGAGAGCTCCGCAGCATTCAGCACAATTCAGATTGTGTGGGACAGGAAGTCGAGCACAGAAACAAAATAAAACATCCGGATACTTTTCAAAATAAAATACACCGTGCTCACGGCAGGTCATATTTCCCTGCACTACACCTTGAAAACACAGCACAGAGTTGTTTCCCCTCTACTCCTCTGGATGGAAACAAACTGTTGTTGGTTTTGTGGTTCTGTTTATAGAAACTACATCCTGTTATATCGCATGAACATACGTGAATTCGCGAGATCTCGTGGTCGGCTGGCCACAGCCGTTACGCAACAAATACGGACCTGGTGGGTATTGACGGACGGCGGAGCACGCAGCCGTTCCGCAGCGGAGCCGGTCTGCAGACGTTCCGCATCCTGTGGAAATCCACGGTAAACAAAAGAGCAACTTAACATTCAGAAACTTCACGGGAGAAAGGAGGAGACCACACATCTTTTTTATAAACCTCCATAGTAAATGAAAGACTTAAATTCTGGTTTCTATCTCTGGGGAAACTCTGAAACATTTAGTGTGTTCAGCCGAAGCAAAACCAAAACTACTGTCTCCAAACTTAGAGAGTAAAACCTGATTTTATATTCCACTGACATGACTAATAAATGTGATACCATAACCATATTGGAATAACATAATGTTGCATTATTTTCTTCCAGGTACATCCACTATGCAGTTAAAGAAGTGATTTAAACAAGTGAATCACTTTTTAGAATAGTTGATTCCTTCAGTAGATGCTGACTCTCCGTCTGCCTCCTCCTCCTTCAGGGCGCTTCCTCCTGAGCCAGCGGCATCATGGGAGGTTCCACCTCCTCCCTCGTTGACGAAACACACAGGCTTTTCAGAGAGACGTCAGCCATGACACTTTGAAGTGTGGAGTCTTTCTAATGACGTATTTTCACAGTCTGATACTTTAACAGTTTTTGACAAACTGAGGGTTTCTTGACTTGCAAAATGATCTTTTAAACTGACAAACATCATATGTGTAATTCATGACTCAATTCAGGAAAAAACAGGATCGAAATAAATATTGGTGTCTCCCTGTTCACTACAGAACATATTTTTTTCTGAAATAAGATCACATGATGGTCCAGTGGAAAGGGAGGGACTTCACCTCTCTATCACCTCTCTGGCTGTGCCAGTGGTCCAACCAGTCAGAATGCATACTTTCATAGTGAAGTGAGGACACACACACACACACACTGATTAATGATAAGAAACTGTGTCACTTCACTTTGTCTGTTGGAAGTTGAAGTTGACAGCTAGCTAGACTATCCAATCTGAGTTCTTGAGACTATGGTTAACTGCTCCTCAGGTCTCTGCAGGGTAAGTGAGTTTTTTTATTTTGCATGACTAAAACAACTTTCGAATGTACACATGTTCCACCAAAACAAGTTTCTTCCCGAGACTATTTTGCAGAGGCACCGTGGCTCCGTCCGGCGCTTAGCACCGCCCAGAGACGATTTATTGGTTTAAAGAAATGCCAATAAACCAGAGCACTTTTTTCTCCCATCCAAGAATGCTGTGTGGATTAGCCAGACCTTCCCCCGTGGCGCTGTGGAGGAAGGTCTATCAATGCAAGATATTCAAATGATAATTCAATGTGCCAGCGAAACAGCACCCAGCCTATAGCATTACATTTACTACGTCACCGGTCTATTTTTGTTTCTCCATTTCAAAATGACAGTTCAATCTCATCAAGGTGGGTCTTTAGTTGGGACATCACTTGCCTTTTTCATGATTACTATTGCCATGGTAACATATAAACCAACTTCCGGAAACTTCCATACTATCATACATTTGGACTATAAATGTAATTAATGATATCCACAATCAGTGATGGGAATAACAGTGTTATAAATAACGGCGTTACTAACGGCGTTACTTTTTTTCAGTAACGAGTAATCTAATTGATTACTCTTCCCATCTTAATAACGCCGTTACCATTACTGCCAAAAAATGCGGCGCGTTACTATATTTGAAGCTGTTTTTCATCAGACCAACTAGATCTCTGAGTCTGAGCCGAGAGGCAAAGACTTTTTTTACTGTTCTTCCTTGGTTAGTGGGCAGTGCACGACACAAGCGCATACATGCTGACGATTGGCTGAGGTTGAGTAAAATGTCATGTTAAACACGCATAGTCGGACACACAAGAACAACAGGTATGGCGTGAAATCAAGGAGAGGGTTAACTTTTCCTGCTACAGATTTCCCACCGTGGTCAGAAAGAACAGAGGAGACACTTTGTTTCTCTATGCCTCTAGAGTCGGTACTCGCTCTGAAGATAATCGCCATCACTCTCTCACTTCTCCCTCGCTCTATCACCTACTCCACACACACACACACACACACACACACACACACACACACACACACACACACACACACATGCCTGCTCGACGCACACACCAGGGCACAAGTATAAAGATCAGGCCACTTGCGTTATTTGCACTACAAAGAGTGTATATATTTGTTGTTTATTTTTGGTATAGTAAGCACTAACAAGCATAATTTAATTTTGCCCAGTTGTGGCCTGTTGAGGTGTTGTGTTATTTGTATCGATCCACTATATAAACATAATATCTACATGCATGGCATTTGATTGGAGGCTAGTCTCACTTTGTCCCACAGCAACATTAAAATAGTTTAGATTTGTGTACATTGTTTCTGTTAATAATGTATTGTATTAAGTGGTAATCCGAACGCACCCCTGGCTCACAGCTAGTGAGGAGGTGGGTTAATAACGAGGTAAGCGATTATGATTGGCTAAGGCAGAGTCATGTTTCATGGTAGCCAATCAGAGCCAGTGTTTTTACACACATGCCAGCACGCGCCACACACACACAGACACACACACACACACACAACATCTGAACAGAGATTCGATGAAGCAGCAGAGATGGTGAGTCAGGAGCAATCCGATGAAAAGTTGACATTTTCAAGGTGGAGATATAAGCACTACTTCAAATTCATTGTGGTCAAAGGCAAGAACGTGCATGTAATATGTACATTATGTCCAGGAGCGAAGACTTTGTCGACATCCGTTGTAAGCAACTCTAATTTAATGAACGACACAAGCATCTACAAAGCTAGTGGCCAAAAACAGCGATACCTCCACCACAGAAGATAGTTCGCCATTCACTAGCAAAGAAGGACTCGGAGCAAAGTCCTCCAAGCAGCAAAAGCTAGATCTTTCTGCCTCACGACAAAAAAACTGCTAAAAAAAAATCCAAATTCTTTGACATATAGCAAATTTTTTTTTTAACAGTAACGCAAATAGTTACTTTGCTTTTCTGTCTTGTCATGTCTAGTTTTACTTTCTGTGTTTTCCCGCCTTTGTTGATTGTCCTGCCCCACCCTGATGTGTTTCACCTGCTGTATCACCTGTCCTTCATTTGTTCATTACCTCATGTATTTAACCTCTGTGTTCCCTTTGTCTCTTGTTAGATCGTTTTGTATCCGTTCGTGTCTGTTAGTATGCTCACTCTGTGTGTCTGTATCTTCCCTGCGCTCTTTGTGTTCCCGCTTTTGATGTCCTGTTCTTTTGTTTGACTTTGATTCTGGACTTAGTTTTTTGCCTGCCTCAGTTTGTACCCCTCATGCAGTCTGTTTTGCATTTTTTGGCTTTTTGGATCCCTTTTTGTATTCGCTCGTATTTGCTTCCTGCAAATAAATCATCGTGTGCAACCTTCTCCTGCCTGCCTGCCTGTCTCATCTCTGCGTTAGGGCCCACTTTTCCCTGCCTCCCCGTAACAGGACGATCTAACCAGACATGGGCCCAGCAGAGTTCAAGCCTCTCCTTCACCCAAGGGAACCAAAAGTGGAGCTGATGACCTCTTTGTTTAGTTCTCTTGTCAGGGAGGATCACATCGCAGCCTGGCATCTTCTGATGGTTCGGTGGGAGGACGTGGAGCGGGAAGTTGGCCTTCCAGAGCCTGACGTTTCACCCAACAGCCAACCTCCTCTCCAGTCTGCTAGCACCTTGGCCATCGGTGCATGCTTTGTAAGCCAGCCTGTCCCTTTGCCGGTTTCCCCAGGACTCTCGTTGGACTGCTCAGATGCAACCTGGTCAGCTTACACCCCCGACCACCAGCAGTCCTTTGAGGGTACCCGTCTGGCCCTCTTTTCCGGGACCCGTGGAGGCCGAAGACGGGGAAAGGGAAGACATGGCTCCCGTCACTGTTCCCCGCTTCAGCCTCTCCTGACCCCAGAGGCTGAGCTCCTCAGTGTCCCAGTGTCCCCGGGCTGACGTGCAGCTCTCCTGACCCTGGGCTGACGACAGGCTAGCTAGCAGCCCCCCTGAATCCAAGCTAGCTAGCAGCCTTCCTGAGCCCAGGCTAGCTAGCAGCCCCCTTGAGCCCCAGCTAGCTAGCAGCCCCCCTGAATCCAAGCTAGCTAGCAGCCTTCCTGAGCCCAGGCTAGCTAGCAGCCTCCCTGATCCCCGGCTGACTAGTAGCCTCCCAGATTCCCCGCTAGCTAGCAGCTCCCCTGAATCTAGGCTAGCTAGCAGCCTCTCAGAGCCCCAGCTAGCTAGCAACCTCCCTGAATCCGGGCTAGCTAGCAACCTCCCTGAGCCCCAGCTAGCTAGCAACCCCCCTAAATCCAGGCTAGCTTGCAAACCCCCTGAATCCAGGCTACCTAGTAACCCCCCTGAGCCCCGGCTAGCTAGCAGCCTTCCTAGTGTCCCCGGGGGGGCCCAGTGTCCCAGCACTGCCCAGCTTCCCCGAGCTTTCCATTGTCCCCGAGTTTTCCTGTGTCCGAGCTTCCTAGTGTCCCCGAGCTTCCTAGCGTTTCCGAGTTTCCTAGCGTTTCCGAGTTTCCTAGAGTCCCCGAGTTTCCTAGCGTTTCCGAGTTTCCTAGAGTCCCCGAGTTTCCTAGAGTCCCCAACTTTCCTAGAGTCCCCGAGTTTCCTAGAGTCCCCGAGTTTCCTAGCGTTTCCGAGTTCCCTAGCGTTTCCGAGTTCCTTAGTGTCCCCAGGTTGTCCTTGATCCCGGATCCCCGGCTGACTACCAGCCTTCCTGATCCCCGGCTGGCTGGCAGCCTTCCTGATCCCCGGCTGGCTAGCAGCCTTCCTGATCCCCAGCTGACTAGCAGCTTTCCTGATCCCCGGCTGGCTAGCAGCCTCCCAGATTCCCTGCTAGCTAGAAGCCCCCCTGAATCCAAGCTAGCTAGCAACCCCCCTGAGCCTAGGTTAGCTAGCAGCCTCCCTGATCCCCGGCTGGTTAGTAGCCTCCCTAATCCCTGGCTGGCTAGCCGCCCCCCTGAATCCCGGCTTGTGCTATAACCGCCCCTGAGACCACCCCTGAGACCGCCGGTCTTAGTTTTTTGCCTGCCTCAGTTTGTACCCCTCATGCAGTCTGTTTTTCATTTTTTGGCTTTTTGGATCCCTTTTTGTATTTGCTCGTATTTGCTTCCTGCAAATAAATCATCGTGTGCAACCTTCTCCTGCCTGCCTGCCTGCCTGCCTCATCTCTGCGTTTGGGCCCACTTTTCCCTGCCTCCCCGTAACAAACGAGTTACTTTTATCATAGAGTAATTCAGTTACTAACTCAGTTACTTTTTGGAACAAGTAGTGAGTAACTATAACTAATTACTTTTTTAAAGTAACGTTCCCAACACTGTACTTTCATAATTTGTAACTGAGTAACTAATTTAGTTACTTTTTGAAAGAAGTAACTAGTAACTGGAACTAATTACTTTTTAAAAGTAACTTGCCCAACACTGTCCACAGACTTATAAAAACGCAATTTTGGATATCTAAAATTAATATTCTGAATTAATTATTATGGATATTGTATCTAAAATTGGAGTTCTTCCTAGCGAAAGGCTCTCCTACCCAGGACAAGACTATAACAATTGACAACTCTGTGGTAGTCCCCACCCAGACTGCTAGAAACCTGGGTGTGACACTTGACAACCAACTAATCTTCACTGCCAACATCGCTGCAACTACCCGATCGGGTAGATACATGCTGCATAACATCAGAAGGATACGTCCCCTTCTAACCCCTTCAGGTTCTGGTTCAGGCTCTAGTCATCTCACGTCTAGACTACTGCAACTCCCTCCTGATTGGCCTGCCTGCATGTGCCGTCCGGCCCCTGCAGCTCATTCAGAACGCAGAAGCTCGACTTGTCTTCAACCTCCCCAAATTCTCTCACACTACACCGCTCCTCCACTCTCTTCACTGGTTACCAATTGCTGCCCGCATCCGCTTCAAGATACTAGTACTTGCATACAGGGCCACGAACAGATCAGCCCCGGCATACATCCAGGACATGGTCAAACACTATACCCCAACCCGCCCGCTCAGCTCTGCATCAGCCAACCTGCTTGCTGCCCCCTCACAGCGAGGGAGAACTAATCACTCAACGAAATCCCGACTGTGTGCTATCCTGGCTCCTAAATGGTGGAATGAACTCCCTATTGACATCAGGATGGCCGAAAACCTACACATCTTCCGCCGAAGACTAAAAACACATCTCTTCCGACTACACCTAGAAAAATGAAGAAAAAAAAAATTGTGTATATATATCTCTCTTGATACTGCACTTTTCATATGGCTCTTTGTAGCATTACCTATTTAGAGCTAATGTACTTGCACTTACTACTTGTTGTCTGGAGTTTGCACCTTCAAGGTTGAACGCACTTAATTGTAAGTTGCTTTGGATAAAAGCGTCAGCTAAAAGACATGTAAAATGTAATGTAATAACTCTGTAGATATCTAGTATGATGATTCTGGACAGGAAGAATGACGTGGATATAAGAAATGTTCTTATTGACTAGGAATAATTACATTATGGATATTTGCAATAAATATCCAGTCTAGCTAATAAATGTTAAAACAGCTTTCCATACCCTCGGCCTCTGGCATCGTGTAAAGAGAACAATGATTACATAGACAAGTTCTGCAGCGATCACTCTGTTCATGTTTGTTTGTTTCTTCACTTGGAATAGATTTCACTCTCATTGAAAACAATTACAAGCTAAAAACTGCTCTGATCAGGACCTCGAAATCCGGACATGTTCTGTCTGTTTGCCTTTCTGTCTGTCTCTCTGTCTCTCTCTCTCTCTCTCTCTCTCTCTCTCTCTCTCTGTTTCAGAACTACAGGCAGCACCCCTCCTACACATTTCACCATTTCATAGCACAAACACCCTCTGTTTTAGCTGTGGCGCTAACAGTTATTATGTCAAAATATTTAGACACCAAACAGCATCAAACCACTTGCCAGCATACAGAGCATCTACCGGTATATGTGGGGTTGGAACATCATCAAAGATAAGATAAGATAGACTTTATTAATCCCACACTGGGGAAATTCCAGTGCTACAGCAGCTCAAAAGAAAAATGTACATCAGAGTAACACAATACACATTAAGTAGACATAGGAGAAGAAAACATACATAAAGTACAGGGAATGGAAAAATAGAATAGAATTAGTTATAATAATATTAACAGTAATAAAAACAACCGTATTTACACAATAAACAACCTTATATAAACAGACAGTATATAAACACAGATATACAGATGAGTAAGGTGCGAATGAATAGATATGACATATTGTACAGTTGTAGGTGACACAGAGTAATAGATATAGATATATATATATATATATATCCCGTAGATATATATATATATATATATATATATATATATATATATATATATATATATATATAGATAAATGTGCATAGTGCAGAATATAGTCCAGTGATGCTCATATTGCAGAAACAGCTAGCAGTGCTACATTATGATGTTGCATTAAAGAGTCTGACTGCTGCTGGAATGAAGGACCTGCGGTAGCGCTCCTTCTTGCACTGATGGTGCAGCAGTCTGCTGCTGAAGGAGCTGCTCAGGGAACTCACAGTCTCATGTAGGGGGTGAGAAGTGTTGCCCATGATTGATGCCAGCCTGGCTAACATCCTCCTCTCCCCCCACCTCCTCTATGGTGTCCAGAGGGCAGACCAGAACAGAGCTAGCCCTCTTCACCAGTTTGTTGAGTCTCTTCCTGTCCCTCTCTGTGCTCCCAGCTCCCCAGCAGGCTACTGCATAAAAGATTGCAGACGCAACCACAGAGTCATGAAATGTTTTTAACAGAGTCCTGCACACACCAAAGGACCTCAGCCTCCTCAGCAGGTGGAGACGGCTTTGGCCCTTTTTGTACAGGGCGTCTGTGTTTTTGGACCAGTCCAGTTTATTGTTGAGGTGAACACCCAGATATTTGTATGTCTCCACCGTCTCAATGTCGACACCCTGGATGTTCACCGGTGTAGTACCAGGCGGCCTCCGGCAAAAGTCAACCACCATCTCCTTTGTCTTGCTGGCGTTGATGTGAAGGTCATTTGACTCACACCAATTGACAAAGTCCCCGAAGACCTCCCGGTATCCGGTGTGTTGTGCCTGAAGTCCGCTGTATACAGGGTGAAGAGAAACGGGGCGAGCACTGTACCCTGTGGTGCTCCTGTGCTGCTCATCACCACATCAGACACAGTCCTGGAGCCTCACATACTGTGGTCTGTCAGTGAGGTAACTGATGGTCCATGCAGACAGGTGGGGGTCAACTCCAGCTCCCAATAGCTTCCCCCAGAGCAGTGATGGTTGGATTGTATTGAAAGCACTGGAGAAATCAAAAAACATGACCCTCACAGTGCTCCCAGTGTTCTCCAGATGTGACAGTGATCTGTGTGATAGATAGATAATGGCATCCTCCACCCCTATGCCTGGTTGGTAAGCAAACTGTAGGGGGTCCAGTTCTGAGCTCACCAGGGTTCTCAGGTGTTGTAATACAATCCTCTCCAAGGTCTTCATCAGCTGAGAAGTTAAGGCTACCGGTCTGAAGTGGTTGGGCTCCCTGGGATGCGCAGTTTTAGGAACTGGGACCACACACAAAGTCTTCCACAGGACTGGAACTCGCTCCAGACTCAGGTTCAGGTTGAAGATGTGCAGGATGACCTCACTGAGCTGATCTGCACACTCTTTAAGCAGATTCCATCCGGGCCTTCCTAGCCTTGATCTTTTTTAGCTCCTTCTTCACCTGATTGACTGTCAGAGAGAGACTGCTAGAGGGAGGTGTAGGTGCTCCCTGGAGAGAAGAATGGGGGGAGGGGTGTGAAACATTCATTAATGAAGAATCAGAAGCAGTGGACAGGTGTGAAGTGGGTGATGCTGATGTCTCAGAAGCCCTGGGGGATGAGGTGGTCCGCAGTGGCCAGAGAGGAAAAGATTGAGTCACTGACAGGTCTAAAGTATGGTTGGAGGGGGGAGGAGAGGGGGTAGAATCAAATCTATTGAAAAAAAGATTTAATTCATTTGCCCTGTCACGGTCACCAGAAACAAAGCCTCTGCCACTGTCTTTGTTTTGACCAGAGATGATTTTCAGCCTAACCCGGAAGTAGGCAGAATTTAACCCGGAAGTGGGTCAGGTTGTCTTGAAATGGGCGGGGCTTTAACCGGCATGTTATTTTAAGCATGCAATTGATATGGGTTGATCAGAAGTTGTTAATATTTATTGCTGATTAGAAAACTATTTACATGACAGCATCAGCATTGAACTTCAGATCAATGGTTTTGATCACGATAACAAACAAACATATATACAGAACAAGTTTTGCAACAATGAATACAACACATGCGGTTGCAATTATGAAGTAAAATGTAATGAACAAGAGTTTTCATACTCAACATAACTTTCTTTTTTTAACTTTTAATTTTTTTATGATCAGTGTGATTTTTTTTTTTTGGTTCTTTTTTTAATTTTTTTATTTCCACACCAGGTATGTGTGTGTGTGTGTGTGTGTGTGTGTGTGTGTGTGTGTGTGTGAGTGTGTGTGAGTGAGTAAGAGAGAGACAGAGAAAGAGAGAGAGAGGGGCGGGGGGGACTGTGTTCTACGGATCAAATAGTCCGACACTGTTTAAAAAAAAAATCTCCGACAGGCAGAGACACAACGCGAGTCTCATTCTACCAGCACCACGTCTGAACAAACCCCACGTTTACCAGAACTCTACTGGTTAATAAGGAAGTACTACAAACCAAAGTAAAAAACAAACCTGAAGCTGAAGAAAACCTAAACGTTAAAGGAAAAGACCCGCGAACCTGAGTGACTGAGGGAGAGACAGAGAGAGAGAGAGAGAGCTGTTCTCTTCTCAGTGTTCTGTGTGTGAGTGAGCAGAGCGGGACACAGCAAGTGTGTAGGGGAGGGGCGCTGAATCACAGAACGCAGACACAGTCAGCTACCCAATACTCGTTTCAGCCATGTATCCAGCTCAACTCTACTTCTTAGGTATGGTGTTCTCCACAAAGAAATTAATGTAGTCCGTAACACAGTGAGTGAGACTGTCAATGTCCTCCCCATGTGACCTACAGAGCATTTCCCAGTCCATGGTCTCAAAACAGTCTCTCAGTGCTTCACTGGCCTTCTCAGACCATTTCCTCACATACCTTGTGGTGGGGGGGTTGTTTACTCACCAAAGATGTGTAAGCAGGCAGAAGATGGACCAGGTTGTGATCTGAGCGGCCCAGCAGGGGGAGGGGTGAAGAGATGTATGCCTCTTTGATGTTTGCATACAGCAGATCCAGTGTTTTACTGTCCCTTGTGTGGCATTTAACATACTGAGTAAATGTGGGAAGTGTTTAGGAAAGGGGAGCATGATTAAAGTCTCCGGAGATGAGGAAGAGACTGTGGGTGCGATGTCTGCAACCGTGACACGACAGTGTGTAGGAGCTCACATGCAGCTGTAGCATTAGCCGAAGGGGGGATGGAAACATTTATCACAATGATGTGCGAAAACTCCCTCGGGACGTAATATGGCCGCATGCTAACCGTTAGCAACTCAATGTCATTGGTGCAACACTGTTCCTTTACACTGACGTGCCCGGGATTACACCATCTGTCATTCACAAACATCGCTATTCCCCCACCCTTCCTCTTACCGCTCTCCTTTGCTCTCCTGTCCGCTCTCACAATTTGAAATCCATCCAGTGTGACCAGTGAGTCTGTAGTGAGTTCATTCAGCCACGTCTCCGTGAAGCACATGACGCTGCACTCCCGGTATTCGCTCTCTGGCCTGGTTAGCGCCGTTAGCTCTTTCATCTTATTGGGGAGAGGTCTTACATTCCCCATAATAACAGACAGAATGAAAGTCCAAGCTCTGCATCCCCTCCTTTTTCTCCTAAATAATTCCTCAGGGATCTCCGGTCTCTCAGTAGAAAGAGTCCTAGTGTTCCTCAGTGCTAACAGCTGTTCCCGAGTGTAAACAATGGAGCTGTGGCTCCGAATGGTTCTCCCATTGCAAAGTTGTAAAGTCCCAGAAAAAAGAAAAGAGACACAGCTAATCTCCACAGTAGTACATCCATATATGCACATACATTGAAGAAAGAAATACAAATATGAGAAATGCACTAAAATTCACAGAAAAAGGCTCAGAGCTGCTGCAACAGGCTCACTCGGCGCCATCTTTTATCAAATGTGGTACATCCAATTTTTCTGATAAACACCCACATTAGTTTTTTCTGGTTCTGCTAGTGGTCCAACCTAGTCTGGCTATCACCAGACCAAGCTCAATCTTTTAAGATTGAACATTAGTCTGGGGAGTCTGCTCTGTATTTTCTACTGCACAGATCCAACCACCATTCCAGCCTGAGTTGCAGGGTGAAATCAAATCGCCGGCAGATCGGGTTGGGTTTACCCAGTTTAGTAAAACCAACCTGATCTCACAGATTTCCGTGAAATGAACACGGCCCTTAGCTCAAAATCTGTGACAGTTTCACAGAATCGCCGAAAATTCTGTGATGGGCCCACGGAAGAATTCCATGAAATGAACACAATCACAGAAAATTCCGTGATAGGCCCACGGAATAATTCCGTGAATTGGACACGACCCCTTAAGTTAAGGAAAAGGTCGTGGGTGGGCTTACGTTTTCATGGTACGCGGGACAACAACGGGACGGTTGGGTTTAGTAGAAGAAGAGCGTGACGTTTAGGTTTAGTAAAAGAAGAACGGGACGGTTGGGTTTAGTAAAACAATAACGGGATGGTTTTGTTTAGAAAAACAATAATGGGACGCTGGACAACAACGGGACGGTTGGGTTTAGTAGAAGAAGAACGGGACGGTTGGGTTTTGTAAAAGAAGAAAGTGACAGTTGGGTTTAGGAAACGTGACACTCTGGACACGATGCCCGGTCTCCTGGGTGAAAGTTTGAAACATTGGCATTTTTTCTTTCTTTGTTAGCTGAGTATACGTTTGTGTGGACAACACTTAGTGAGGACAGAACAACGGATATCTGCAATAAATATCTAGTCTAGCATATAAATGTTAAAACAGCTTTCCATACCCTAGGCCTCTGGCATTGTGTAATGAGAATGATAACATAAACATGTTTTGCAGTGATCAGCGTGTTCATGTTTGTAGTTGTTCCTTTACTTCCCTTCTGTCTGTGGATGAAATGGAAAATATTTCACTCTCATTGAAAACAATTACAAGCTGAAAACTGCTCTGATCAGGACCTAGAAATCAGGACATCTTCTGTCTGTCTGTCTGTTTTTCTGTCTGTTTCTCTGTTTCAGTACTACAGGCACCGCAGCTCCGCAGTTTCACCATTTCACAGCACAAACACCCACTTGCTTAGCTGTGGCGCTAAAAGTTATTATGTCAAAATATTTAGACACCAAACAGCATCAAACAACTTGGCAGCATACAGAGCATCTACCGGTATATGTGGGGTTGTCATCAAATGTGACACACCCAATTTTTCTGATGCACACACACACATTAGTTTTTTTCTGGCTCCGTTAGTGGTCCAATCAGTCAGAATACATACTTTCATAGTGAAGTGAGGACACACACATACACTCTGGTTAATGATAACAAGTTGAAGCTCCTTTTCTAAACAGACCTGCTGAGGACAGAAGAGAGCTGCACACTGATTAAGTTCATGGCTGAAAGTTCAGTAAGTGGAGCTGTAATTGGTTGAGATGACGTCTTTCATTGTTGTGGTTGGAGAAACGGTTGAATTGATGGTGAACGTGTGATTGTTTAAAGCTGGGAAACAAGATGGCTCACTGTGTGAGCAGGCAGAGAGAAGTCCAGATGAAGTGTTGCTTTGAATGAAGGAGAAGAGTTGAGTCTGATCTGGGGTCTGTCAGGACTCTTATTGATGTGGAGGGGAAGGTAGCAGGGGGGGGGGGAGCACTAGGACTCAGCAGGGATCACTTTATAGGATCAGCATGTAAAATCATCTCTTCTGACGTCTTGTTAAAGTCAAGTTTGTTTTACACTTAAGGCAAAAACTGTTTTTCAATCTATAGATGTTGTGCTATTTATCTTCCATAACATGTCTTCTTTCAGACTATTGGAAAGAAAACATTTATTTTATTCCACTTTGTCTGTCTGTAGATTTCTCCACAGCCACTATCTGTAGAAGAATGTTTTAGATTTGACTGTAATTTAATGGGAACTTGTTTTTAACGTGATGTTTTTATGGTGCACATTAATCAGCAGGTTTTAGTCGAGCTTTTCTTATTCAACTGTCTGAGACACTTTTTCTGTTATACTTTTCTCTTCAGGTTTTTCTGTGTTAAAGAGGAGCTGAGCAGGAGAGACGACATTTGAAAACATGTTTCCTCGTGTGCTTCGAGTCTTCGCTGTAAAAACAACTCAAGTCCAAATTAAAGTCTAAAGGTGTGTTGACTTCAGTCAGTGGTGGAACTAAGGAAAACCAGTTTACAGAAGGGAGGGAGTGGAAGATGAGGGGGGAGGAGGGGAGGAGAGATAAGGAAGAAAAGAGAGGAGGAAAAGCGTATCAGACAGAAGGAGTAGAATAGTTGGAGGGAGGACCTCCAGTGGTCCCAGTGAGTAACTCCACCTCCTCCAGCTGATTTCTGCAGCTTCTCTGGTTTCTTCTTTTGAATCATCCAATAGTCCTTTTTGTTTAGGAAGGTTCCTAACAGAGTGAAATGACCTGAAAGTAGTTAAGTAGCTGCCATGATAAGAGCTGTTTGAATTGTCTATTTTCATACAATCATACTAATCAGGATTCATGTGGATAAATATGAGCAGAGAGGAGGGTGAGTGTGATAATAAACTATTTGCAGAACACCTTTCATACAAGAAACAGCCTACAGCTCCATGCTTTATAATAACTAAATGACATGCAGTGAGTGTTTCACATTAAAAGACATAACTAATGCAGAATAAGATGGAAAATAAAAACAGAGATGAAGTAATATTTCAACCGTGTTGTCCACGTTAGAGCCAGCATGAAACAACATGGTGAGAACACACGGGGTTAAGTATCTAGATGTGCTTTCTGTGTCCATCTTTGGAACAGTGTAGTTTTACCAGCAGACCTACGTCAGTAATATAGTTACGTAGCCGTGTCAGGGCAGTCAGATTCTCTGAGCACCGCCGTTGTCTTTTCCTAATTCTTTTTGAATTCTCCTTCACATCTTTCCTTGACCTCATGACGTTTACTATTAGGGGTTAAGGAGAAGTGGTTAGGAAAGGACATAGGAGGTAATTTCTTTGACTTTGGTCAAACACAAAATGACATTCAGCTCTGATTTCCATGAAGCAGTAAAATCCTCCAAACAGCTCCATGAGGCCATCTAGTGGACTGATAGAAGTAGAGCAGCTGATGGCAGCTTCCTCTGCTCTGATTCGTCCTCACCACTGACCAATGAGAACCAGCAGCATCTTCTCTGTCCAATAACAAACCACTATTGATCCAGGTGTTGATCAGTTCTCTGAGTTGAGTAAATTAAATGTGATAAAGTGATGAGAAAAGGCCCTTAGTAGTTCCCAGAGTTCAGTCATGTTTTCTAACTGCTTCTTTAGTCTGAGCAACAGTCCAACAAGCCAAAAGGATTCAACTGACACTGATATAACACAGAGAGAAGCAGCCAATCAGAGGACCAGCTGCTGATATTTAGCTTTTTTTCCAGGAGAAATGATGTGAGGGATGAATGAGTGATGATGTGCTGATGAATGATTGGACTGCTGCTCTCAGTGTTTCCTCTCCAGATGAAGGTGTGGACTCTGCTATGAGTCCGTGTGAGGACAGAGAGGAGGGAGTCCCTCCCTCTAAAACCACTCTGTGTGGGGAACATGACAGCCAGACCAAAGCTCAGAGGTGAGAGGACCATCTCTAACTGTCCACCACTCAGATCACTCCACCATCATTATTCACACTCAAAGCTCTGTGTGTGTTGTATTTCAGCCCAGAGAAGCAGCACAGACCTGGACCTGGACCTGGACCTGGACCTGGATCTGGACCTGGACCTGGACCTAGACCTGGACCTGGACCCAGCTATGTGTCCTTCAAGAGTCACGACTCAAAGAAGTTTTTTATTAATTTTAAACAAAGATATCACAAAAAGTATGTAGTTGTAAACTGTGTTCAGTAACACGTCCGTAATGTTTGTGTATTCAAACATTTTTTATTAGATATAAAAGTCTTTGGTGAGCTTTAATGAATTTCTTTCTATCAGGATCCATCAGAGACCAGATTGTCCTGAACCTGAACCCAGCTGTGTGTCCATGAAGAGTGACCGGTCTATGGGTTGTTTTAAAAACTTCAAAGATGGACGCCACTCTGTTGATCAAAGGTGAAGATTTCATATGAAATGCCATTTTATTTGAATTAAATAAATTAATAAATACATAAATGCATTAATAAATAAATAAATAAATATGACTTTGAAATACATCATGAAATAAATAAATGTTATGTATTTCATGCATTTAATATTGAATAAAACAGGATTCCATGATTTCAAACTGTTGATGAAAACAAAATGATGTGTTTTTATTCATTGAGATATCTCTGGGTTTTAGACGTTTTTAAAAAGTCTTTTAATGGCCAGTGACGGCATGTGTCCTGTCACCTCACTAACTCAGTTTCCAACCAGCAAGTTTACAACAAATAGTAAAATGTAAAATTACAGTTTATTCATGTTGTATATTTTTGGTGTACATCTGTCTTCTACAATATATATTTTACCTAAACTGCCCTATTGTATGCCTTTGATTTTCTTTTTATACTTGAGCCTGAGAACTTTTATTATTTTAATGCCAACGACAATAGACAATAAATAACTTTAAACCTAAATATAGGAAAATGACTCTCAGTTGAAACTCACTGCTTTGAGACCACATCTATTTCTCTTTTTATTAGATTAGATTAAACTTTATTGTCATAGCACAGAGTACCGGTACTGTGACAACAAAATGTCATTAAGCTTCTAACCAGAAGTGCAAAAATCAGTAAAGTGCAGAGTGATGTACAGAATATATACCAGGGAAAGATGCTAACAGTTTAAAAAACTGGACCAACTGGCCACCAAGGCCCTAATCTGGTACTTTTGGTGGTACATTTTGGAGATGACATTAGCTAACGTTGATGTAAATACAAGCTACAACACTGTTGAGGGCTACCAATCTAGTTCTGCAATCTCGAAGTGCTCGCATATATTATCCTTATTAGACATTAGCATTACTATTCCACCATTATAGTCACCCCACAGCATCATATTCAAGCCTGTGCTTGGACACTGCACTGAATACAGCTTTGAAATATGTCTAAATTAAATATTGGATCATACACAATGTGACCTATAACTACCTGGATACAAATAACAGACGATGTATTAAACCACTGACAGGTTTTGTCTCAGAATGAGACGACAATGTGCTGTGTTAGCAACAGGCTGTGTCAGCTAGATTGTTTCCACCATATTAAGACAAGGTCGTCATGTTCAAGTGATGTCATGCATATCTATTTGTGTTGTATTCTGTGTTTCTAACCATGTATAAGACATTGTATCTTGCTGTTGAGAGAGAGAAACGATGACCACGGTGCAGCACTCTCTCTCCCAGTATACTGAGTAAACTGTCCTTCTCGAATCTGTCTCACCTGTCATCTGATCATGCCTCTCATCATCAAGACCATTTTATTTCTTTACATCAATAATGTGAGCTAATTCTTCCTGATTCCTCCACAGAGTGGACCAGGAGAGCTCACAGGTTCCCAGTGGTCAGTCTGCCCAGCAGCATCAAAGACACCTGGACTCCATATTTATGGTCTGTACATGTACAACAACTACTTTTACATCTATTCTGTTCACAATCATCTCCATGCTGCACTTTTTAGACCAGTGGATTGTCAGTCTGTCCAACATGGATCTGATGTTTGCTTCCATGATTTCAGTTTGATTTGTCATTGATATAATCTTCTGTTCCAGCTGCTGCAGGAGGACATCAACACTTTTGTGAAGAACGAGCTGAAGAAGATCCAGAAGGTTCTGAGTCCAGATTACCTAGAATGCTTAAAGAGTCAGAGGGAGGATGAGGAGGTGTTGGACAATGAGGATGAAGAGCAGAGGAGGAGCAGCAGAGAGGCATTTCTGAAGATCACACTGCACTTCCTGAGGAGAATGAAGCAGGAGGAGCTGGCTGACCGTCTGCAGAGCAGTAAGAGGATTTCTCTAAAGATTTAACATGCTGGATAAATGGGACCTTTACTAATGTCTCCAGAGATAGACCAAAATATATTCATATACTCATTCTCTTAGGAAATGTTGAAATGTGTTCTTTGACTCATTGATCTGCTTTGTTGTGTGTTCATTCAGGAAGTCTTACTGCAGTTGGTAAACGTAAACTTAAATCTAACCAGCAGAAGAAGTTCCAGTGTGTGTTTGAGGGGATTGCTAAAGCAGGAAACCCAACCCTTCTGAATCAGATGTTCACAGAGATCTACATCATAGAGGGAGGGACTGCAGAGGTCAATGATGAACATGAGGTCAGACAGATTGAAACAGCATCCAGGAAACCAGACAGACCAGAAACAAGAATCAGACAAGAAGACATCTTTAAAACCCCACCTGGAAGAGAAGAACCAATCAGAACAGTGATGACAAAGGGAGTGGCTGGCATCGGGAAAACAGTCTTAACACAGAAGTTCACTCTGGACTGGGCTGAAGACAAAGCCAACCAGGACATCCAGTTCACATTTCCATTCACTTTCAGAGAGCTGAATGTGCTGAAAGAGGAAAAGTACAGCTTGGTGGAACTTGTTGATCGCTTCTTTAGTGAAACCAAAGAAGCAGGAATCTGCAGGTTTGAAGAGGTTGTGTTCATCTTTGACGGTCTGGATGAGTGTCGACTTCCTCTGGACTTCCACAACACTGAGATCCTGACTGATGTTACAGAGTCCACCTCAGTGGATGTGCTGCTGACCAACCTCATCAGGGGGAAACTGCTTCCCTCTGCTCGCCTCTGGATAACCACACGACCTGCAGCAGCCAATCAGATCCCTCCTGAGTGTGTTGACATGGTGACAGAGGTCAGAGGGTTCACTGACCCACAGAAGGAGGAGTACTTCAGGAAGAGATTCAGAGATGAGGAGCAGGCCAGCAGAATCATCTCCCACATCAAGACATCACGAAGCCTCCACATCATGTGCCACATCCCAGTCTTCTGCTGGATCACTGGTACAGTTCTAGAGGACGTGTTGAAGACCAGAGAGGGAGGAGAGCTGCCCAAGACCCTGACTGAGATGTACATCCACTTCCTGGTGGTTCAGTCCAAAGTGAAGAACATCAAGTATGATGGAGGAGCTGAGACAGATCCACACTGGAGTCCAGAGAGCAGGAAGATGATCAAGTCTCTGGGAAAACTGGCTTTTAAGCAGCTGCAGAAAGGCAACCTGATCTTCTATGAATCAGACCTGACAGAGTGTGGCATCGATATCAGAGCAGCCTCAGTGTACTCAGGAGTGTTCACACAGATATTTAAAGAGGAGAGAGGACTGTACCAGGACAAGGTGTTCTGCTTCGTCCATCTGAGTGTTCAGGAGTTTCTGGCTGCTCTTCATGTCCATCTGACATTCATCAACTCTGGAGTCAACCTGCTGGCAGAAGAACAAAGAACCATCCGGTGGTCTAAAGTGTTCAGAGACAAATCAACACGTTTCTACCAGAGTGCTGTGGACAAGGCCTTACAGAGTCCAAATGGACACCTGGACTTGTTCCTCCGCTTCCTCCTGAGTCTTTCACTGCAGACCAATCAGACCCTCCTACGAGGTCTGCTGACACAGAATAGAAGTAGCTCACAAACCAATCAGAAAACAGTCGAGTACATCAAGAAGAAAATCAATGAAAATCTGTCTGCAGAGAGAAGCATCAATCTGTTCCACTGTCTGAATGAACTGAATGATTGTTCTCTAGTGGAGCAGATCCAACAGTCCCTGAGTTCAGGAAGTCTCTCCACAGATAAACTGTCTCCTGCTCAGTGGTCAGCTCTGGTCTTCATCTTACTGTCATCAGAAAAAGATCTGGACGTGTTTGACCTGAAGAAATACTCTGCTTCAGAGGAGGCTCTTCTGAGGCTGCTGCCAGTGGTCAGAACCTCCAACAAAGCTCTGTACGTGCACACACAACTATCCAGATAAAATGGAGTTTTTCTTTAATCAGAAAATAAATAACTTTTGTTTTCTCATGTATTGCTGATTCCTCTTCAGGTTGAGTGGCTGTAACCTGTCAGAGAGAAGCTGTGAAGCTCTGTCCTCAGTTCTCAGCTCCCAGTCCTCTAGTCTGAGAGAGCTGGACCTGAGTAACAACGAGCTGCAGGATTCAGGAGTGAAGCAGCTGTCGGCTGGACTGAAAAGTCCACACTGCAGACTGGAAACTCTCAGGTTAGTGTACTCCTGTTTGTGTTTGTATAATTATGACATTCTGAACTCTTACTAACTTAATTATATTCATTATTTAATGGACTTTTTATTTAATCTTTTTAGGCTATAACCTCAGGAGCTTGTCAACAGTGTACAGGTTTTTCCTAACCAAGCCGTCTTAACATTTAATAGCTAGACTGAATATTTATTGCAAATATGCATAATTAAAATTGTCCTAGTAAAAAAACAACATTTCAGAATATGTGTATTCATAACTTTACCAAATTGACAAACAATCAAAACGGGGCACCACCCTGGAATCAGGGAACAATAACTCATAGGTGGTGTTCTCTTTAAAAATACAGATCTTAATTACTTTGATTAATTGATCTCATATTTATAAAATGAACGGGAAGGGTGAAATTCGAGCACTGACCTGTTCAACCCGCTGTTACTACAACATATACACAAATAATCACAAACAACTTCTCTTTAAAGTATAATAGAATTTATTTAACTTCCAAATTATTGTCAAGCAATAGTTCTTCAATCAATAAACCTATTTACTTGTTACAACTACAACAAAACAAGATAAGCACATGTGGAGTGCGTGCGTGTGTGTGAGAGAAAGAGGGGGAGGTGTTTGAGATCACGTGGGTAGCTAAGCCACGCAAGATCAAGATGGCGGATGAAACACCGCGAGATGAAGATGGCAGATGAAACACCCTGAGATATGAGGCTCTTTGTAGTTTGTTAAGATTATTTTTTGTGCATTTTTAGGCCTTTATTGATAGGACAGCTGAAGAAATGAAAGGGGAGAGAGAGGGGGAATGACATGCAGCAAAGGGCCACAGGTCGGAGTCGAACCCTGGCCCACTGCGTCAAGGAGTAAACCTCTACATATGAGCGTCTGCTCTACCAACTGAGCTATCCGGGCACCCAGCTCTTTGTAGTTTTTAGCGCAAGGTGCAAAATGGCTACTCGAGGAAGATACACAAACAGGCTATTTAACCCCAAGATGGCAGGTAGTGAAACTTGGTTGCAACACCACGTGACTATGGGGTGGCCGTTACCTGATCTGTGTATGTGTGTGTGTTAGGTTAGTGTGTAAAAGAGGGAAGGAAAGCACACTTTAGAGAAAGAAAAACACTTGGAATCTTGATTTTCAAGGAAGTGCTAATATCCAATCCTCTCGTTCACTCAGGACCCTGACCTAATTTGACGTTATGGCAGGGGCTTGAGAAGTTGTCTAATGAGGGGATGTTTATTATACAGCGCTGGTGAGCTAACAGCTGACTCTTTGCGGCTATAATAACCAACCATTCCTCTAACACAGGGCTGTGGTATGACGGTCTCGTTACGTCGCAGCGCCGTGGTTTGAGTGACGAAAAGAAGGTTATTACCTCGCTTGTGCAGTAACTAAACTTCCCCGTGGCGAGAGATAGCAGTCACAGTTTCAATAAGCTACAGTATCAAACACAACATTTTCAACAGGTACCATGATCCAGTACTTTTACAGCGATAAATCGGACTCGGTGGTCCCAATCAGATTAATAGTAAGGCGTGCAACAGTAGCAATTATTAATCAATCACATTCAATGTCGTAACAAGTTGCAGCAATAGCGGTTACTTGACATTAATAACCTACCTATATTTCTCTGCTCAGAAACTTAAGCCTTCTAACTGTGTGTGTTCTCGTTCGTTTGGTCCATAGATGCTCCACGGTAAACAGAACAAAATCCGTCTCACTCGTCAGTGATTCACGGAAAAACCTGTTTCTCTCCAAAAGCAGTCGAGAACAAGTTAGTCGACTTTAAAGAAAAACGGTGTTCCTGTTGTCCAATGTCTTGTAGAAAAACATTTTCTCTTCTGCAGAGATGAAACACTGATGTGTGTTTCAGAGGATCCAGGGTGTTTCCAGAACACCAAAAATAGTCCACTCGTCCGGAAAATGAGACTATTTAGTTAAAGTACAATGTTTGACTGTGTGCATCCTGTAGCAACTTGGCGTTGCAGTGAATGACACGGAGGAGAGCACCCTGTAGCCGCTCGCGCATGCAGTAGATGACAATGAGAGAAAATGGGTTTCCAGAGTATTTATACCCCCAGTCACCTGGGCATGGACCCCTCCTGCGTTCAGGGACCCCGGCCAATAGGGAATCAGAGTTTTTAGACCTCCTGCCATTTTGAAACCTCTTTACTCATGGAGGTGCAACTTTTAGGCTTTAGAGTTTGCATGGAGGCCAAATGTCCTTGTTTAATGAGGCCACATGTTGGCCACATGTTGGTCATGTGAGTTCCTTTGTTTATGATCAGTTTAATCCCACTGCTCCGGTCCCAACAACAGCAAATTAAAAGACAAATCTGTGAAACTAAGCAAAAAGACAAGCTGATGAATGAGGAAATGAGGAAAAAATTACTCTAAACGCATATAAAAACATATATGTCACATTTCAGATCTCTGCCACTACAGGGGGTTATTTAAAAGAAAATCTCAGAAATTTGTTCTATGTGGTCTATTTAGTCTGTGTTATGCCCCCCATAATTTTCCTTTAAGGGGGAATAGGCCCGGGTTCTTATGGGTTAAATCTGATGTCTTCCTTATTAAAACAACCATTGCTTGTAATTGTTTTCTTATGTTTTTCTGATTCCTCTTCAGACTGAGTGCCTGTAACCTGTCAGAGAGAAGCTGTGAAGCTCTGTCCTCAGTTCTCAGCTCCCAGTCCTCTAGTCTGAGAGAGCTGGACCTGAGTAACAATGAGCTGCAGGATTCAGGAGTGAAGAAGTTGTCGGCTGGACTGAAGAGTCCACACTGCAGACTGGAAACTCTCAGGTTAGTGTTCAGTTATTTGAAAACCATTACCCTCTGAGCTGTTATTTTCTTTATATATGTGTTTTTAAATGAACTGACTACAGGCCAACCTTTCAGAGAGAAGATGTGAAGCTCTGTCCTCAGTTCTCAGCTCCCAGTCCTCTAGTCCTCTATTGACTCAGGAGCGTGTCAACAGTGTATTGTCTTGGTTCATGGTATTTTGCTAGACATCTCTGGTTCAATGAAGACAGAATCAGCAGTGCTCTATATCGTTCATTTATTTTCTTAATAGACACACTAACTGAATGACTCTGCATGAACAAACTGTTAACATAGTAAGGACACATAACCCCACCCCCAGGTAATCAGTTCATTGAGAACGGATGGGTCTGAGGCATGACGTCACTGTGGAGGTGCGATGGTTTAAATCACCTAAAAGTTGCAACACGGCACATAAACTGGACTTGGATATAGAGTTAGTTTCCTATGTATATATATATTGTACAATGACCCCATTTTGATATTTGGCAATACATTGAATGAACTAATGATTGGGGGTGGCAGTAGCTCAGTCCGTAGGGAGTTGGGTTGGGAATAGGAGGGTCGCCGGTTCAAGTCCCAGTACGGACCAAAGTACAGAGTGTGGATTGGTAGCTGGAGAGATGCCAGTTCACCTCCTGGGCACTGCCAGGTGCTCTTGAGCAAGGCACTGTACCTCCCCAACTGCTCAGGGCGCTGGTCCAGCACTGGCAGCCCACTCACTCTGACATTTGTGCATGAATAGGTCCTGAGCATGTGGGGATCAATAAACAGAATAAATAAATAAATACATAAATAAATAAAATGTGGAAAGATCTGCCTGAACCAACACTACGCTCCAATAGTGTGTGTGTGTGTGTGTGTGTGTGTGTGTGTGTGTGTGTGTGTGTGTGTGTGTGTGTGTGTGTGTGTGTGTGTGTGTGTGTGTGTGTGTGTAGTCTGTCAGGCTGTCTGGTTTCAGAAGAAGGCTGTGCTTCTCTGGCCCCAGCTCTGAGCTCCAACCCCTCCCATCTGAGAGTGCTGGACCTTAGCTACAATCATCCAGGAGACTCGGGAGTGAAGCTGCTGTCAGCTGGACTTAAGGATCCAAACTGGAGACTGGACACTCTCAGGTATGGACAGATGGACAGACAACAGCAGCTCTCCCACTGTTTCTCTGTCACTAACTGATGAACTCTGGTTCATGTTTAATGGAAGATCTGAGTGAAGGTGTATGAAGTTGATTCTGACGTTGTTTCTTCCTGCAGGACGGACCATGGTGGATTGCAGTGGTTGAGACCTGGTCTGAGAAAGTGTGAGTGTGTTTAAAGTTTGATTCATGAGAACTCAGCTGCATGTTACACTAGATTTTAACATTTTGTTGACTAAAGTACGATGATGAATTTCTCCAGAATTTCAGTCAGGATCTGTTTTCTGTGGCTGGAAAGATGTTAGAATTCAATCAATCAATTTAAAATCCACAAACGCAACAAAGTGAGCAAAGTGATCCAACGTAAATAATTAAAATAATTCATTAACAGTCTAGCCAACAGAAAGCTAACTTAGTTTTTTTGACTGGAGGACGTTTAATTAACTGTATTTGCTGATTCTTGGTATGAACATTAGCTTCGGTACATCGGTCAGAATGCATCTGACAGGACCCCAGTATCAGTTTACTTAACTTTATTGTGTTAGGTTGAAGACACAGTAATGCACACGGCACTTATTCACTTCAGACTAAATCTGTGAACCTGAGGCTCTGCAAACAGAAATGGGAACTCCAGGGAGGAGTTAGTGCATATAAAATACAATCCAACATTAAGTATGCTTCACATTCTTCAGATACAGTTATACATATTCATAACTAAACAAATGAACTGAAGTTATTTGATTTAATAGCAAACTAAAGTGCTCAAAATACCTTAATATCAAAGTATTATACATTTACAAAGGAAACTTACTTAGAACGTAATCAGAACAGGTGAACGTGCTTGAAATGTAACAGTTTTGTAACTTTGTGTGGGAATAGCAGGTGCAGAAAGACAACATTCCCGCACACAGACACCTACACTCAGACACGCACATATAAAGACGCACAGATACACACAGAGACGCACAGACACACAGACACATAGACACACACACACACACACACACACACACACACACACACACACACACAGCAGGCCCAGTTAGGAGGAGAACACAGTTAATTTTCACCTACAATTATTACACAATTATTACACTCGGGTCCAGTAGACCCGAACACCTCATATGTAATAGTTATGTGTAGGGGGGTGTACTGTGTGCAGTCATTGAAAATAAGTTATTTTTTATGTTCTTGACAGAAAATGAGCCAAGGCCAATGAGTTTGAGTTAGAAGAAATAATAAATAGCATAAGCTTTCTTTTAGCAAACACTAAAAACGGGTCCCACAGACCCGAACACCATACAAGGGTTAACACAATAGGAAGCCATTATGGCAGTGACAATATTCTGCAGAGAGGCTTAATTAATTAATTTCCATTGCCTATACAGCCCCATGTTGGGACCAAGCAGTGTGTTAACTGATTTTAAACAAAGAACTGATTTTAACATAAGGATACATGGGGCCAACGTGCCTGAGACAAAGAGTGTACCTCTATGTGAAAATACGAAGCCACGAGGGAAAGAGCTCCACAATTGCCTGAAGTCTAAAGAACGCTGATTCTTCCTATTGGCTGGAGAAACCCTGAACGCACCACATGAGTCCACATCCGGTGCTGCGGAATAAATACTCTGCGCAGACACCCCTCCCCGCCTTCCACCGCAGCGCGAGTTGCGAACAGGTCGACATGACAAACGTTTGTGCTGTATTTAGTTCATTTTCTGGACAAAAGTGGACTATTGTTGGGTGCTTTGGAAGCATATTGGATCCTGTGAAACATGCTTTCATACGTGTTTTCATACCTGCAGAAGAGGAAAACAACGTTTTTCTTCTCAAAGTCGACTGGAACTGCTCTCTACTGCCTTTCTGGGGAGAGACAGTTTTCCGTGAATCGCTGTTTTGTTGTACCGTGGAAAAACGTGGAAAAGTTTCTGGGCAGAGAAACAGGTGTGTGTTTATTAATGTTAGTGATGCTAATGCTGCAACCCTGTTACGATATTAATGTGATTTGATTAATAAGTGCTACTGGTGCGTGTTTGATTATTAATCTGATTTGGGACCACCGAGTCCAGGTTTTGCTGTGAAAGCACCAATGACGGTGCATTGTTGATTTTGTGTTTGAATAATGTAGCTTAGTTAAACTGTAAATGCTACAATTGCTATCTCCTGCTGTGGATAAGTTAATTACTTTACAAGCAAGGTAATATCGAGAAGAAATCAGCTTTTAGCCCACCAGGCTGTATAATAAACAATCCCCTCGTTCGCAAGCTTCTTAGCCTCCGGCTGTCATGGGACAGCTGTCCTGAGGGTGTTTGTGTCTGTTTCTCTCTCCCCTTTTCCCTGTCTGTGTGTCTGTTTTGCCGGAGCGGCGGAATGTAGGTCAAGGGGCGTGGCCGGGTGATCTACCTACCTGCACTGCTGCTGGCGATTCTTCAATCACATCTGCTCAGCTGTTGCAGATTCTCCTAATCACGGCTGCAGTATTTAGCCTGGTTGGAACCTGCATTCGTCTATCATGAGTTTTTGTCTGCCAATGCAGATTGAAAAGCTGCAATTCTCATTAATCTTAATTAAAGTCTTGAAATCCCTGACTAACACTCTGACATTTGACAGTAACAAAGCTATTACTCACCAGGGGTGTGTGACCTCTGTAACATCCTGACACGATTAGGTTGTAGTAATTAGCGTAATTTGCAGTCAACACTTAAATTAAGGAGCCACAGGTTAAAGTCTTTCACCTGTGTGCTTGCATCAACCTTTTTCACAGTTAGTTTTCCTTTGTCACCACAAAAGAATTTAGCCCTGGTAGCAATCCATTTACTAACAGGTAAAATGAGTTGCTTTGATTACCAGAGGCTGGAAGCGAATGTTCCCAATGAGCCAACCGACACAGTTCTGAAGAATGTGGTCGTTGGTCTCATCCTAGACTCCTCAGAGGATAGGGATAACCTTGATGGTTATAAAGCTAGTACCTGCGACAAGATGCTCCAGGAACTATTAGCTTACATGGCACAGCCGTCTGGGACATGGAAAGGTTCCATTGAAAACGGGCTTGGTCAATAAGTGCTCATGTATCAGCGCAAAACCATCGGCAACGCACTGTCCTCCAGGCTCACCTGTCACAGCTGCAGAACAGCTAGGAAGCTGAGCAGCGCAAAACAGCTTGGCTTAGACAGGGAGCCCAAGCCAGGCATGATGAGATCTTCCGGCTAGAGGAGAGCCATGAAGATCTGGGTGCACAGCCCTGGCGTGCCGAGCAAAGAACAGAGTTCTACTCTCCTCCCCTTCGGAGGAGAGACCACTCCCTTTCTCCTCCTCCTTGCTCTCCTCCCAGTCAGAGAGACCTTCCCTCTTCTCCACCACCTCGTTGGAGAAAACCATCTACTTTACCTTCCCAGAGGAGAGACTCTTCTTCTTCATCTCTTCCCCCTCGGAGGACGGATTACCACTCCCCTGCCAAAAGGGGGAGGGGTCTCTTGCAACATCAGAGAAACAGGTAGAATTAGAGTTGTCCACTGACAAACGGTATGCGCTACAAAGCTCGGCATCCCGCTTTGATCAGACTCCATCCCCACCTCCAAAGGGGAGGAGCCGTCCTCAACTGAGTGACTATGATTCTTCTGATGTTTCGAACGGCCCACTTTGGCTCCGAAAACATGATCTGCGCACTCGCCCGATCAAGGAGCCTTGTCCAAGAATCACGTGATTCTGCCTTTGACCCTGAGCCTGATCTTCCTACCACAGCCAACAGTCCAGCCGACTTGGATGAAACTACTTGGCCCCCCTTGGAGCCTCTAGGCACTTCGGTTTACTCAGAGACCACGGCTAGCAGCCTGGTGAACTCCAGTAGTGAGGTGTCAGCTCTGGTCACACTTGAGAGTTATCAAGAGCTCTATCTCTATCGGCCTGTTGGCTGGACATAGGTGCTCCCCCCTTCAAGGAGACACCCCAGCTAATTTCTGATTGCAACAACTTTCTTCCTGAAGAAACCAGATCTCCACCCTGTAAAAGGGAAGATTACTGCCAAACCCTGTGTGGTAAAAGTGGACTTTCATCCACCGCAATGGATACTTTGTGTAGCTACAAGCCACACTCTGCCTGGACTCCACCCCTGCCAAAGGGGTAAGGAGCTTCCAATCACTCAGACAGCACATGTTCAGCCCAACATCCAAGGTACAGAAACCTCAGCAGTGGCAAAAGGGGTTGTGAGCACCCTAGCCCTGCTGGACTGTGTCTCCAGGATGAGTCAGATATATTCTAACACTTCTGCAGAAGTCAATAGAGCAATGCTCCCCCTAAATACACCAGTACTAGCTGTAGCATGCAGCTACCTGCAAGATAAGTTGCCCATCAATATTTGGTCAATATCACACCCCAGAGGATGACTCTTGTACATCCTATTCACAGCTGTGTCAGGGACACAGAAGACTTGGACACCGGTCACAACTACCTGAAACCGGGCCCACTCAATGACTGTCACTGTGGACACAGTCAGGTTCAGGTCAACACCCTGAAGCCACTTGATCCTGCAGGCAGTCTACCAGCCCCAGACGGACATGTCACAGTCATTCATGAGCCTAGGGGACCTCCTCCTTCCAGAGCCTGATCCTGGCTCTGACTATTCCTTGCTGCCGGCGAGCCTACAGCCACCACAGTCTGGCAGCCTTGATTTTTCCAACCCTCACAGGTCTTTCCTTTGCTCGCTGAACAACAGCGATGCACCGCGCAGCACCTGTATGGTTGAAGGTGCACCCCTTTATGGCGCCACGCCCACAGATGTGCCCATATCACTTTGGCCAAAGAATCCTGCTGTCAGGCCAGACTTGCACCATGACTTGCACCCACCTGACCCACCTCCAGCTTTTGCACAGCAAAACCACCGCCTTCCTTCAGAGTCCCCGCAGACTCGCCTCAAGGCGGCTGGAGCAGGTGCCTCCTCTGCACTCCAGAGAAAGGGGGTCATACTCTTATGGCCCCACCTCCAAGTAAACTGGATCGGCCCAGTTACTGGGCGAGGTAACCAGTACCTCCTCATCGTCACGTGCACTCTCACCATGTGGGTTGAATGCCTCTCAGAACCCAACTGCAGAGCTGTGACAACTGCGGTTCTGCTTCTGAACCACACGTTCAGTCAGACCAACTCACTGCGGTCCTCACTCCCAGGAAAAATAGCAACCTCTGCACCTGGAAAGGGGAAGGGAGGCACTCTGTTGGCATGCACTCCCATCCTAAACTTTTTCAAACAGTAATCAAACTACTTCAAAGCTTCGGTAGTAAAAGCTCTTTGGTCAACAAACTCGAGCCTTGAAAGGATGTCAGCTGGCCTGGTTTTCTTGGACCTCATTGAGTAGAGCCCTAAATCTGCTACTAACACTGTTGTGCAATCTTCACAGGTACATCTGAGGTATAGTCTTGGCAGTACAATCCCAAATTTCAGTAGCTCATAAGAATGAGACATAGGACTCGGACACTAGGGGGTGTGACGAGACACGTAGCTCACGAGATGAGACAAGACACGAGATTGGGTTCACGAGATCGAGACGAGATGAGATTTTAACACTATTTACAGAAAACTTCAATGGAGAAATAAGACTGGAAAAATAGCCCTGTATTCACTTGAGTCTTCAATTTCAAGTAAATTTGTCAATGTACAGTAGAGAAATAAAGTTTATTTTACTATTGTTTCGCATTTATTACGTTCTAAATCACAAATAAATTAACATCAAACACTCAACAGATGATTTTTGTGAAGACCGATGCTCTTTTCTTCTCCTTCACCTCCCTTTCTCCCTCTCTCTCTGTCTCTCTCTGTCTCTCTGCCTCTCTCTCTCTGTCTCTCTCCCTCTCCCTCTCCCCCCTCTCACTCTCTCTCTCAATGTATGTGTATGTGTATATTTAGTGCTAGAAATTCAATGGCTTTTTAATTTCAAAATCCGATGAAACTTCCATAGAGAACGGACGGGGGATTTTCTGTGCTATCAAGGCTGCTGCTCTGCACTTATGTACTGATATCGCGAGACACTTTTTACCTCAATGAGAAATCTCGTCACGTTTAATCTCGCGATTTCTCATAAGGGACGAGATGTCGTCACACCTCTAGTAAACACTGTGCTCTAGTGGTGAAACACCGGATTCGGCAATTGGAAGTGTGCACATCTCCACGAGGATTGTCCATCTTCCCACTAGAAGAAAAACTCCCACAATACTCAGTGGCTATGATGACATTACACAGTGCAACAGCTTATTATTTATGGGCCTTTTTTACAGTTACTGATATAAGGGGAATAGCACTGTTGCCTTCAAATGCTGCTTGTAAACTCGTTCTTTACAAGTTTGACAGATGTATTCCTTCACTTTTCTTCTCCAGATGTTTTTAATAAATCATTGTTCAACTACAAGCCATAAACACAACATGACATAGTTGATATCTAAAAGATGTAGAATAAAGTGAGTTGAGGTGGATTTACCTTCCAGTTCCTTCCTGAATGGAGACCTGGGACCAAATGTACGACACATACGCACAAATACCACAAATACTTTCACACATAAACTGGTATTTCTATAAACAGAAGGTGTGCACGTCACACTGCAGGGTACGTTTTTTCACTTGCAAAAATTCTACTTGCCCGCCCCAAAGTCAGGCCCCTATACACATTTTTTTTTTTTTATTAGTGATTATCAAATAATGACAAAAACTCAACTAAGTTGTTATAGTTTATCGTAATTTATTTGTATAAACACATTATGAACAGTGTCATATATGAGTTAAAGTTCATATTGAAAGTGGAGGCTATTACCTATAAAAAACTATCAATCTAATATCAGCCACCAACCTGTGTCACTATGTGCCACACTTAACACCCTGAGATTAAGGGCGTTTTGGTTTCACACTGCAGTTATGCAAGCGCACTAAAGATCTATACGTGACAAAACTACGTCCTGCCGTCATCACATACGTGAGCAGCGTCTACAGATACTTATAATTGATTGGTTTGTAGACAGGCTTCCCCGTCCTCTCGTCTCCTCTCTCTGTGTCGGAGTTTTTTCAGCTGACTGCTGCTCTCCTCTACTGCCGCGGCTCTTTTTGTTTTGTTGTGATGTTGAGAAGCAAGACACTGGAACTTTCTGGAGAATTTATTCAGAGACAAACGGAAACCTACACTGTACATTTACTACCACTTAACAAATAAACTGCTGATGTATTCTCTGCTCTGATAGCCGACAGCTGTCTGCTCTGAGCGCATTCACCGTCACTCTCTCATGTAGCCTACACACTAAACACCGAGCTATTCCTTAAAGGATCTTCCCCGGTCTTGTAACACAAGGAGAGCCTGCCAGAGCTTCTTCTATTTGGTCCGAAAGTCCGAACCATCCAAAAAATGCTTTCACACTGTAAACGAACCGGACCATGACCACCTCTTTTGGTCGGACCAAAATTTGGTCTTTTGATCCGAACCGTGGTCTGGGGGAGGTTTCACACCTCTAATTTTGGTTCGGATCAAACTGAAAAGTCCGAAAGTCCGGACCAAATGAGGTATGTGTGAAAACGCCCTAAGATTTGTGTAGCAACTGCGTGGCCAGCACAGAATCTTCACAAATCCATTTTTTTTTTTTTAGAGGGAGCCAAAAAACACTATTACAAACGCCAAAGTTGTTTTTACTTGTAATACTTTACTTTGTCCACCAGATGGAGCCACTGTACTTTTCTGCCAACCACAGGTACTGGATGTCTTTATGCAATGCAATGTCCAATGTTTTTAATATTCCCAACCCCTGCCAAAGAGTAAAACTTAAGGTACTGATTGCTTTCAACTTAAACTCACCTCATAAGCAGCCAAGCTTCCACCTTTTCAGGCAGACAGTCATATGAGGTGAATGTTTATTTCAACCAGTCCCTTCTGTTAATTTTTGTACAGTTAAAAACCTCCCCACGAGACTTCTGGTGTGCGATATGGCCGACAGTCTTTTTTTCCCAAGCTCCCATGGGGAATACCTTACAGTCTTAGACTTGTTTGTTTACTTATTCTACTTCTACAGTCCAGCCAAAGCACTACAACCTGCCATTTATATCTAACTATATTTGGCAGCACTTCATCATGTCGTAAGGATGTCCAACAGGTCAAGGAAAGAAAAGAAAAAAGGGGGAAGACTTGCTGCCAGGCGCTGTGCTCACCACGCTAACGGCTATGTTAGCCGAACACAAGACTGCGCTCCTAGCTGAATTCAACACGGCGTTTACCAGACTCAAGGCGAAACTAGATAACATCCAGACCACCATATTGGATCACCAACAGCGTCTTTCATCACTGGAGACATTCAACAACACCAAAAGCCAGAATATGACTACCGTGGAGGCTATGCTAGCTACGGTGTTTGACGAGAATGCTGAGCTACAGGCCAAGCTTATCGATCTGGAAAACAGAGGCCGACGGAATAATATAAGAGTAGTGGGCCTTCCGCAGAATATCTAAGGGGCTCAACCGACAGCCTTTTTTTCTCAACTTCTAGTGGAGGTGCTTGGCGAACAGATACTGGATTCAGCCCCGAAGTTGGAACGAGCTCACCGCACGCTGACGGTGAAGCCAGGGCCCGGCGAGAAGCCCAGGGCAGTTGTAATGTGATAGCAGATCGCCAGCTAGTAGTGCACGAAGCGGCAAGCTGATATACTGCTGAATACAAGGACTCCCCGATCCACATCTTTGAGGACTATTCTCTGAGATACTTGAGCAATGCTCCGCATACCGAGATGTGGTGAAAGACCTCTATGGCTTAGGCCTCAGGCCTGCACTTTACTACCCGGCCAAGCTGTTTATTTCGACCAGGAAAGGGCCGAGGCGTCGGCTTATTCCCCCCAGGACCCCTCAGGACTTCATTTCTTCTTAGCGCCGACGCAGTTCGGGACCCACAGAGGATTGAAATTGCCTAGCAACATGGCGGCTACGTTAAAACTGCCAGGAGAGCCGGCTTTTGTTTACCTCACGCCCACGCGGTGGGCTAACGTGGCTTGCTAGCTCGTGGCGGTGGGCCACCGCTTGCATCCGGCCTGCCAGGGCACGCTAGCCCCCTACCTCGCTGGGCATTGGACCGGTAAGACTGCTCTTAACTGTAGGCTACAAATGTTACCTTAAGTTTTTCTTAGTACTGCACTTTTTTATTTCTGACTTTACTGGCCTTTAGCTGACGTTGCTGGTGATCAGCTGGCTCTTTTGAATTTACTCTTTGCCCAGCCTGGTTGGGACCGCCGTGGGCCTCACGTAGCCAAGGCTGCAATGAGGCAACATATTTCTGCAATGTTTTTGTTTGACTATACTTGTTTAACTATGCTTCTCCTGTTCAAAGTCATAGTAGCGATGCAAGAATCCTTTTTGTGAATCTGTATTTTCAAGTCGCAGGTGATATTTCATTAAACTTTCCCATGCTCACTCCTTTTTTTATATACGCCCTGCTGACTCAGTACCTTGTTGGTACTGCGATCTTGTCTCTGTTTTTCCACACTGTCTTTACTTTTATTTTCATAACTGTACATGTAACATATATACATATATATGTATATACTTATACATACTTTATAACCGTAATGCTGCCAAGCTGAAGGCCTGTTTATGCTGATATTGTTCTGTTATTGTACTGATCTGTTGTTTAGGGAGTTGAGAACACTTTGGAATCCATGCTGATGTGTGGATGGCACAACGCTGTGCAATGGACACTCAAGGTTCAGTTAGTTATCTGGGATTTCAGGTCAGGGGACTCAGGCTCGATCGATAGTTACGTGATGCTCTCTTCTGCCTGTCCTATGTATGTATGTATGTATGTATGTGGGTGTGTTTGTTGTATGTCGTTCGTGTTTCTTTTTTCTTTTTTTTGTCTTTCTTTCTCTCCCTCCCCTTTCCCTGCCACTCCCCCCTTACCCTCACTCCTCGCAGCTGCCAGCTCCTTCACACTGCCCTCCCTCTCACCTCCCAGTACCAGACTCCGCTTCGTCTACTCGACAGAAAGGTATGACCAACACGAACAAAGCAATTAGATTTATCTCGTGGAATGTGAGGGGAGTAGGTGGCCCCACTAAGAGCGACAAGATTAGGCCCACTTGCAACAGCTCAAAGGTGACATATTTTTTATTCAAGAGACCCACCTGCACAATAGAGAGGTTACATGGCTAAAAAGGGGCTTGGTTGGCCACATTTTTCACTCACGATTTAATAATAGGACCAGGGGCACCGCCATTGTGATCTGCAAGAACGTTATGTACGAACCAGGAAAAATGGTGTCGGACCCTGACGGCTGCTTTGTGGTTGTCGCCGACAAATTGCAAAACGCACCTGTCATTTTGGCCGGCGTCTACGGCCCCAACTGGGATGACTGCTCATTTGTATCCACATTTTTCACATCGCTCCCAAACATCGAAAATCATCATATCATTGTGGGTGGAGATTTTAATCTGGTCCAGGATCCTGCATGCTTTTGCCAAACAACTTGGGCTCACTGACTTCTTCCTTCTAGACGATAGACTGCTCTCCAAGATTAAATCCAGCGACTACCACAGTATCGTAATATCAGATCACGCACCAACCTCCCTTGATCTCTACTTTCACGCTCACTCTAACCCCTTCAAGCAGCAGAGGTTTAATTCCTCTCTACTAGCGGAGGATCACTATAAGCGATTCCTACACTCCCAAATCACTCTATTCTTTGAGTTGAATGATCTGCCGGACACAAACAGAGGCGTACTATGGGAGGCTTCGAAAGCCTATATCAGAGGACAGCTTATCTCCTTCGTCTTAATTTAAAAAGAGTTGAAATGTCCCGAACGGCGGACTTGCTACTGAAAATTAAGGACATCGACGACAAACTCGCGGCCGGCCCAGACCCTACCCTTTAAAGAGATCGTCTTAGACTCCAGACAGACTTTGATCTCTTATCTACAAATAAATCCAAGCTTTGTCTGCTCAAGTCTAGACAGCGCTTTTTTGAGTAAGGGGATAAAGCTGGGAAGCTTCTGGCTCATCAGGCCAGAGCCGAGGCAACCTCATGGCCAATTCCTGCCATTAGAGCTAACTCAGGCGAGATCCACACTGATCCTGTCAATATTAGTGAATTATTTGCCAAAATGTATGCTGAACTGTATACCTCTGACTGCCCTCCCATTGCAGACGACAAGCTTAATGATATAACCTTTCCCCAAATAGACATCAAATTTGGGAATGTCTTGGGTGGCCTTATAACCACTGCTGAGGTTCAAGGAGCCATTAACTCGCTACAGAGCAGTAAATCCCTGGGGCAGGATGGCTTCACTGTAGAGTATTATAAAACATTTTCCGCTCTCCTCACGCCAGTTCTAAGAGATGTGTACAATGAGGCTTTTCGTCATCGTCGCCTACCAAACACCCTAAGACCACTATCTCCCTAATTCTTAAGAAGGGGAAAGATCCCCTGCTTTGCGTCAGCTATAGACCAATCTTACTCCTCAATGTGGACCTCAAAATTCTCTCAAAGATTCTTGCACTCCATTTTCAACGGGTGATGCCCTCCATTATCTCGTTAGATCAGACAGGGTTCATGCCTGGCTGTCAGTCTTCCCACAACACTAGACGCCTACTTAACATCATTCACTGGTCAAGTAATAATACCCCGGAAATCGTGGTGTCCCTTGACACCGAAAAGGCCTTCGTCAGGGTCGAGTGGGGGTACCTATAAGAGGCAATGGCCAGGTTTGGTCTGGGCGACAATTTTATCCTCTGGGTCAGATTATTATATTCATCCCCGATGGCCTCAGTTCAAACTAACGACACGTTGTCACCCCTTTCCTTTTCTTACCGCTCTCCCTCGTGGGATAGATACATTTCATTAAGATGGTTGCCCTCCCCAAATTCCTTTACCTCTACCAGCATATCCCTGTACTTATCGCAAAATCTTTTTCAAACAAGCTGGACAGGGCAATATCTAAATTTCTTTGGGGCGGCAAATCCGCTAGGATCTGAAAGGCGATATTACAGTCCACTAAGACTGAGGGGGGTCTGGCACTCCCTAACTTATAACTTACTAAGTTATACTGGATGAGCGACGACTGCGCCTCACTAGCTGTCTGGGTACATTTGGAGAGGGAGAGTTCACACCTTCCACTGCGGTCGGTCCTCTGTTCCCAACTCCCTCTGCCTTCAACATCTGGGTGTACATGCCCGATTGTATCCCTCTCGCTCAAGATCTGGAGTCAGGTTAGTAAAAACTTACAGGGCCCTTCCGTCTTGACCCCACTGCTTAAAAACCACATCTTTACACCTTCAAGTTCAGACCTGGCATTTAGGGCCTGGTACATTAATGGCATTGTCATTGTCGAGGACCTATACAAGGATGGCATATTTGCGTCCTTCAGAGCTCTCTTCCCTTTATGGTTTGCCGAAGTCACACTTCTTTCACTTTTTCCAGATCAAAGACTTTGTCAAGAAGACATTCCCCCACTTTCCCCCAAAACCCTGATGGACTCCCTCCTGGCGATAGACCCCAACTATAAGAAATGCGTTTCTGTATTGTACGATTCACTAAGCTCAGCCTCCGCGAACCTTCGTACTTTGACAAAAGCCACGTGGAAGGGCGATCTGAACTTGACTATTACGGACCAACAATGGGACTTAGCTCTGGCTATGGTTCACTCTTCCTCCATATGTGCTCGACATGGCCTAATCTAATGCAAGGTCTTTCATAAAGTCCACTACACAAACGCAAAATTGTCTAAAATATACTCCACTGACTGTAACTGGTGTAACCAGTCCCCTGCCAACCATACTCATATGTTCTGGTCTTGCCCTAAATTAACAACCTTCTGGATGAGCATTTTTGACACCATGAGCAGAGCTTATGATCACACTATCCCCCCTAACCCTTTGTCAGCCATTTTTGGCATTTCTCCTGATGCTGACCTCCCTGTTGCACTGAGGCGGGCCCTGGCGTTTACATCTCTGTTAGCTCGGAGACTGATCTTGCTCAACTGGAGGCTCTCCCGACCCCCTACACACGACCGTTGGATTAAAGAAGTGCTCGACAACCTGAAGCTTGAGAAACTTAGATCATCTTTGAAAGGCTCTATCTCCACATTCATAGAGACATGGAACCCTTTCCTTGAAATTGTTGACTCCCTCAGCTTATTTCCCGACTTGGAGGACTGAGTTCCTGCTAGACTGCTCCACTCGAAGTCAGCTGCCCCCCACCCCCCCTCCTCTCCCCTTTGTCTCTTTTTTTCCCTCCTCTCTATCTTCCTGCATTTCTCTTAATTTGTTCATGTACTTGTTTATCTGTTTATTTGTTGTCTTTTGGATGTTATGCGCCCTTGTTGGTGTGTGTCTGTCTGTGTGTATGGGTCTGTGTTGTCTGTCCCCGTCTGGTTTTGGACCTGATCTGGGTTGGGGTGGGTGGGGGATTTTGGGGGAATTGACATACGGTTTATCCTATGCTTCGTTCACCACTGCCTGTATTATGTTCACCACTGCCTGTATCATGTATGTCATTTGTTCTGAAAACTAAATAAAAAGTTGACCTCCCCACATTTCCCCAGTCACTAGAAAACAGCATCAATGAACCCTGTATTGTTTTAAACACACTGCTCGAGCAGCCTCCCGCTTGCCCCCAATTCAACACAAACAATTCTATATATAATGAATTATCTTATTTACAGTCACTACTTTTTTAAGATTATTTTTTGGGCTTTTCCGCCTTTAATTGATAGGACAGCTAGGTGAGAAAGGGGAGAGAGGGGAAAGACATGCAGGAAGTCGTCTCAAGTCGGACTCAAACCCTGGACCTCTGCGTCGAGTCATAAGCCCCTCAGTATATGTGCGCCTGCTGTCTACCCACTGAGCCAACCTGGCCACAAACAATCCTTTTTAAAATTAATTTAAAGTATGTACAATCCTATATGTAATTTTTCCTATTTTCAAGGCAAGGCAGCTTTATTTGTATAGCACATTTCAGCAACAGGGCAATTCAAAGTGCTTTACATGAAAACAGATTAAAAAATTTAAAACAGATAAAATACAGACTAGGCTCACTCTTGTGACCTTGGTCCCCCACTGAAAAAAATGGTACTTTGGATCAACTTAAAAAAATTACTCTAATTTGTTACAGCTAATTTTTTTAGTTTTGCCCAAATTATATTTCTGATTTAGTCTAAATATTAATTTTGATTTATTATAAATTAAAATATTTATTTATCCGAATTTAAAGATTTACATTCACACAAAGTAAAAATATGATTTGTTATAAAGTCCATAAACTATTATTTTACGTTGTTCCAAATTAAGTTTTCAATTTGGAGAAACCTAATATTACTATTACATCCAAGTATAATTTTTAGTTTAGAATAAACTAAAACTCTAATTTTGTTACAGGTATTTTTTTTAGTTTTGCTCAAATTATATTTCTGATTTAGTCTAAATATACATTTTTATTTATTATGAATTAAAATATTTATTTATCCGAAGTTAAAGATTTACATTCACACAATGTAAAAATATTATTTGTTATAAAGACCATAAACCATTATTTTACATTGTTCAAAATTAACTTTTCAATTTAGAAAAACCTAATATTACTATTACATCCAAGTATAATTTTTAGTTTAGAATAAAGTAATTAAAACACTCTAATTTTGTTACAGGTAATTTTTTTAGCTCTTCTCAAGTTAAAGGTTTGATTCAGTTCAAACTATAACTTTTACATATACCTTAATATCATTTCTTTAGTCACAAGCAAAAACATTACTTAATGTAGATCAATATAGTAACATCTTATGCATTTTTACAACTTAAATTTTACCATGAACAAAACTAACTGCTATAATATAAAACTAGAACTTTCACTTCAGCTAAAACATGTTACACTCAATGCTTAAATGACTTTAAATAAAGACAAGAATATTCTCATGAAAAGACCTTTGTTTAATGGGATGTCTTTTAAATGTGCATCACCTTTTGTAAAATAAAAAATAAACCTGCAGTGCATTTTTCAGCATGTTAAGCTAGCTGTTTCACACAATCACTTGAGGGAAAAAAAACCTGTATAGAATTAACCCTTGTGTTGTCTTCCGGTCGACCATGCACTTGTTGTCCTTCTGGGTCAAAGTTAACGTTAACGTTTAACGTCTTTGTCCCTTTTGTAAAGCACTTTTTTTCTATGTTTTTCTCACTTTTTTCGACATTTTCGATGCTATTTTTCACTAACACTAACTTATTACCACTAGTTTTACACTTATTTTTGGAATACATGGTCAATACATGTCATTTACAGGAAATTATACCTAACTCTGAAATGATGAATTATTTTGACTAATATTAGAGGAACTTATGTTGATGGATAATCACAGATGTGGATCTTAAAGTTTAGTCAACTTTTAAATCCATTTCAATTTTTTTTCAAATGCTATAAAATTGTTTTGGGTAATTTGGTTAAAAAAGAAACCCATATTTTTGATATAGAAGTTTTGAGAATGGGTCAAATTTGACCCGAGGACAACACAAGGGTTAAGTGAAATATGGTCTTTGAGAGTTTTTTTTTTACAACCATATGCAACCTTAATCACCTTTACAAAATCATGTAATGTAAACTTGTAAAACTGGTTTGTTTATCTCATTTTAAACTTGAGATGTATTGTGTAACAATACTTTCTAACCGTGCTAAAACGTGGCAATCCATCGAGAAAAGGACTATAATGTATGAATGTCACATTATTTTGAACTATTACAAATAACAGGAGTTTTATAAGTAACAAGAGACCAAAACAAATTGAGAAAATACAGTTCAACTGCTGGTGGTGCAAACTATGAACAGCAGCAGTCATGTTCTCATAATTGCTGTATATTACCACGGTCCACATTAGCTTTTACTATTCTCTAAAACCCCACTAGGCTTCTGACACTTGAAAACAGATTGCAATCCTTTTGTCTTTTGTACCAGAAGACATTTTAGAAATTAACATTCACCACACAAAGTGATGTTTTCCATGCAAGTCTACTTTTTCCTTCACCGTTTACAGAACAAATTCTTAATTTCTCAATTTGTTGAACTTCTATTCTTTTTTTTTAACTTGACAACTCCACCAGAACCACACTGACAGTGTTATGTTACCAGACATGGGTTTCCACAAAAAAATGAGAAAAATTCTGTAAATGAAGTATGTGTCTCTTATTTACATTTAACAATGACCCCTTTCATTCTCCTGCAAGGTTTGTGAATACAAGCTAGAACACAGAACAAAAACATGCTGTATCCAAATGTCTGTTTCTTCGAATAATCCATTCTTTAGAGCTTGACACTCATTGTCTTTGGTTCAATCTCCATGAAGATTTTCTGCAGCGCATCAAAAGTGTATTTGAGCTCACCTGGATAGCTCAAGTTTAGAGCGTAGATGAGGCCAAATAACATGGCCCATGCATGTGTAACTGATGGCAGCTTGTTAAGGACTTCCACGCCTTCTATTACAACCCCAACATCCTGTGGTGGCTGGAGAGGATCCTCCTCCTCCCTTATAACAAACACTGCCATTGTACACCTCTCGAGCTCCGTTTCAGCTTGGTCCTTCTGAGCAACCTTATATAAAGACAAGAGATTTATTTTAAAAGTTATTCTGATTAAACCTTTGTGTTGCACCAATATAAAGAAATACCCATGCAAACGTTTTTTTTTTAAATCAAATTTGTAAATACAAATTAATTAAATTAATTGGGGGTCTTTTGGAAATGTAATGACTTGCAAATTCCAGCAGATAGTAAATGGCAGCTCCTCCAAGTATTTTTCTCATAGCAAACATTTGACTTCATCACAAGTAAAGCATTAGTAGAAGTATTACTATTGTCCTCCAAAACATAACAAAAACATTAACAGTACATACTTCTAGGGTTGCACTATAATGACACAACTGCCTTGTGCTTTCATATTTTCAATAGTTTCAGAATCTGTCCACAGCTTGATACCTTACACAATGCAATATTTGGAATGTCCAGGCTTCCATTGCTCTGTCTGCACTACTGCTGCTGCTCTGAAGAGAAATATTTTATGTAATATATTATTTGTTTTTTTTGACCGGATTCTCTTCTATGTAGCTTGATGCGGCAAGGTTTTTTTTTTTTTTTTTTATCTCTTACACTCATCTATGCTGAGAAAACAGGGATTCAATCAGTTCTGCTGAATTGATTCTTCCCTTAACACTCAGTAAGGGCACTTCAAATCAAACTGTAATAGGAATAAAATTAGAGGAATAAAAGTTACCAGCACATGCTTTATTTTAACAAGTTTAGAATTTTTTGGGATTTAAAAACACCCAAAAAGTTTGCACTCATAAATATCGAAAGACATTTCAAAATAAAAAAATAAAAAAATGCTGCTACTAACATCTAACGTTCAAAAACTATACGTTGGATAATTTCTCATTGATAAACACCCTCAAAAGTAGTTATAATTTTTAAACAGTACATTACCATGGAAATCTTTACAATGTCAGCTCTACCTCCCACCAAATTTAAATTGACTCATAGCGCCACCGTTTGTTGTGGAGGAGGCTAGCTACGCTAAACTGGATAGCCACCTAGCAGACAGGGGTTGATTTTTGTTTTGGAAAGGGGAATAAATGTATTATGTCCTTCAAACCTCGCCAGGTAACGAGTATCAATATCACACATGATCTAGGTACAACATTTAACCATTACTAGCCCAAAATCCACAGAACCAGCCTGAAAATGAATTAAATCTGAAATGATTGTATGAAACTCTACGAAGCATAGCTGTGTAGTTGTCGCACCTGTTCGACTTTTAATATTTGTTTATCTTGTCCAAAGTGATTATTGCATATGACTACTTACCAGATACTCCTTGATAAGTTTGTCCACATCCTCCCCAAGGTACACAATAAGAGACTTCAGCAGGCACTCTCTCTTTACATTTACCTCAAGACTCTAGATGAGAGCACAAACAGTAAAAAATCATGCTGTTCAGTTTTACAACTTGATTGAAGATGCAACTGCCACACAATGCACATGGGTTCTTTGGTTAACAGTAATTGTTATTTACAAATGCTTTGAGTAAACCAGTTAAAAAGTCAGTCCAACTCAGAAGAGAAGCATGGCACATCTTCCAAAGTGTATTCTAACTCTACAAATTTGATTTGATGTACTGAGCGAGTACATACATACCTGATCCAAAAGTCTCAGTATGTTCCGGGTCTTCTCTCTGACAGCTCCTCCCTTGTTTCTGATGATATCAATCATCTTGCTGTGGTGCTTGTCCAAGGAAGCCAGGAACCGCGGTTGAAGGGGAACAGTTGTAATCCTCATGAATTCAGCATTGATCTTTAAAAAAAATAGCACATTACAAGATGTGGTGTGTAAGATCTTATTTTGACATCTAGGGCCTAAACATGCATTATGGCTCATTAGCAGATTTCTAATGGTAGGGGAGAATATTATAGAACAGAACTATTGCAATGGATTTACAAAAAAGTTACTTACCTCATCCATTGAGAACAATGCGGGCCATCTGACTTTTAAGTCCTCCACTCCTAATTCCTTCTCCACAATTTCATGTCTCCGCAGTGAAAAAGTCTTGGCCATTTTGTCCTTTATCAGTGCACGGTTGTTTCGTTTCATCACCTCACTTAGAAGTAACAGTCTCTCGTTTTCCAACTTGTCTGGGGTCTCTCCAGTTGGAATGTCAGGTATGTGGTTGGCTTCTCCTCTCTTAGGTCTCTTTACTTTTTTTGCTGGCAATGCATCCTCTGGAGCTTTGGACTTAAGTGAATTTGCAAGTAATTCAGAACACCCAATGCTGAGTTCGGTAGTTGCCCATTTTGGTTTTAACCGCTGCTTCCACCCGTAACAACCGTTGTATGAACCAGGTTCAGAGAGGCATGGATGCTTCTTGATTAGTGCTTCGGCAACGTCACTGAAGTCAGAATCTGTTGGGTAGGCCTTGTACTTGAATATCTCTTCAGCTACCTTTTCCAGAATATCAGATTTTGTTTTTGAACTAGGTGTCAACCTTGTCATGTTTGACCTATACACCACATTCCCCTTCTCTAACTGCAGTTCAGTGTCATAGGAGAACGTTGGTATCGGAAACTCTCTTGGCCACATCTGAGTTCTTATAGAGACAGAGCTGGAGGGTGTGGAAAGGAGCTCTGTGTCATCTGATTGAGTTGACAAATCATCACAGACAGTAAGATTAAGTCCTTGGCTGCAATCATCAGTTATTGGGATGACCTTGACAGTTGCCAAATCCTCAAGTTCAGCAGTAGATGTCAAGTTCACTAACGCATCTCCAAAGTCTCTGTCTTGGTACTGCAGTCTGAAATTCCCATTTAACCCACACACTTTCCGGACTTCATCCATAAGCTGCTCCATTGTCTCTGGAATTCCATCAGTCAGAATTAGCTTCCTGGTGTCATCAGGATTCAAAACAACTCGCAACTTGGCTGGCCTTTTCACTGTCATGTCCGCCCATCAAAAAGAATCTAGTAAAAACAAGAATAAAAAAAACATTAGTATTGGTTGTATGGTCCATAACTTTCATCTAATTACTCATCAACAATTTTATGATTAACAATCCCCCTTATCAATATTATAGTGATAGAAGTTTTACACTTTCTGAAATTCCCATAAATTTGTGTCAAAAGTTAAACTGCTATGGCCTTTAAGCAGTGTCTTTTTTACATTATGAGAGGACAGCAAAAGAAAGAAAAGCAAGGCATTCTCAAACATTTCCAATCCTACATTCATTCATATTCAACCTTATGCATGTATGTATCTCTTCAGAGAGATGAGGCGCCGTCCATCAACCATGTAGTGAGCCAGAGGGTAGGGATCTGTCAGTTCATGCACCCCAACAAGCCTTAGTTCCCTAGCAGTAGATGTGACCAAGTCATAAGCTCTGTAATGTTCCAGGTACCAGGCATCCCATTTTTTGACAATGAAAATTAGTCTCTCCTGTAGAACAATCATATGAACTATTTCCCAGAACTCTGGAAGTCCAGCCAGCGACCCATGGGCTACCACCATTCCAATCTTGTAGTTGAAGCCATCATAGGATGCACTTTTTGCAAGGTTCACAGTGTCCACATGTTGATGTCTTTGCTTTACTGCCAATGCAATGTCCTCATTAATAACATCAAGGGGAAGTGTTGAAACATCAGTCACCTCCAAAGATGGCTTAAAAAATCTACACATGTGCAGATTATATGCAGTCTGAAATTGGTGCCTTTGAGCTAATGAATACAATACATTTTTGTAACAATTTGTATGACGAATTACTCTTTTAAAGAAGCTATGTTTTGCTTCAAATCTCATAGTCTATAGTGCTACAAGGGGTCCGAAATGGCGTATTAACCCTGGATAATGCTCCAAGTAATGATGTTTGGGCCAAATTCTTTGATCAGGGAAAACTTCTTGGAATACCGTCCTGTGTTCAGATATCTTGAAGTCAAGATAACAAATAGAGTCCTCCGTGTGAAAAGGTGCAACAACCAGTTCCACAATGTCCTTTAATTCACAGAGGACTTGCCAGGCTGGTTCGTTTGAAGGAACTCTGGTCCCGATGAAGAAAGGAAGAAATCTCAACAGGCTCCAATTCTCGTGTGCATTTCCTCCAATTGTTGTCTTTGCCGCGTAGGTGAGGGGCACAAGATGGGGACGGTTTGTCTTATCAGTCCACTTAAATGGAAATGTTGTTATTGCTTCATTTAAATTGGCTAATGTGAAATATTTTTTTGAAATTAACACAGTAAGAAAGAAAAGAGCAATCTCAACAGGGATAATTCCTTCAAACAGATCATGAGCTATATCTGGGGGGAAACTCTGCGTCACACTGAAATATGACAGATTTTCTGACAGCACACACTTCCTTTTTACACCAAAATGACTAGACAGTGAATTTTCTTCAATAACTTTAAGATGAGCAGTATGTATATCCTTGCTTCTTACACAAAATGCTCCGGACTTGACTTCTGTTGTTTGAATGTCTACATTTTCTGCTGTACAAAATCTGCAAACATATTTACCTGCAAAACTTTCCACAAAACCTGCAATACCATGGGCTCCGAGATTGTCTGCTACTACACAATGAACAAAGCCTTTCAGAGATTTCCCCAACTTGGCAATGAATAGTCCTTGTTGTTCTAATATAATAAGATCATCTACTAAGGGCTTCAAAACACTCTCAAATCCATAGCACTTAACATCCTCACTATGAATAAGTGCAGCTAAATATATATTAGAAAGCGATGAGTGACAACTAGCAGGCAAGTTCCCCAATGCCCAATATACACCACAAATTTTATGTTTTTTTCTGGAGGTACCAAGGGGATTACATATTTCAAAATCATCTACATATAAAATAAGTGAAATAGCACACTCCTTTGACAACGGCAAATTTTCTCTGTAATTAATACCATCATAAAAAGACAAATTTTATCAGATTGAATTTGATATGAAGATTTTAAATTAGTTGCTTTGTCCAAAAAAGTTTCACAACTTAGAATCTGCTGTAAAGATTTTAGAATAGAGATATACTGAAATGATTTTTTGTTTTGGTAGTCAAGCACAAATTCTACAGATTCTACAATATTAAAATGTTTTTTGTAGTAAGTCTTTCGCTTCCAGGCAGTGGAAAGAGGGCCACGGCCACTACAAGAAGTAGTGATTGGATTTGACTTACAGAGAGTAGATGCTAGGTCTTGCAGAATAGTTTCATCTACTTGACAGTTACCATTCTGTAAGTGCTGAGCTAAGGTTTGATGGATAAGAGGGACCGAAGCAGTGCCTATTAAATAGTCAAACTCTTGCAAAAGTTCATCAACAGCCACACTAGAAACAAGATAAATATGTTCTAGCTTTAGTAAAAGGGAGGCAACTTTGAGCTCAACATTACATGTCAAGTCATTTAAATCCTGCACATCAAAACTGGAATCACCCAAGTCATCTGTACTTAATTCATCTAAGGGCTCAGTACCAACACTATCAATCTGGATACTGCTACAATGATTTTCAGCAGAAAGATTTACGCTTGACTCCTTTTTCTCAACTACTTCAGGCTTTAGGTCAGTTTCAGAACAATCCTTATGATTTCTGCTTCTGTGAGTTCGGAACAAACCATAAACATTTGTTTTGTAGGAACACCCCTGAAACACACAAACTACTGTTTCATGTTTTTTCAGGTGCTCCGCTATATGTTGAAAATAGTCTTTTACATTTGAATGTTGATTGCAACTGCATAAAAGACATTTAAATGTGGTAAGTTCTGTTTGTGAGGATTGCTGATGACATCTTGACAAGTGGCTCAAAAGTGCATTCCAAGTCTTGCAGGTACATGGACAGTTGAAATAGATGCAGTGATAGGAATGGTGACGTCCATAATGTCTGTGTTCAAGCTTATAATGTTTAAGTAGCTCAGATCTTCGTGAAACAGATGTACCACAGTCTTTGCATTTCCACATTCATCAGAAGACTAGGAAAGAAAGAAAAGTAGACCCACCTTACCAATGTGCCACTTAATACAGTTTGCATGATGCAGAATGGTACATTTGCATGCAGTTTATATAAACAGTTGTGTTTTTGTCATTTACTTCAGCAGGAAAGCAACGCCTTTTTAAAGCAACAGATATTTCATTTTACTAGTTCATGGTGGTAGAGGTATCATTACTTGTCTCCATATACCTCTACAATTGATCACACTATCCAGAAATATGTCCCTACTTTGCAATTATTCAAAAGCTGTAATACGTGAATAGGTTTATACAGTATGAAACACAATAAACTGATGTTCTTACAATTACTGCAATCATTTAAATCAATTGAAAGTTTACTTAAACTGCATGAAATGACTTACTATTTATTTAATAGTTTATTGCCTGGTCAAATGAACTTACAGTAAGGTGGGTAACTTTGTGATATTTGTTTTGACTAGAGATGTGACGAGACACTTTCATACTGCCATTCACTATATTATAAATGTAACTAAAGCAATTTTAATTACATTACTAATACATATTACATTAGTATATTGAAATATATTAGGCTATCGGCTGCATCTCTATTTTGGGTTTTTAATTCGTAATTGAACATACGTGCAAATGTTCACTTAATTCCGGGACTTACCGAATTCAGTAATGGCTAAAATTGTGACCTTTTCAGGAAACAGCAAACCTGTAAAGACAAAGAAAAAGGCGAGATTTCACATTTAGTTTTACATGGGGATATTAGCATTATCCATTATTGTCACTAAAAACTATCAATTAAATCAGAAATATTAGCGATATTGTATTATACAGACCCATCCATCCATCCATCTTCTTCCGCTTATCCGGTAACGGGTCGCGGGGGTAGCAGCTCCAGCAGGGGACCCCAAACTTCCCTTTCCCGAGCCACATTAACCAGCTCCGACTGGGGGATCCCGAGGCGTTCCCAGGCCAGGTTGGAGATATAATCCCTCCACCTAGTCCTGGGTCTTCCCCGAGGCCTCCTCCCAGCTGGACGTGCCTGGAACACCTCCCTAGGGAGGCGCCCAGGGGGCATCCTTACCAGATGCCCGAACCACCTCAACTGGCTCCTTTCGATGCGAAGGAGCAGCGGCTCTACTCCGAGCTCCTCACGGATGACTGAGCTTCTCACCCTATCTCTAAGGGAGACGCCAGCCACCCTCCTGAGGAAACCCATTTCGGCCGCTTGTACCCTGGATCTCGTTCTTTCGGTCATGACCCAGCCTTCATGACCATAGGTGAGGGTAGGAACGAAAACTGACCGGTAGATTGAGAGCTTTGCCTTCTGGCTCAGCTCTCTTTTCGTCACAACGGTGCGATAAATTGAGTGTAATACCGCACCCGCTGCGCCGATTCTCCGACCAATCTCCCGCTCCATTGTTCCCTCACTCGCGAACAAGACTCCAAGGTACTTGAACTCCTTCACTTGGGGTAAAGACTCATTCCCTACCTGGAGAAGGCACTCCATCGGTTTCCTGCTGAGAACCATGGCCTCAGATTTAGAGGTGCTGATCCTCATCCCAGCCGCTTCACACTCGGCTGCGAACCGATCCAGTGAGTGCTGAAGGTCACAGGCCGACGATGCCATAAGGACCACATCATCCGCAAAAAGCAGCGATGAGATCCCCAGCTCACCAAACTGCAACCCCTCTCCACCCCGACTACAACTCAATATCCTGTCCATAAATACTACAAACAGGATTGGTGACAAAGCGCAGCCCTGGCGGAGGCCAACTCTCACCTGAAACGAGTCCGACTTACTGCCGAGAACCCGGACACAGCTCTCGCTTTGGTCGTACAGAGATTGGATGGCCCTGAGAAGGGACCCCCTCACCCCATACTCCCGCAGCACCTCCCACAGTATCTCCCGGGGGACCCGGTCATACGCCTTCTCCAGATCCACAAAGCACATGTAGACTGGTTGGGCATACTCCCAGGCTCCCTCCAGGATCCTTGCGAGAGTAAAGATCTGGTCCGTTGTTCCACGACCAGGACGGAATCCGCATTGTTCCTCTTCAACCTGAGGTTCGACTATCGACCGAACCCTCCTTTCCAGCACCTTGGAGTAGACTTTACCGGGGAGGCTGAGAAGTGTGATACCCCTGTAATTGGCACACACCCTCTGGTTCCCCTTTTTGAAAAGGGGAACCACCACCCCGGTCTGCCACTCCTTAGGCACCGTCCCCGACTTCCACGCAATGTTGAAGAGGCGTGTCAACCAAGACAACCCCTCCACACCCAGAGCTTTAAGCATTTCTGGACGGATCTCATCAATCCCTGGGGCTTTGCCACTGTGGAGTTGTTTAACTACCTCAGCAACTTCCACCAGGGAAATTGACGACAATCCCCCATCATCCTCCAGCTCTGCCTCTACCATAGAGGGCGTATTAGTCGGATTTAGGAGTTCCTCAAAGTGCTCCTTCCACCGCCCTATTACCTCTTCAGTTGAGGTCAGCAGCATCCCATCCTTACTGTACACAGCTTGGATGGTTCCCCGCTTCCCCCTCCTGAGGTGGCGAACGGTTTTCCAGAAGCACCTTGGTGCCGACCGAAAGTCCTTCTCCATGTCTTCTCCGAACTTTTCCCACACCCGCTGCTTTGCCTCTTTCACGGCAGAGGCTGCAGCCCTTCGGGCCCTTCGGTACCTTGCAACTGCCTCCGGAGTCCTCTGGGATAACATATCCCGGAAAGACTCCTTCTTCAGTCGGACGGCTTCCCTGACCACCGGTGTCCACCACGGTGTTCGTGGGTTACCGCCCCTTGAGGCACCTAAGACCCTAAGACCACAGCTCCCCACCGCAGCTTCAGCAATGGAAACTTTGAACATTGTCCACTCGGGTTCAATGCCCCCAGCCTCGACAGGGATGCACGAAAAGCTCCGCCGGAGGTGTGAGTTGAAAGTCTGTCGGACAGGGGCCTCCTTCAGACGTTCCCAATTTACCCGCACTACCCGTTTGGGCTTACCAGGTCTGTCCAGAGTCTTCCCCCACCCTCTGACCCAACTCACCACCAGATGGTGATCAGTTGACAGCTCTGCCCCTCTCTTCACCCGAGTGTCCAAAACATACGGCCTCAGATCAGATGAAACGATTATAAAATCGATCATTGACCTTTGGCCTAGGGTGCTCTGGTACCAAGTACACTTATGAGCATCCCTATGTTCGAACATGGTGTTCGTTATAGACAATCCATGACTAGCACAGAAGTCCAACAACAAACAACCACTCTGGTTTAGATCAGGGAGGCCGTTCCTCCCAATCACGCCTCTCCATGTGTCTCCATCATTTCCCACGTGCGCGTTGAAGTCCCCCAGTAGAACTATGGAGTCCCCTACTGGAGCCCCATACAGGACTCCATTCAAGGTCTCCAAGAAGGCCGAATACTCCGAACTCTTGTTTGGTGCATATGCACAAACAACAGTCAGAGTTTTCCCCCCCACAACCCGCAGGCGTAGGGAGGCGACCCTCTCGTCCACCGGGGTAAACTCCAACGTAGCGGCGCTCAGCCGGGGGCTTGTGAGTATCCCCACACCTGCCCGGCGCCTCACACCCTGGGCAACTCCGGAGAAGAAAAGAGTCCAACCCCTATCCAGGAGTATGGTTCCAGAACCGAGACTGTGCGTAGAGGTAAGCCCCACCAGATCCAACTGGTAGCGCTCCACCTCCCGCACAAGTTCCGGCTCCTTCCCCCACAGAGAGGTGACGTTCCACGTCCCCAGAGCCAGCGTCTGCCGCCCGGGTCTGGTCCGTCGAGGCCCCTGACCTTCACTGCCACCCATGTGGCAGCGCACCCGACCCCAGCGGTTCCTCCCACAGGTGGTGGGCCCATGGGTTGGAGAGATAGGTGCCACGTAGCTATTTCGGGCTGTGCCCGGCCGGGCTCCGTGGCAAACCCGGCCACCAGGCGCTCGCTGACGGGCCCTCCATCTGGGCCTGGCTCCAGACGGGGGCCCCGGGCTTCCTCCGGGCAGGGTCACTCCATCTCTACCTCGTTTTTTCGTATTATACAGACATATTATAGAATTAAACAAATTCCTTTTTAATCAGTACTCATGAAAGAGCAAGAGGACCAAAGTTATGATATCCCTCAAAGTAAAACTGTAAATCTGGATTAAAAAGTCTCTATGGCACAGAAAACGGTCACCTATTAATCCCTCTATTGCTAAACTGAACAGATGCACGGGTAGCGATGTGCAGAGCACTTCTTTAAGTGTCATTAATCACTAAAACTAGTTAATTAAAAGTTGTTCATTGCTTGAGCGGAGCTCCGACTGCGAATTCCAACTCATTGAACTGAAATACTCCCGTTTATAATTCTGGACGTTTTTTTTCCATCGACTTTTAAAAGAAAATTGACCAGGGTGCATTTTATCAGACATGAAGCCGACACGTTAAATTGCTGTCGGATTAACACAAACAGACCACGAGCTGTGGCTGTGTAACGTTAAACATATCTGCGGTGGATTAAAGATAAGGTGGGCAGGCAAACGTCTGTGACCACAGTCAAACTAACGTTACATTTTTATTTGTTAAATACACTTTTTAGTAATTTGTTCTTTAGTATTTTACTCCGAAGGTTTATGCCACTTACAGTAACATGCATTTAAGCTGTCAAATGCGACAAAATGTCGACGTTGACGAGTTTTACCTTCTTCGCCTCACTGTGCTCTGCTGCCAGCTCTGTGTGTACGGCGTGTGCGAGCCGCTGATGTGTCGAAGTCTGTTCCACCATCGAATAGTATTTCCCTCCTGTTTAAATGCATATAGACACAACTGTGATTAGCGATAAGGTGGTTCAAATTCAGGTATTGTTAGGGGAAACATATCGACGGGGGAATAGTATTCCACATACAGCTTAATTTATGGTAGCGGCGGTGTTCCGGTCGTGAGGTGCACACCTCCCCGCCCTCGGTAAAAACACGTCTAGAGACCAGAACAGGCCCTCTCCTACTTTTTAAGCACGATTTAAATACGAGCGTTATCATACTACCATTATTTTTTTCACACAGATGCAACAAACGAATCTCCCTGTGCATGTGTAAAGAATGCAAATAACTTAGTTTAGCTAACGTTACCTAGCTAGCTAGCTAGTGTTAGCTAAACGTGCGCAAATTACAAAAGCAGTTGTAAAGTAGTTGTAAAGTAGTTGCCCTTCCTTCCACTAACTTTAAATGAACATGGAAAACAAACGCTACCATTAAAACAACACAATAAGACTTCTTACCTTGTTTAAACGAGTTTCCTTGAAAAAACCCAAACAACGTCTTCATCGAAGCGAGGTAATGGCAGACAGTAGCAAAACTCAGAATGATGCAAGGTCATGGCCATGGGGTTACGCATAGGGGTTACGTCGTTACGTACGTCACATGACATGAAAACCTCTGGTTTAAAGTGAAAATATAATTTAAGTACAATTGTTGCTTTTAATTTTTTCTATGGGGAGTGTTATCTGCTTTTATGCAAACGGAAATAAACAGGTTTATCCTAGAAACCATGATTTTCAACTAGACTAACATAAAAATGCACTTTAAATAAATGACACAGTGGTTTCACTTTTTTCAGTGCCCCGGCCGGCTTTTTCACAGTTATAATGTGCACTTTCTAATACCATGGACCTCTTACAGGCTTTTAAGCTTCACACATAATCACATATCATCACATACTATTGTCTTGTCATATAATTTCAATGCTGTATCAATTAGTATTACTTTAAAACACTTTTAGATTTTAACAGACTTACAAAGATGATGCTGCTGAATTCTCACACCTAAAAATCTCCTAAATGAGCTATGCAGAGTTTTGATATAACAGCTCTCTGGCTTAACTTTCAATGTCTGGCCCATGTAAGAATTTCAGCATCATCATCAGTATCTCCGGTTTTTCAATTTGCCTTTTGTCCTACGTCCTTCTCTTAAAAATCATGTCTCAGGGTCACCAATTGTTTGTATTTTTTGAGTTTTTGAGAAAGGAGAGGCTCGGGTCCAGTGAAGATTTAATGAAAAGATTTAATAACGAAATGACATGACAGAACAAGATTTTACACTGCAGCGGATTAAAAAGATGCTTCTCCCTTGTGGATTCATATTAATCAGTCCCTCTCCGAACTTACGTATGTTCACTATATCCTCCTAGACATGTGGGCGGTTCCTTTTCCCCACGTGGATTAAATGCATTCCCTTTGGTCCGTTGTCACCCAAAATAATATCCATGTGTCCTGAGGTTACTTCCATTCACAAGGCCAGGCAAGGCAAGGCAGCTTTATTTGTATAGCATATTTCAGTAACAAGGCAATTCAAAGTGCTTTACATAAAAACGATTAAAAAAAAATAAAAAACAGATAAAATACAAACATTAAACAAAACATTTTTTTGTCATATCCACTATTGGTCACTCTGGGACGTGTGGTTTACTCTTCTTGCCACCCATCTTGGCGTGGAAACGTACTTTTATTTTAAAATATAGTCGTCACTATAAGTTTTAGTTTCTTTCATTGGAAAAACTTTGCAAAAACCCTTTTGGTTGAAATTCACTCTTTTTGTAATTATATTTTGATTAGTGATCTCATGTCAACCAGTTGAAATTCACACTTTGTTGTAATTAGTGATCTCAGCTCAACCTAAAACCCTATTGATTGAAATTCACACTCACACATTTGTGATCTTATTTCAACCTTAAACCCTTTACTCTTCGTAAAAGGCTGGTTCTTAGTAAAACCTGCTAAGAGTGCGACAGAATGCAAGACTCAGAGACAAAAGGGTTTATTAGGATAAAGGAGAGAAGTGAGGGAGAGGGAGGGAGAGGGGGTGAGAGGAGGCGGACACCAGGGACCAGAGTGAAGGCACGAGGGCTGAGGCTGGGGAAGGAGAGGGAGCTCTGGGAGAACGGGGAGACCAAGGGCGAGAAGTCCAAGGAAGAGGCACGGGAACCCAAGGAGCAGAGGAGTCGAAGAGGGGAAGGCTGGAAGCAGAATGGAGCGGGGAGCCGCGAGAAGGGGACCGGGTGGTGAGGCTAGCTGACTGGAGACAATGAAGCATGGTGAAGATGATGGCTGTAGGAAACAAACACAGAGAGAGGGATTCAGACAAAGGCAAATACAAGCGATTTCCTGAGGCGCTTGTAGCGTGCGTCACCAGGGTGGCTGAAACAACGATCAAGCGAGGATGGTGAGTGGATCCGTGGTTTAAGTATTGGTCTTGATTGGAGCTGATGACTGGCAGGTGAGTACGGCAGGAGAGGTGATGATGAGGTGACAAGCAGGTGTGGGAAGTCAACTGGCCAGTGAAGGCAGGGGGGAAGGGAAAACAAGGGAGAAACAGAGAGAGGCAGGGCAAACAGAGAAAATGGCAGGAAACACAATGGGAAACGAAACAGAAAACAAAACAGAAAATTCACAGCCAGCCACACAGCAACCATCACAAAAACCCACACAATGAAATCTGGAATAATGATGACAGTAACCATAAAAGTAAAATAATACACAATACCATTACAAAACCCCACATGAACAAAAACACTTAGTTTCCTGTCTTCGTCTGTACAACAATTTTGTTGACTTTTGAATTTTGGTCAGGAAATTCCTCTTCCTGCATATTATCAGTAGAAATGAACAATTATTTAAAGAAAGGCACCATAAAAAAAGAAAGGTCTTCAGCCTTGGTTTAAAAGAACTGAGAGTTGCAGCGGACCTGCAGTTATCTGGAAGTTTGTTCCAGATATGTGGAGCATAAAAACTAAACGCTGCTTCCCCCTGTTTAGTTCTGACTCTGGGGACAGAAAGAAGCCCTGTCCCGGACGACCTGAGAGGTCTGGGTGGTTCATAGTTTACTAGCAGATCAGAAATGTATTTTGGCCCTAAACCATTTAGTCATTTATAAACTAGGAAAAGTATTTTGAAATAAATTCTTTGAGGCACAGGTAGCCAGTGTAAAGACTTCAGAACTGGAGTGATGTGATCCACTTTCTTGGTTTTAGTGAGGACTCGAGCAGCAGCGTTCTGAATCAGCTGCAGCTGTCTGAGTGATTTTTTTAGGGAGACCTGTAAAACACTGTTACAGTAGTCTAGTCTACTGAAGATAAAAGCATGGACAAGTTTTTTCAAATCTTGCTGAGACATAAGTTCTTTACACCTTGATTAAGGTGGTAATAGGCTGACTTTGTAATTATCTTAATGTGGCTGTTGAAATTCAGGTCTGAGTCCATGACTACACCAAGATTTCTGGCTTTGTCTGTTGTTTTTAACATTGTCGTTTGAAGCTGTGCTGACTTTTAATCGTTCCTCTTTCTCTCAAAAAACAACCACCTCAGTTTTTTCTTCATTTAATTTAAGAAAGTTCTGGCACATCCAGTCGTTAATTTGTTCAATGCACTTACTCAGTTTTTGTATTGGACTATAGTCCCCTGGCGATAAGGTTATGTAAATGCGTGTGTCGTCCGCATAACTGTGGTAACTTATTTTGTTGTTTTCCATAATTTGAGCCAGTGGAAGCATATAGATGTTAAACAGGAGAGGCCCCAGAACGGAGCCTTGGGGAACTCCGCAAGTCATATTTGTATGCTCAGATGCATAATTACCTATAGATACAAAGTAGTCCCTATTCTTCAAATAGGATTCAAACCAGTTTAGTACTGAGCCGGAAAGGCCAACCCAGTTTTCCAATCGGTCTAGTAATATGTCATGGTCGACTGTCAAATGCAGCACTGAGATCAAGTAATACTAAGACTGAAATTTTGCCACTGTCTATGTTTAAGTGGATGTCGTCGAAGACGATAATTAAAGACTTTAACAAGAGCCGTCTCAGTGCTGTGGTATGGTCAAAAACCCGACTGGAAGGCATCAAAACCATTGTTTAGTAACAAGAAAAGATTGAGTTGTTGAAAAATCGCTTTTCATATTAGGTTCATAGGTTTCATTTTGGCCTATAGTTGCTCATTAGTGCCATGTCTAGATTGTTCTTTTTTAAGCGTGGCTTGATGACTGCAGTTTTCAGGGCCAGTGGGACGATACCTGAGAGAAGAGATGTGTTTACAATCTGTAGAAGATCAGAAGCAGTGACGGACTGGGAACAAAAAACGGCCCTGGCATTTCCACCCACCAGCAGCCCACCGGTGTGGGGGGGGCGCAGATAGAACTTTTGACGCACGAAAGAACATGCACTTTTGATAGCCCCAGTAATGGTGAACGCAAACTCCCATGATATAAACAACTGCACCAAAACATAGACATATATATATAAAAAAAATAAAATAAATCATCAGAGCCAGCCGCTCCATAATAATATAATATTCTGAAGTAGCCAAACTTACTGTACCCACACTCCCTCCTGCAGCATTAGTCTCCATCTCTGTTGCTTCAGGTAATCCACATTCATACCCACAGCAGGCTTGTTGTTCTGTGTTGGTTAGTTCCATAGATTCGTTATCCATGTCTATCTCTTCATCCTCCTCTTGCTCGTTTTGTTCTTCCTCTTCCTCATATTCCTCACTGTCCTGTCTTTCTCCCTGGTGTGCTGGCTCAGATGTGTCGCTAACATGCTAGCAGTATTAGCGCTAATGCTAGCTGAAGCTGCACTTGATTTTAAAAACAAATCAGTCAGTTTGCAGCACTTTTCAACGTCAGCCAACAGTGCTCTCTTATATTTCTCTCTCTTTTTCTCTGCCCCCCCTTTGTGTCGCTTGATGCCTCGATTTTTTTTTTTGTCAACAGTATAGCTTCCAACTTCCAATTTTCAACTTCCAACAACCACTCTGAGGCAGACCGTATATATAAAGATGCAGACCTGGTCTACGTCTACTCGATTCTGTCTTGAAATTCCCAGAAGGCATTGCTTCATTTTAACTTTTGCAAACAAATATTCAATTAAAAGAAATGCAGGTAGATTTGTTTTATTTCAAACCATGCACGTTTATGTTTTTGAACATCTGATCAGAAGACAAACAATTTGAAACATTTTTGAAAAGGCCCGTTGGTAAAATATCAAGGCGACAGGAGGTTTTCAGATGTTGTATAATGTCCTCTAGGTTTTTATGGTTGATCATATGAAATTGTGTCATATTGGAATTTGTTTTGCCTGGACACTGTGACAACACATATCCTGCACTTGATATGGAGGCACTGACAGTTTGTCTAATTTTCTGAATTTTGTCTTCGAAGAAGGAGGCAAAATCATTGCAGGCTCTGGTAGATAAAAGTTAAGATGCTACTGGTACTGGAGGGTTTGTTAACTATCAACAGTAGCAAACAAAGCACGTGAATTATTATTGTTTCTGGCGATAATGTCAGAGAAGGACCGCCTTGCATTCCTCAGTTCCAAATTATAAATGTGAAGTCTCTCTTTATAGGTGTTATAATGTACCTGGAGATTAGTTTTTTGCCACCTGTGTTCAGCTTTTCTTCTCTCTTTTTTCTGTTCTTACCCGTGTGTCATTTCTCCATGGATATCTTTTCTTACCAGAGACAGCTTTGATCTTAGTGGGAGCAATGGCATCAATAACATTTGTAATTTTACAATTGAAATTTTCTACAAGCTCAGTGACTGAGACCCCAGAGAGGGCGGGTGTGGAGGAGAAAAGCTGAATGAATGTTTCACTGGTGTTTTCAGTGATATACCATTTTCTGATTAACTTTGTTTGGACACTTTTGTGCACATAGATAGTGTCGTTCAAGAAAACACAGAAATGATCAGAGAGAACAGCATCAGTCACCACAACCTTGGAAATGTGTAGACCCTTGGAGTTAATCAAGTCCAGAGTGTGCCCCTTGTTGTGTGTGGGCTCCGTCACATGCTGAGTCAGTCCATAGTTCTCAAAAACACAACACAGTTCTTTGGTCCCTCTATCCTGAGGGTTGTCAGCATGAATGTTAAAATCACCAGCAATAATTACACAGTCAAAGTTAATACAGATCATAGACAGCAGTTCAGTAAAGTCATCAAAGAAAGCTGCACAGTATCTAGGTGGTCTGTAGATATTTAGAAATATAGCTTGAGGGAAGGACCTTAGTTGAAGAGCCACATATTCAAAAGAAGCAAAATTTCCATAAGATATTTGAGTACATTGGAATGAGTCATTAAACAAAATGGCGACTCCACCTCCTTTCTTATTCACTCTATGCTCATTCATAAAACTGAAGATATGGGGAGCTGACTCGATGAGAACAGCAGCACTGTTATTCTGGTCTAGCCAGGTTTCAGTTAAAAACATAAAATCAAGATTGTGCTTAATAATAAAATCATTGATTAAAAATGATTTTCCTGCCAAAGACCTGACGTTTAGTAATGCTAGTGTTAGTGTGTTAAAATAATTTGGGACAGGCTGTGGCTGACGAGGAATGGATGCTAAATTTGCTAAGTTTGCAGTTAAGTGCTTCTTTTTCTTACTTAGCGGATTCATCATTCTTTTTCTATTACCTATTACAACATAGATTGAGGACGAATTTAATACACAGGGCCCAGGCTTGTCCTGGAAAGAGTCATGAGTGCCACTAGGCATGCAGCCTGGGCCCAGCACATATCAGTTAAAGCTTGCTGCATTTTGTACACAAGCATACTTATCAGTTTGGGGAGAAGGAGTTAGCTGCCGTCCTTAAGGGGGCAGAGGTGCCTGGCGTTTTACTTTTGGTGACTGAGTCAAAACGGGGGCAGTTTGATGCTGGGGGCGAATGATGGGAGAAGGCAGGGGGGTAAGTTTGGTTCCAGCATCTATCAGCTGCTCCATCCGGTCAGTGAACCCCAACATGAGGCAGGGGGAAAGAGGGGAAAGGGTGAGTGGAGAGAGCGATGGCATGGGCGAGGTATCTCTGCTCTGTGGTCTCCCATGGTCAAATCTTTGCTCAGGTGTAGGCTGTAGTGGATCACTGCCGCACTTTGTTGTGTCTTCCTCTTGTTTAGATTTGTGTTGTCTTGTGTCCTTGGCCGAGGGAGCAGATGTGTGGCGCAGAAAGTAAAGTAGGTTATAGGTGAACAGCTTTACTCCTGGCTTGTTAAGGAAAAGTCCATCTGCTTTAAAAAGATGACGCAATCCAGGTTATCAGATGGATGTCCAGGGTCCTGCAGCAGTGGATCAGATCTGTTATCGACTTGCACACCCGGTTGTTGGGGAGGCATTTTGCAGCTGTCCACGGCTGTGTCCTACTAAGTACATGGGTTGAAGAGGCGCTCTGCCTGGATGGTAATGCAGGCCAGCCGTTCATATCACAAATCTCAGGGTGCTGTGCCCTGCCCATTAGTCGTCCTCCCATTTCCCAGGAAAATGATTTACTCTTAGGCTTTGCACCAAAAGAGTTCCAGGGAGGACTACCACTTATTGATTTATTACCCATTCCACAGCCCTCCTGTTTCTTTGTAGTATTGTTGGTACTAATTAGCCGTGTGTTAGCATGCTTTTGTCCATTGTTTTGGGTCCATGGTAAAGTGTCATTCCCACATGATCCGTTCACTTCCACATTTACTTCTAACCGGTGAATTTTGGTTTCCAGAACTGCAATCTTCTGAAGGAGTTTGTAGTAGTCCTCCATGGAGAAGGGAGGCATCTTGCTGCTAATGAGCTTTAGCTAAGTACCACTGAGTTTCCAATCACTGTAGGACAGGCTTGAGCTATTTGTAGGCCATGCTCACGCAGAAAAATGTTGAAATATGGCAATAGTCTACTATGTCTACAAAAAATGTATAGTCCAGTGATTTATAAGTATCCAAGAGCTGCTGCTCATAGTTTCTCTCAGAGGAAAAGCAAGATTATCAGCAGAGGCAGGAGCAAGCAGCAAAGCGTCTGCACTGTAAGAAGCAGGAAGCAACAAGATGAAAGGTCCTACCATGTGGCTGTCAATTCTTTTCAAGCTGCAGGAATAAACATTATTTTGTTCTAATCTAGTCTGCGCCAGCAGCGGTTGGCTCCAAGACTGATAGACAAAAGGTTTATTCCTGCCGCGTGAACAAAGAGCTTCCTCCTGTATGGTAAGTGACAGACATGACCTAATTAACACAATAAGCTTGGGAATCAGTCTGAAAGATATTGAATTGGGTCTAACAGTATTGATACAATCCTTTTCGCCTACCCAGCTGCAGCGTACATTGAAAACATCAAAACATAAAAGTACATTGATATAAAAAATCAGCATTGTTTTAACTTTTTTTTAACTCAACACAAACGTTAATACAGTGTGTCTGGGAAACACAACGTCTTCTGCAGCGGGGGAGTCAGAGGAACCATTCGCTAACGTTAGCTTCTTGTCTCATCTTGGGTCTGATAAACAGTAAATTCATCAAGTTCAGTGCTTATAACAGTGTTTTCCAATCTACTGTAGCTGTCATATTTCACGGGAGCCGCAGGAGCACAGTCTTCATGGTCAATCAGACATCGAAGCTTTCGTTGCTGTTTGTCATTCTTCCTGGGGAGAAATTGTGGTACTCTTGCTGTTGTTTATATTTTGGTTGTCATGACTTCGCAACCCACTTGCCAGTGGATTGTTATATTTACTTGTCTGATGTGGTGTTTTACTTGCCCTGGGCCATCGGGAAATCCTTATTGTTGAGACCTGCACTGACTTCACACTAGTGTACACATGGTTTTAGAGCCAGCTGCAGGTGATCAGGTGGAAATGGAAAACAGGCTGAGAGACAGAATCTTAATAATAAAACATTGTTTGTTGTGATCGTGTGTTTTCAGTCTACACAGCTGTAAATCTGTCAATCACTATCAGATGTATTTATAAACTGAATGAATTGTTATAACTGGATTGTTGAAGTTAAAGTTTGTTAAACATCATTCACAGCTAAATATGAAATCAAAGTTTAAATGATTTTCTTTCAGTAATTGTCAGTAAAGTTTTTATTAAATTTATTAAATAAATTTAATAAAAACTTTATTAAATGTATTAAATTGTCAGATAATAACCTGCAGCTGTATTGTTTCTTGTTCTCTCCATCAGATGTCTGTGAACTGGAACTGGACACAAACACAGTACACAGAAACCTCAAACTGTCTGACAACAACAGGAAGGTGACACATGTGGGAGAGGATCAGTCATATCCTGATCATCCAGACAGATTTGACTTCTGTCCTGAGCTGTTGTGTAGAAATGGTCTGACTGGTCGCTCTTACTGGGAGGTTGAGAGGAGAGGAAGGGTTCATATATCAGTGAGTTACAGAGGAATCAGGAGGAGAGGAGGCAGTGAAGACTGTTGGTTTGGAGGGAATGATCAGTCCTGGAGTCTGATCTGCTCTGATGATGGTTACTCTGTCTGGCACAATAACAGAAGAACAGTCCTCACTTCCTCCTCTGTCTCTAACAGAGTAGCAGTGTATGTGGACTGTCCTGCTGGCTCTCTGTCCTTCTACACAGTCTCCTCTGACTCACTGATCCACCTCCACACCTTCAACACCACATTCACTCTTCCTCTTTATCCTGGATTTTGGGTTCACTCTGGTTCCTCAGTGTCTCTGTGTCCTCTGCAGGACTGAGAGTCTCTCCTGTGGACAGAAACACTGACTGAAGATCAGCTGCTGAAATCAAAGTTCAGTCTGTTCACCATCACACACACTCTGCACTGTGAAGTAGATCTGTCTCAGACTCAAACACTAAACATTCATTTGTCTGATTTCATCTCTTTGATTATCAACATTTAAACTAACTAAAACACTTTATGATTCCTGTCATCAGCTGGCTCTCTTTACCTGAGGATACACTGTATAAAGCTGAGTGAATGTGATGTTACTTGAAGTTTTTGTAAATCTGTGTCGATGGATACGAGCTGTACCAAGAGCTTCTCTGATATCAGATTTGTGTTGTAATAAACTTTTATATTTATAGGTCCAATGTGTGGGATCATATATCGCAATCAACTCTCTCGCGCCATGCATTTCAAAGTACATATTATGGTACGGTAGCCTTCACGCTTTTTTCTGATGACGCCGGTCTCTTTCTCTTTTCAATATCCTTTTTCTTTTTCTGGGCAAAGAAGAAGACTCCTGTTCCTGAAATTTGGATTTTGAATATGTGTGGTCCTCCATGTTTCCTTCTTCAAACTTGCCAGGGCCGGGAAGCGACGATACCCATTAGCAGCATTAGCAGCACCTGCGAGTTTATCATGTGACAGCGAAAATGCGAAAGGCGGAGCAGTATATCCTGTATGTCCCTTACCAGCTAACATATTCCAGGATGGCGCATGAATATGGAGCGTCTACCCCAGTTCATGCAAACGCAAATGTAAAATTTCAAGCCAATAGGAATACTTGCAGTTGATGGTGGCGGTAAATATTCATGAAAAGGACAAGTTTGTCAACGGGCAACACAGATTTTGAGAATGAACAACTAAAAACGTTACACACTGGACCTTTAAGTCAGAACAACTGAGGCTGTGAGGCTGAGACTAAAATATTATTTAACGTTATATGTTCACTATAAACACCTCTATTATATATAGACGTAAAATATATATAAGGGTCTGAGGCTGAAACTAAAATATTAATTTTTAAAGTAATTAAAGCTGTCAGATACTGTAAATGCAGTGGAGTAGAAGTAGAAAGTGGGATGAAAAAATAGTACAAGTAATGAAAATGTACTTGAGAGAATGTACTAATCGGAAAGACAGCACTGTCAAGACTAAGCCCCTAATAAGATAAGATAAACTTTATTGACCCCACACTAGAGCTTAGATCTGGCCTAAAAAATTAAGCCCGACCCTACCCGAGCCCGAGCACGTAGTGTCCGAACCCGGCCCGGTCCGACACAAAGTAATTATGAGCCCGATTTAAACCCGACACTTTTTTAAGACGTGGGCCGTTATAACTGACGTTCTCAACTACAATTCCGAGTTGTTTGAACTGCAGAAATCTGTTTAGAATTATCATAATGAATAATGCAACAAGGAGGAAGCACGTTAACTGCGTTGTTTGTTTATTCCGAATGGAACATATCGCAAATGGATCCGAATGAAGAATTAATTAAAATTTATTAATTAATTAATTCTGTTTATTAACACACACACACACAACAGAAATTACAATTTACACTCTGTTTGTTAGAAATCACTACACACAGGCCTGAAATACACACCTGCTCAGGACCTATTCATGCACAAATGGAGAGATGTCAGAGTGAGTGGGCTGCCAGTGCTGGACCAGCACCCTGAGCAGTTGGGGGGGGGGGGGGGGGGGACAGTGCCTTGCTCAAGAGCACCTGGTAGTGCCCAGGAGGTGAACTGGCATCTCTCCAGCTACCAATCCACACGCTGTACTTTGGTCCGTACTGGGACTTGAACCGGCGACCCTCCGGTACCCAACCCAACTCCCTACGGACTGAGCTACTGCCACCCCAAGAAATGTGAAGAAAAAAAAAAAGAACAATGATGAACACAGAAAATGAAGAAGCGTGAACCCTAATGTAATTTAACAAGGTTTTAGAATATAGAATATTTTTAAACAAAATAAATAGCCTATGTTTTAAGCCTATTATAAAACGCACTGCAAAAACGCTGCTTCATGTCCCTAAAAAAATAGATTTTTAGCAATGATCTAAAACATACAAAATGAACAATGAACTTTGAATGGCCTACTCTTATAGGCATATAAGTAAGCAAGTTAATATAAATAGAATAATTTGAAAACACAACAAATATGCCTATTTTGATATTTTAAAATGCAGGCATAGTGCAATAACTCAAATCTCACATTGAGGGATCAAGGGGATGGGCTAATGATGCGGGGTACAATGATTACACTCCAATATTAAAAAAAATGGACATACAAAATTAACAAAGTAATGTTGGTTTACACTAAATGAAAAAGTCTTATTAAATTGAGCAGGTTCAAATACTCCAGGTTGACGGGCCTGTCAGTTCTGGATGGTAGCCTCCCGCCTGTGTATGAACCTGTAAATGAAGTGTGGGGAATTGATTAAACCAAGGCTATGCTGTCTGCTATACATAAATGTAACCATTATATAATAGCATATTAATCACAAAGCTATAGCCTACTTACATGGTTCTACATGTTGTCATCATGCAAGAACAAGATTGCATCCACAGTTTCTGGTTTCAGAGCGGTCCTCCTCTGCTCTATCGTTCGGCCAGCTGCGCTGAACACCCGCTCGCTGCTGCTGTTGCTGCTGCTTGCTGGAATGCAGAGGACGGATCTTGCCAGCCTGGCTAGTTTGGGATACACCAATCCGTTGACTTTCCACCATTTCAGTAGGTCCCTGTCGTCATCCATGGCATGCCTCTGTGTATTGTACATGGCCAGTTCATCCTCATCTGGTTTGTTATCAACGTCGTCTTGGTTCTCCCACTCAGCAAAGTCGGGGTCTCTCTCCGGTGGTGGTGTGAAGCCAGTACTGCTCACAGCCGCTGCAGCATCTTCCTCCACAGACAAGAGTAGGGTGCAAACATGGGCATGTACTTCAGATATCTCTTCAGGAGACATCATCCTCAATTTGTTGAATTTGGGCCAGAGAAAAACAGCAACTTTGTGCAGCATGTTCACCTGGATTTTTTGTATTATGAACCCGGCATGTCTCTGGTGCACAAATGTTTGCGAGAGTCGGTGGGAGAGGGCTGGCAATGTCTCTTCAGTCTCTCAAGCCAGAGGCAGACCAGGTTTATGGTTGTATATTTGTCGCCCTCCAACTCTCTCTGGGCATTATAGAATGGCTCCAAAAAGGTGACCAGAAAGCTCAATAAATCAGGTTCAATATTTTCGATGCGCTCACTGCGGGTCTCCAGCTTCTCTCATAGCTCCGGGTATATGTCCTGAACTGACTTGAGTGTGAGGTAAATTGTGCTAAATCGTGTCTCCCCCATCTGGAGCACTGTCTTCGATAATTGCGCAGCCAGGCCAGATTGTTTCACATATCTCACAAGTCCTTTAGCAGCAGATATGGTCTCTCCAATATCCAGCGCGTTGTCAGCCAGTGCGTCGGCATGCAGACCATGGCGAAGGACAGTATTGATTAGGTGATCGAGACAAGACAGTCTCCTGTATGGTTCCAGGGCTTTGATTATGTTGCTGCCTTGATCTGTTACCCACACTATTTGGCTGAGGGAGTTTGGGTCGAGGCCAAATTTGTTGACCAGCTATTTCGCGTCTGATATTTTTCCCCGTTTTAGCATCCTCCACGGGAAACATTGCTGTGGTGAGAGTTTTACCAACTAATGTATAGTCATCGGTGATATAATGGCACGTTATTGTGATGTAACTTAGCTTTTTGTAGTCATCAGTCCACATATCCGTGCTCATCCCTACATCTCCATTCTTGAGAGCATCTTTGAGCGTCTGTGCCAGAACTTCCCTCCTCTCATCGGCCTTTTCTAGGCAAGCCTTGGAAACGGTGCTATGGTGAGGCAGGGTGGACTGGGCTGATACACGACCATAAGTAGCACCAACATTGATCAATTCTTGAGCTAGCCCCTGGAAGCCCTCGCCACTTACAAAATAAAATGGCCTTATGTCCCTGCAGCAAAACTCAACGCATTTCTTTGTGAGGGCTTGCCTCGCCCTCAGGGGTATGCTTGGAGACCTAACAAAAGAGGACAGTGAAGGCTGACTATCATCTTTTCTGCCAAGGCAAGTCTGCTTCATGTGTCTGGTTAACCCAGTCTCACTCAAAAGCGTACAAATAACACGGGTTTACATACGTGAAAATACGTGCAATGTGTACGCCAAAGTCAAATTCTTCGTGCAGTAGATATGCGGAGTGCTCCAATAATAGTAAGGGAGACCAGTGCGTTTTATATGCACGCGGCTCTTGCGACCTTGCTCACACGTTCGGAAAGGCTCGGAGCTTCCGAAAACGGACGAGATATCCCCATCTACGACACGACGAGGAAGCTACAGGAGTTGCACGGTTACACGAGAGGTAAGAAAATGTGGAATGTGGCTCTTTTAATCTTTCCACAGGCTGTCTATAATGTTACAACCATACAGTAAAATACCTACAATAATATTACCAGCTTTGACATTAGTATATCAATGAACTTTGCTTTAGTTTTATGTCCGCTAAAGGAGGACGCTTGGCTAATGTTAGCTGACTTAGCTAGCTAGCTAACTGCTTTGCTCGGGGCAGTTTGTCTAGCTAATATGACCGATTTTATTCATAATTGTAAATTTTTGTGGTTAACATTGGACTTAGCTATAGCTGAAGACAGCAGCTGTAAGATTACGTCGAACAGACATTTAATTCTGTGATCTTTTCTCAGTGCGCGATGTTATGGTTATTTATGCGGCCTTGTCGAAAAGTGTGTTTATGTCAGTCAGTCAGTATTATGATATCTTGATTTTTATTACAAACAGAGGTAACGTTACATGTACCGCAAGACTATATGGAGCGTATTTTAACATTCTTAGGCTATATGTTGTTACTTTTCTTTTTTTTTTTTTTTTTTAATGGTTAGCTAGGTTTTAAATCCCCTATCAAGTAAAGCTACCACGCATGTGCATCACCTGTTGCATGCTGGTTAGATTTGTGTTTTTTGTTTTTATTATTCTTATTTATTTAGAATTCAATTTACAAAAAATCAGTCATCACAGTTCGTAGACATAAAACTGTACATAAATAGGTACACATGACATAATATGAAAGTAAGTAAGAAAGTTATATTTTAAACAAAAGAGAATAAAATAATAAATAAGTAAAGAGGTGGCAGACTTGCAAACTTCATTAAAGGAAGAGGAGGAGTTCTTAATTAAATAATTGTGAGTAAATATCAGTTATTAAAATACCTTTGTTATTTGTTACCAATTTAAGAGACTCAAAGTATATGTCAGTTTCAATTTTGAATAGTTTAAAACATGGTGTTTATTTGGTAAATGTTGCTTTGTGAATATGGAACTTTCCTAGTAAGATAAAGAGGTTTACAATATTACACAAATTGCTATTATCTTTACATTCAAAATACATTCAAGTTATGTAATATGTTTCCCTTCATGTGTTGTTTTAGATCCCATAAAAAAGATGGGTTAACAATTCTTGTTCTGTCTTACAAAAGCTACAATAATTATCAACAGGCATGAATTTTGAGATAAACAGGTTTGTAGGATATACAGTGAGGAAAATAAGTATTTGAACACCCTGCTATTTTGCAAGTTCTCCCACTTAGAAATCATGGAGGGGTCTGAAATTGTCATCGTAGGTGCATGTCCACTGTGAGAGACATAATCTTAAAAAAAAAATCCAGAAATCACAATATATGATTTTTTAACTATTTATTTGTATGATACAGCTGCAAATAAGTATTTGAACACCTGTCTATCAGCTAGAATTCTGACCCTCAAAGACCTGTTAGTCTGCCTTTTAAATGTCCACCTCCACTCCATTTATTATCCTAAATTAGATGCACCTGTTTGAGGTCGTTAGCTGCATAAAGACACCTGTCCACCCCATACAATCAGTAAGAATCCAACTACTAACATGGCCAAGACCAAAGAGCTGTCCAAAGACACTAGAGACAAAATTGTACACCTCCACAAGGCTGGAAAAGGCTACGGGGAAATTGCCAAGCAGCTTGGTGAAAAAAGGTCCACTGTTGGAGCAATCATTAGAAAATGGAAGAAGCTAAACATGACTGTCAGTCTCCCTCGGACTGGGGCTCCATGCAAGATCTCACCTCGTGGGGTCTCAATGATCCTAAGAAAGGTGAGAAATCAGCCCAGAACTACACGGGTCAATGACCTGAAAAGAGCTGGGACCACCGTTTCCAAGGTTACTGTTGGTAATACACTAAGACGTCATGGTTTGAAATCATGCATGGCACAGAAGGTTCCCCTCCTTAAACCAGCACATGTCAAGGCCCGTCTTAAGTTTGCCAATGACCATTTGGATGATCCAGAGGAGTCATGGGAGAAAGTCATGTGGTCAGATGAGACCAAAATAGAACTTTTTGGTCATAATTCCACTAACCGTGTTTGGAGGAAGAAGAATGATGAGTACCATCCCAAGAACACCATCCCTACTGTGAAGCATGGGGGTTGTAGCATCATGCTTTGGGGGTGTTTTTCTGCACATGGGACAGGGCGACTGCACTGTATTAAGGAGAGGATGACCGGGGCCATGTATTGCGAGATTTTGGGGAACAACCTCCTTTCCTCAGTTAGAGCATTGAAGATGGGTCGAGGCTGGGTCTTCCAACATGACAATGACCCGAAGCACACAGCCAGGATAACCAAGGAGTGGCTCTGTAAGAAGCATATCAAGGTTCTGGCGTGGCCTAGCCAGTCTCCAGACCTAAACCCAATAGAGAATCTTTGGAGGGAGCTCAAACTCCGTGTTTCTCAGCGACAGCCCAGAAACCTGACTGATCTAGAGAAGATCTGTGTGGAGGAGTGGGCCAAAATCCCTCCTGCAGTGTGTGCAAACCTGGTGAAAAACTACAGGAAACATTTGACCTCTGTAATTGCAAACAAAGGCTACTGTACCAAATATTAACATTGATTTTCTCAGGTGTTCAAATACTTATTTGCAGCTGTATCATACAAATAAATAGTTAAAAAATCATACATTGTGATTTCTGGATTTTATTTTTTAGATTATGTCTCTCACAGTGGACATGCACCTACGATGACAATTTCAGACCCCTCCATGATTTCTAAGTGGGAGAACTTGCAAAATAGCAGGGTGTTCAAATACTTATTTTCCTCACTGTATGTTATGCAATATTTTCAAATGTAATTCTCTAACTTCGTTCTTGATACAATATGTAAAAGGAAGTAGCTAGTTAATACCAGTAAAACGAGAATTCCCAAATAATTTCCCATAAGGTGCTATTTTCTTTAAATTTAGAAAGCATTTTCTAATATGCTTATTAGTACATTTGGTGCTCATCCGATGAGATTTGTGTCCGACTTGATCCTGACTTCCTCTGACGTCATGCACATGTGGGCAACGATAACCTTACGACATCAAGACGGCTGCAGGTTTTCTTTTTTTTTTTAGGGTTTAGGGCCAATATTTCAGAATACAAATCTTATAATCATAGAATATTTCTCATATTGATACAAATTGAAAACTGAGAGGAATAGTCAGTATTACAATGCAATACAAACAAAGGTGCAGAAGATACAATAAAAGCCATACCAAAGAAGAATAAATTAATCAAAAAAAGTAAATAAATACAAGAAATACAATGAAAAAAGTAAATTTCTATCTTGGGTCAGATTAATTGAAAGGTCTGATAAACACTTGAATCTAAAAAAAAAAAAAATTCTTTCAGGAAGGTTTTTGATTTGGAGGGATTTTAACTGCTATTTGTCTGATTTAAAGGCTTATTCTGTACAGAACACATGTTGTGTGGCTGATAGTGACGTTCAGTAGTCAGAGACTAAATCTGTTCAGATTACAGATCATCTACAGTCTGTTGTTAATTACAATCAGCAACTGATCGCATGTAGAGCATTTTGAGAGCTATAATAATAATAACAATTGGAGACTGTGTACATGCTGATATACAGGTCTGATAACTTTTTATGAAATTGCATTCGGGCCTAACGGGATGTGAGTGTTTCTATGACTTCCTGTTCAGCCTGAAGGCTGCTGGAATCGGCTGGAAACTGTCCGACTTGACAGCAAGTTTTTGTCACAGCCCCCCGGCTGCTGCCGCCTGCTCTCGTCCACTTTACAGGCGAGGCGCAGTTTATCTCGAACAAGCCTACTAGCTCTATTGGCAGCTAGTTTGGCTTGACTCAGGTCAGTTTTCTGGGTGACAGCTGCAGTAAGTTACCATGTAAGTTACTCATGGCATGAATGCTAATAGGCAAAAATATATGTACAGTTTAGGCAGCTTTAATTTTAAACCGGCTATGAGGTTTACAGCAAAGGCAGTGGTGGTTGTGTTCATTAATGACTGTGGCATTTATCGTTTTTGATTGTAATGCATTTGTCATCCCAATTTGACAAACAAATTAACCTTTGAAACATTTGAATTTACACTTGACAGCTTCAGGATGACATCTGAAAGTTCTGACCCCAAAGTAGAAGCTTTGCTTCAACTTGGTGATACATTTGTAGAAGAGTTGCAGGCAAGTGACATTTATATCTACAATATTGTACAAATGACCAGAGTAATCAGCAAGTTTCACATCCTCTTGAGTCTTTAATTATACTAACTCTTTGTACAGAGAGAAAACCAGCAGTCACAGGGGGATGTGGCAGTGCCTGATGTGGCAGTAACAGAGCAACGCAGGGTCAATTGGTGGAAAAGGGACTTGGATGGACAAAGGTTAACCGGGAAGAAAAGGAAGAAAAAGGTATCATTTGCTGGTAAGTGTCTTGTTTTATAAAAGTATGTCAATCTTTATATTAAACCTGGTTTTAAATAACATTGGGCTATACTTTATTTTGTACCACTTTATAATAATAGGCTACTCTTTTAACAAAGGCGTAGAGAGACATAATGACAATAATTCAATAAAAGTAATGTGCGTTCTACCAACTCTGTTCTTATTTTATTTCTTCTTGGTAGAGCGTGTTAAGGTTTTAATGTGATAAATTAAAAGCATCACTGAATATTTTAACAATTAGAGGGCTCAATTGTTATTTATATTTGTCTTTTTGTTTTTAACCAGGTGCTTATGCTGCTACTGAAGATCCCTCTCCCAGCAATGAAATTCCCTCTTCTAGCACTTCAATGTCTAACAAGTACCTGGATGCTGGTAATTTCATATTACAGTGGATTTGATTAGTTTGTTTTTTTGTGAAATTTCGAGTATTACTCACTTTTTACTCAAGTTTATGATTTAACAACAGTTTCCTACTGAGACTGTAATGCACACCTATACTCCTAACTGCCACCATAACAATCTTTCTTTATTTTTGAAGATTTCACTTTACAGAGGCTGGAGGAGATTTTACAGGAGGAAAGCAATTTGCCAACAGACACCAATATCAATTTGGAGCAAAAGGCAGAGGGAAGTCCAGCAACGCTGGCAACAGTCAAGGCAGCAAAATCTTGACAGCCTTCTGGCATCCAAGAGCACCACAGACAGATGTTGTAGTCACTGCCAGTCAGAAAAAGCAGTCATCTGTTGCCGTGATTGTATGCCTGTAGAATGTGACCGTACTATCCATAGGCAGCACATACTTCATAACAGGCAAACCATTGTTGATGGGTTTTACAAGTACATTCCACCATCTGAGTCAGTGACCCTTACGGATGGAACGCACAGCATCTGTGAACAAGGTAAAATGTTTCTCTTTGTGCCTCTGAGCCAGCAGCGACATGATGTTTTTATGTTGTCCGTTCGTACGTCCCATTCTTTTCAATGCTATATCCTCAGGAACACCTTGAAAATTCGGCACAAACATCCACTTGGACTGAAGGATGAACTAATAAGATTTTGGTGCTCCGAGGTAAAGGTCACTGTGACCTCACAAACCCGTTTTTGGCCGAGAATTCATTCGTTAATTATGACAAAATTTCTCACAAATGTTTAATAGGATAAAATGAACTAATGACATGGCAATATAGTGATAACTTTAATTGTTCCAAGAAATACACTTAATACATGTTGTTAAATTACTTTAAAGTCTTTACTACATATTATGAGTCTGAACTAGAACTACCGCCTCGCAGTTGTTGCCAACCAGTGAAGTTGCCGTTTACATCCATGTCAGTCCAATTTGTTATCTAATACTGTCTTGTGATGCAGATGTTCTTACAGATAATATTATGATCCTTGCTTGTCCCTGCAGCATGCTTGTTGCCTGTCACCTCCCCACCCACAGTTTGCTGTGGTAACTCGGACTGCTGGTAGACCTGTCATTTTGGTTTGCATAAATGGTGTGTAAAGTGTGTGTGTGTGTGTGTGTGTGTGTATGTATGTATGTATGTATGTGTGTGTGTGTATATATATATATATATATATATATATATATATATATATATATATATATATATATATATATATATATATACTTAAATATTACTTTCGCGTTTTCACTTTTATTTTATGTTTTTACTGCTTTTAGGGCGTTATGATCTTCATGTGCCACAAGAAACATGCAGCCACTGTGGGAGTCAGTGGACTCCTGATGTGACTGACTTTGTAATGAGTGGCTACTGGCCGACCACAATGCAGGCACAAACACTGTTTCAACAGGACCTGTTTGAATCTTTTGACACTATGAAGACAATAGCCCCAGGGATGTCCCGACAGGCCTTCACTGCAATGCTGGACCAGAGGACAAAGCACTTTGGAAGAGTGAGTCAAAAGTTACAATACAATCACTATTTATTATTACCCTGTGTAACATTTGGATGTAATTAATGAAGAATATATTTAATTAGATAAGGTGTGAATATGAAAAGGAAAGGAAGTGATCAAGAAACCAATATCTGTTTTTTAGGTAATTAGTAAGCATCAGTTCTATGACTCATGGTTGATTTTAATATGTCACCTATACAGTAAAAGTGTATGCATTAGTTTCAAACTTGAGTGTCAAATATCCTAAAACTATTCACAACTTTATTGTTGTGAATGAAATGGGACACAGACACCTCAACATATATTTTGTATAGATAGTCTTATTTTATTTTTCAAAATGCAGCATCTACTAAAATTAGAGCTGCAAAGATGTGATATGTTCTAGTTTCTTCTCACCTCTGAGACAGTAAATTGAATATCTTTGAGTTGTGGACGAAACAAGACATTTGAGGACGTCATCTTGGGCTTTGGGAAACACTGATCCACATGTTTCACCTTTTCTGACATTTTAGAGACCAAACCACTAATCCATTCATTTAGAAAAGAATCCAATCATTAATCAACAATGAAAATAATAGGTAATTACATCCCTTATTAAAAAAACCCTCTGTATATATTTTTATATTGCAGAAAGGCAAGGTTAATTCAGATGCCTTCCAAAGGAGCTTTTTGCAGTACATTTACTGCAAATTTGAAGAAAGGCAACTGATGGGATTGGAGTCATTTGTCTGTCCAGCCTGTGTCCCTGATCAGTTAGTTGTGTCTTTGGATGGTAACCGGAAGCTTTACAGGTTCCAAAGTGGAAATGGGTGAGTTGTATGTACATACAGACAACCCAAAAGGCAGGCAATATGTAACATTACTTTTTATAGTAACATGATACCTCAACTGTTTACATTTTTATTTTGTGTTAGCAATATTGGGATGTTGTACTTTAGGGACGAGGAGCCTGGCTTCTTTGATGGGGTCTTCTTGTTGAGGAGGTCCGTGGAGCGGTCAAGAGTGTAAGTTTCATAAGTCTAAATAAAACAAGCTAATTTTGGTGTGCTTGCTTGCATACATCACATTGTCAAAATATTTACACCAAAAATCTGGATTGATGGATAATAAATTGATAATTTAGTGTCATTGTCTTTATTTCACCAGACTACTGGAAAAGCTGTGTGGTGACTCCCACTGGACAGCAGCCAGGAAAACGTCCAGACAGGCTAACAAATTGGATGAAGAGGGTGTGGAAATAGCTGTTTGTAGGCATGGATTTCTCCTGAAAGGTATCTTTTTGTTTCTTTCTTTTATTTCATGTTTTCTTTTTTTTATATAAATGTGAAAAATGTCTTTATAACCTAGTTTTTAATGATTTATTATGTTTGATTATTTCTTTCGTCCCTGAAGGTCTGAACATGCTTCGTGGTGAAATCTTTGCCTACCCAATGTTCCTCCAAAAATAGTTTATTGGCTCGAACTTTGTTACCATGGATGTGACCTGTCCCAAGTCTACAAAATTGTAGATCATAAGATGATGCTTCTTTCTACCATTTTTCTACTATTGGTTAAGAACCAATAGTCTGAAAAAGCACATAGATGCAAGCATTCCATTAAGAGCTTTGATAGGTTTTATACATGATATACACAATGTTGAAAAACAAGGTTTCCTGACAAAGAAAGTAGCACAGAAAACTGATCTCTGTCTTCCTGCATATATTTTCTTGTTTGTTTTTTTAAATCGTATTGTTTCATTATTTTCCACAACAGCAGACTGGTGTTTACAGTGCATTTAATAGCAGGTATAAATACAATAGGTAACAATGTGTTGTCTTTGCCTTGATAAAACCTAATATTTCCTTGTTAACCTACTCTACATCTCCATGCAGATCAAGTTAAGTGCAAGAAACCAGGAAGGGGTTGGCACCACTATTGGTGAAGAGGTTGAGCAGGTTAACAGTTTCCTTTCAACATGTGCTGTGACCACCAAATACATGTCCAAGTCAAGTTGGTAAATGTACATGCCTATTAGAAATGTAGGTTTAGAAATCTATACAATTGTTTCTGCACTGTTAAAATGTATCATAATCATAATATGGGATTTCTGAAATGTGGGCACTATTTTGGCCATAACTAGTAGGAAATTATATTGCCTAATTTGGGTGAACTGCTGAAAAGAACTTTCCACCCAGTTTGATTTGTTTGTTTTATAATCAACAGTAAGGACAGACATGTTAACAGTCCATGCCATGGGGTGGAGTAACCGCAAGAGAGACAACCTCTATAGAGCCTTGTCTTCAAGATACTACAAGGTTTGTTAAGATTTTCTATCAAACAATTAGATGCTATATGCATATGTTTCTGGCTGTGATCAATCTAGGGGGTGGCTGTGGCTCAGGAGGTTGAGTGTGGTTGTCCACTAATCATAGGCATCTATGTTAGCAAGCATGATGTGTTTGTGTGACAGGTTGAAAAAAGGCAACATGTAAAGTCAAGTGGTACAAGTCTATATAGATGTTACATTTACATTGAAAGATGTGTTGCTTATTTTCTTTATAATCCAGCAGTATGAAATACTAAAGCCGTGCACATTTTATGTATTTATGTTGTTTATGTATAAAGTTTTGCTGCATATATTTGTGTTGCATGAATATTTTTAACCCTTACACAGTAGGGGTGGAACGGTACATGTATTCGTATTGAACCGAAACGGTATGGGCGTCTCGGTTCGGTACATGAATTTACATGGAGAATACACGGTATAAAAATAAATAAAACTCGCTTGCAAATGAATTAATGTAATGTGGAACTACTGTTACATACGCATTTCTTAGGGACACCTAATCTGTAGCCCCGCCTTTGCTCTGAAGTAGAGGGTGACACGGGAAGCAATTGTCGCTCCCATTCCATCCCGATCCCACGAAAATACTCCCGTCACATCCCGATCACGGGACTGCCCCCCAAAAAAAATCCTGTCCTGCAAAATCCCGAGACAAAGAATCCCGTCCCACTCCCGTTTCATTCCCTATGTTGTCTAAAGTTATCAGACTTTTTGTGTGTGTGTGTGTGTTTGTGTGTGTACAGCTGCAGCGATGGCCGAGGGAGCGAGAGCGGCTCCTCTGCTCTGCTCTGCTGATGTTGTGTGAATGCAGCGCTGCAGAGCTGTTTGTCTCTCACTGCTGGGGGGGTTAGGTAGTGACAATTTATCGAGACTCCCGTGGGTCACGGTATTCCCAATCAACAAACGTATGTGGTTCTCTTTTCTAAAACCAAATGCCTCGCAATCTTTGAGCGCACTCACCACATTGCAGCGTCATTTCTTAATTTAATCTCCAGCTCCGTCCCGCTCCCGTTGATTTCTATTCTTGATCCGTCCCAAACACGTTACCGACAATGAAATTTACTCCCGTACCGCGGGACTCCCGCAGGAATCACGTGACCCGCGGGAGTCCCGAAAAATTGTCACCCTCTACTCTGAAGCTCCCAAGCTCCGCCTACATGTCAAGTCAGTCCAGTGGCAGTGAGTCCACACCAGAGCCATGTCTTTCTCTATCACTCTGGTCCACGAAGCAAACTAGTCCCTTCCATATACAACCAAACACGGATGTACTGTAGCTGTATCCCTTCTTGCCTCAACCACAAATGGCTTCCAGGCCAATTTGCTTCGCTGTTTGCTCCGCTGTTAGCTCCACTTTTAGCTCCGCCGTTAGCTGTTAGCTCCGCCGTTAGCTTCGCTGTTTGTTCTGCTGTTAGCTCCGCCATTAACTGTTAGCTCCGCCTTAGCTTCGCTGTTTGCTGCTAGCTCCGCTGTTAGCGTGTGAAGCTAACGCCACAATTCGCCAACTGCTCTGTGTAACCGAAGCTGCTCTTTTAACACCCCTGCTTTGTGCATTCACATATGAGAGCAGCGCTTATCTCCCATCACACTACTAGCTGATTGTCTTATTTTGTTTACAAGTTCCAGATGGAGTCTGGAGATGATGTGGGGTAGCAAACTACTTATTGTTTACTGTTTACATCTTACTTTATATGCTTCAGGCTGTTGCAGCTAGCAGGGGACAGACTGGATGACACTAGGTGGTACAGCCTGAGACATGCACAATAAAAAAAATTGCCTTCTGCATTTTTGTTTTGCTTTTCCCTCCATTGTACCGAACCGAACCGTGATGTCTGAACCGAGGTATGAACCAAACCGTGACTTCTGTGTACCGTTCCACCCCTATTACACAGACATTAAAAAACACCCATAAGACAACAGTGACTATGAAGAACATGCAGGAACAATATCAGTGTTCTGATTACACACTGGAACAGTGGGTAGCTCAGGTCAAGGACTGGGCCAGTACTGGTAAGATTTTTTTCAATGAAATGTATGTTGTTTACTGGAGGTGTTTTGTATTATGGACATCATTTTAATTTACTAAATAATTATTCTGTTTGGTATATGGAACCCTGTGTAGAAAGACCAATTGAACTTGACATATAGTAACTTTTCAGCACTGTATAACATCATGTATTAAACCATCTGCTTTGTACTGTATTGGGGCTGGGAAGTGAAATTAACCTACTGACTAAATTGTAAGATATTTAATACAGTGAAAAATGTATAGGTTGGTCTGTTTTCTACATATGTAAAGTAATTTTGCATTTAAAACAAAGACAATGAAATACCACTGTAAGGTATATTTATTTTAATTGCAAGAGTTTTGTTTAACAAGCACGTCAGTTTGTGGCAGTGCTCTGTTTGATTTATTACAATGATTCAAGAATCATTCAGGATAACTTCATTTTAACACAAGCACACTTGTTAATAGACTAAGGGCGTTTTCACACCAACAACCTTTAGTTTGGTTGAATCAAACTAGAGTTTGTTTGCCCCGCTGGTGCGGTTCGTTTGGGCAGGTGAGAATGCGGCAATTGAACTCTGGTGCGCACCAAAAGCGGACCAAACAAGCGTTCCGAGACCTGCTTGAAGAGGTGGTCTCGGTACGCTTTCAATCGAACTCTGGAGCAGTTTGTTGTGAGAACGTGATCCGTACTCGAACCGCACCAACTATACGTACTCCGCAAGTCTGAACTGATGTCTCCTGTAGTCAGGTGTGTTCAGCAGTCTGAGCTGATGTCTTCTGTAGTCAGTAGAGTTGAGCCGGATACTCGGCTGAAACGAGTATCCGGTACGGATAAAGCACTTTTGCCGAGTACGAGTATTATACGAGTAATACGAGTCAATATCTGTGCTCGGATTGAATAAAAATCCTCATTGGGTAGTTGACTATGTCTGCGTTCTGTGATAGGCTAGTCGTCACAGCGCCCCTCCCCTACACACATACAGATGTATTGTGTTGCTGTGTCCCGCTCTGCTCACTCACACAGAACAGCTCTCTCTCTCTCTGTCTCTCCCTCAGTCACTCAGGTTCGCGGGTCTTTTCCGTTAACGTTGAGGGTTTCTTCAGCTTCAGGTTTGTTTTTTTACTTTGGTTTGTAGTACTTCCTTATTAACCAGTAGAGTTCTGGTAAACGTGGGGTTTGTTCAGACGTGGTGCTTGGTAGAATGCGACTCGCGTTGCGTCTCTGCCTGTCGGAGATTTTTTCTCTTTATTAAATCGTCAGCTGGCTCTAAACAGATTTGAAAAACAGCGTCGGACTATTTGATCCGTAGAACACAGTCCCCCTCTCTCTCTTTCTCTCTCTCTGTCTCTCTTTTACACACACACACACACACACACACACACACACACACACACACACACGGTGTGGAAATAAAAAAAATCACACTGATCATAAAAAAATTAAGTTAAAAAAAGAAAGTTATGTTGAGTATGAAAACTCTTGTTCATTACATTTTACTTCATAATTGCAACCTCATGTGTTGTATTCATTGCTGTAAACTTGTTCTGTATATAGTTTGTTGTTATCGTGATCAAAACCATTGATCTGAAGCTCAACGCTGATGCTGTCATGTAAATAGTTTTCTAATCAGCAATAAATATAACAATTTCTGATCAACCCATATCAATTGCATGCTTAAAATAACATGCCGGTTAAAGCCCCGCCCATTTCAAGACAACCTGACCCACTTCCGGGTTAAATCCCGCCCACTTCCGGGTTAGGCCCCGCCCAGTCCGAGTACAGATACAGATAATTCATATGGTTAACAGATACAGATAATGCTGTACTCGCTCATCCCTACTAACAACAATATGAACAGCAGTCTTCATACAGCAATATATCAGTAACGATGACGGTCACATGAATAATTATTAAAAAAAATAATGGTCACAACTTTAAATAATAACAGTACTTAAATGAACAGCAATATGCACTTTTTGTATTTTAATCCAGGCTGATAACAATAGGGTAAAACCACTGCTGGGAGATCAGAAAAGGCTCCAGGATTTAATAAATCCTGGCTGTTAGCCTGGTCGGGAGCAGGCTAGCTGCACAGAATAAATCTCCATGGAGTCAAGGCTTAAATCCTCCAGGATAACAGATAAATCCCGGCTTAATCCCTTATCTTGGTTTTGTGAAACAAGCCCCTGACCTTTTTGCTGAAATAAACAAGTGTTTGTAAACATACATGCCAGTAGAATAACAAGAACTGTCTGCCAAAAAGCTTCTCAAAACTGAAGATAACCTAATATAACAAAACAGTACATTCTCTGATCGCTAAAAAGGTTATACTATTCCAGTGTAAAGTTCTATGATTTATATGTACATTATTCATTTACTTACCATGCAGGACATGGGAGCCAGTGAACAAGGACTTCTTTTTGACCGTTGAATAAAAAAAGAGGCTATGTTTAGAGTGGTATAAAACCTTTTAATTGTAATATACCTATGTTGAATGTCGTAGTATTAGACAAAGCAAAAAAGTCTTGAATTTCCAACTGACATATTGTTTTATGTAAAGCTAAAGCCACTTGACATTCACCATTGGGTCAAGACAATTTTCTGTAATAATTTACAATTGCAACATCAGTCAGTGTATTACAATCATTTAGAGCACTATACAGCCATGGTCAAAATTATTGGCAACCCTGAATTTCAAGTATATATGTCAGAATATCTTCCCAAAAATATGCAAATAAACCAAATTTGTATAAACAGATTATTTTTAAATGTTCCAAGGCTTCCAAACAAAAGAAAAATGAGCAAAATGATGAAATAGTACAAACACAAAATGTAACCCTGAAACAATTACTGGCACCTTCCAATCACTGATCCTGTGGGCCAGGTTCAGGTGGTTGATTAACAGTTGGCTTACACAAACTGGACGCCAACTTGGTCGTCCCTTAGAAACAAACTGATGCACTGCATTCACAAAGAATAATCTACTTTGGTTTCATTTGACCATAGAACATTATCCCAGATAGACTGGCTTATTTATTAAAGTTTTATTATTATTATTAAATGTATATTATTAAACAGTATTGCCTTTTCGTACCTTGGTTTTTTACTAGTGGTGTCCTAAATACATATATAAATATTCTGATTATACAATAATTCTGACGAGGACTGTCTGATATTCACCTTCTTTCTACCAAGCAGGATGGAAAATATCACAGGGCTCATGCCCCGTCAAGTAACAATGACAGGTTAAAGTTTACCACCATCCACCAAAAAACAATAAATATTAATTCTACAATTACTAACCTTTCTTTCACGGTGCTTCGATACGTACTGCACCGGAAAAACCTCCAGGGCATTGTGGTATAAGCAATCTGTAAATCAGACAAAAGGATGGTTTGCATTACTAACCGCTGAAGAAGAAAAAACACTACATGTTATGCCCATTGTTACAGAAGTGTATTGCATTTACAAAAGAGAAAAAAATGAGACCTTAGCTGTGTTTGAAATGGCTCCCTCATTCACTCACTCATTCCCTACATTGGGTTTATTTTACTATATCCATCATAGGGAACGGTTTCAAAACACAGCTACTGTCTCTTATTTATGACTGACTAATACTTACTATAATTACAATATAGGGAATTGTGAGATTTTTTTCTCATTTTGAAAACGTCATCATTTAGAAACATGGTCTCCTTTTTTTTTTTTTTATATTTTGGGGAATGCAATGTTCTGTGCTACCATTTCATCCTAAATGTGATTCTTTTTCTTTGGTATTACAGTATCACTTTATTAATGTACTGATAGCATATGCACACATGCAGACATAAATGTGTTACATATTAGTACAGGCTGCTTCATTTTACCTTTTTATCTTAACCTGGAAGGCATTAAAAAGTAGAAGATTTACACAACTCCTGCGCAGCAACTATGCATGAGTTGTGCTTAATGATAGAGTTATGATTAATGATATGAAAACACTTATTTTCACCTACCATCACATTGTCTTCTTTTTGTGCTTTTTGGCACTGATCTTGACTGCTGACCTGCAAGAACATGAAACACAATTTGTAGACATTGTTATTCTATTAATTTCTGAACATCAAAGCCCTTGACAATGATAACATGTAGTATCCAACATGTAAACATCTAAAAGATGTTATATATAGTGTTATATACAGTGTCATCTGTGTTCCTTCAGGCTAATCTGTTGTAACAATTAGTTTAGATTTATTAGTAAAAGGTAGTAATTTAAGGAACAGGGCAACATATATAGTGATCCTTTCATATACTAATAATCATATCCTGTATTCAGAAACCTACATATGTCATTTAAGTTAGTGCCCTACACTGTATATTTAATTCATTTAGGTTGAAGTCATGCATTTCACTCTGTATGCGAGTATTTTAAGTTAAGTTCTTTCTTCTTCGTTTTACTGCCTCTACTCTATTGCACTGGAAATGCACATTCATACTGAATTTAAAGTGTAGAACTTCGAACCCTTGTCATACATATTCCATTTTTTATAGGGCTGAGGTAGGGTATCTTAGATGAGTTTATACACTTTAAACACTTTTATGACTTGGATTTTGCTGTGATGTTATAAGCTTTTTATTCATTTACATTACAATTTGTATGGGTAATCTATTCTAGAATATGATGATTCATATGCCTAGTTATTAGGGCTTGACATTAGCACCCGCCAACCTGCCAAATGCGGGTAGATTTCAGCAGTGGCGGGTAACAGTCTCTCTGACTAGCCACTTTGGCCAGTGGCATGCCTTTATATTGTAACACTGGTGGCTGGAGTACTGTGCCGCCACCCAACACAGGAACACAGCTGTTACCCATGCAGCCCGTACTGCACATCTACCCCTGCACCACCTAGCCTATGCAATAAGCTACTCTCTGTATGCCTGTGTCTTATTAAGTTGAATGTTTTCATACAAAAGGGTTCTTTACACATTATCAAAGCTGAATATTTGATGATGACTGCATTGTAATATTTTACGTAGTTTTGATTTCGGTGTTTTCAGTGCTCATTTACATTTCATAGGGTTGTTAATCTGGTTCTTTCAGTTAATTGTAGCACACTATAGTCAACTTTATTCAAATAAAACCAAATAAAAGTTTATGTCAAGCCCTGCTAGTTATGTACAAACATACAATATTTGGTTCACGTTGCTATCGGAATGGCTTTCCACTAATACATTATTTATTTATTGAAGGATGTAAAAGTGCATCCCTTGCTCCAATTTAACCTTTTTGTGTTTACCACTTTCTTGTTCATAATCTACAACATTCCTTATGGCTTCTTATTTTTTGCTCTACTGTTACACTTACTTGTTCATTACATCTTCATCCTGTTCTCTCTCTTCAGCATCCTTCTTTGCCTCAGCTTCTGCCCCCACTTCTTTCATCTCTCCTGTCTCACTTTGTCTTTCCTTTGGCTGTCCAGCATTTTCAGGCTCTATCTCCATCCTGTCCTCTTTCTTCCTGGCCATTCTCTTCCTCTACTTCTTCATCTCCTCCTACCACTGCCTCTTCATTCTCCTCTTCTCCTTCTTCTAGTGCCTGGTCGTTTCCATCTGCTCTATCCTGTGCGTGTTCCCTTTCAGGATTCCAAGCTTTTAATAATGCAAATGAAAACATCAAGGGTATATGGTATTCAACAATAATATAACTTGTAAAACAATGAACATATAAAATGTAAGACAGACACATACCCTCTAACAAGCCTTCAAAGAGAAGAATAATCTTCTCAAAAATACCATGGACAACTGAAGGAAAATCAAAGGGGCGCTGAAGCTGTGCGGTCCATTTACTGCCCCCAGATTTACATTTTGCCCACAAAAGTAAAGGGACATATCCCAGGGCCTTACGTTTCTCAAGCTGAAACACAAAAGAATATTAGTGAAAAGAAAGGTTTTCAAGTCAGACTTAGATGTTTAAGAAAATATTATGATACACAAAGAAAACATGTTATAAGAATAACCTCCAACTTACATAGTACATAAGCTCCAATTGATTTTCTAAAACAATTAGGGATAAAGCGATAAGCCTACATATAGTTTTACAATTGCAAGCTACCAATTTGAGTCAGTTAATCTGTGTACATAAAACGATATTGTGCAAGTGATTTTTTATTTATTTTGTGAATTACACAGATCTAAATGAAATAATTCAGCTGCTGGATCAATGAAAGGTTAACTGGACTAGCTGAAGTAACTGAATCACAGTATATTTCCCCATAACATGTCAAAAGTATGTCAGTATGTCTCTGAAAATACAAAAGTCTTGAGTAATCTTTTTGTTACTTCAATCTTTGGTCCCTGTAACAACAGGGCATTAATGTGCAGCCTTCTCATGCAACCAGTGTTTATCCAATACAATATCCACATTAACAAAAACATTTTCAGCACGGTTTCTCAATGTCCGCTGATACGTGTCTACAGAAACATCTCTTAGATTGCTTGATTGCTGTACAGTAACTTGCATGCCTGGGCCAGCATCAGGAATACAAAAACACCGCAGTATCATGTATCGATACGTCGTCATCATCATGGCCTGTCACATGACCGGCAGGTATAACACATACCTGCAATTTAATTTCAAGGTCTGCATAAGTCTCTGTTCTGATGCAAAACAGTGCCAGCATTCTGGCATAATGTTCTTTTGACATGCAGTAACCAGTTCAACATCGCAATTATTATCAATAGAGACCAGTATTCTGACTAACATTCTTCACAGTCTTGTCTCAAGCATCTTAGCGTAAGGTGTTGCTCTGAAACATGTTGCATTACTGATTCACAAACATATACCTGGTGGTGGTTTTGACTCACATCTACCTCGCTGCACGCTGTCACCTCATGATTATAATTGTCTTTTGGTCTTGGCTGACCTTGGCATCTTTTACGTACGCTGTCTTATAATTTTTACCGACATTGCTAGCGATTTGTTATATTTTGGCTATTGATCATATTTATGCATTTAGCAACTGCCTCACATCATCGTATTCAGATATTACTCATAATATCATGGTAAGTATGTAATGGTATGAGATAAATGCTGTCATATTCATCGTAATCTCCTATATGCTACATTTTCCTTGCTTCCGATTTACATACTTCATATACAACACATTCTACTAATGACTACATATTCATGTCTTTTAGTCGTGGTGTCCTATTCCTTCCAGGTAAGGGAGTTTATCATTACAATCTGGTAACTTGTCACTTATATTATTGTGGTAAGCGGTTTCACACATTGCATCATGGTCTAGTCTAACGTGACTTTTACACTGTATCATGGACCAATTGACCTTATACATTTTCATGGTCCACACGTGACCTCATGCATTGCATCAGTCTATTGTCACTTCATTCATTGCATCATGGTCCACGTGCTAATTTATTGCTTGATGTTCTAACATGTCTTCCCTATCATATCAACTTAATTAATATAACATGAATTCATTTTGCCATGCATTTCTTTTGTCTAACCTTCTGTTCTTGCTAGGTTTCTTATGGTGCCAGTGAGGTAAGTTACATGCACGTGTAAAGATGTATAATATATTCTTCAAAAATGTTGAGGAGGATATATGTATGGTATGGTAAGAACAAGATAGTGTTGAGTTGGCTCCTATTTAAATTCCTTATGGGGGTATCCTACATACTCACGGCCCCCTTTAAATATGACGTCACATTTGGGTCTAATCGCAAAAGACAATTAAACTTAAACGTGAGATGCACATAACAAATTTATTACTTTGGTTTTGTTGTTGCCATATACTGTCCAAATCAAAAATGGTCACCTCTTTAACAATAACGAAATCAGGCATGGATACAGTTGAATGTGACCGAGTTTAAATATGAAGATAAGATACTGTTACTTACCATTAGAGCACTATTATCAAAGATTTTGCTTTGATTTCTTGAGCGCTGTAATTTCTTTGCCCAATCCTGAGCATTCGCTCGGAATTTGCCCACGCGGGCTGTTTGTCTGGCTTTAAAAGCCAACAGCTTTCCACACTAAAGGTTTAAAAAAAATAAATCAATATGAGTTGTCATTCAATATTTTTTTAAATCCTTTATTAATCCCATAACAGGGAAATTGCTTTTATGATTTTATGTTGCTTGTTTTAGACAAAACGTAAATACAAACCCTGGGTATCTGATATATGTAAAATGCAAATACATACAGTATGTGGGGCACCCTGCCTTCTGATTCGCCCTTCAAATACCCACTAAAACCAACAGATGTAGAACACTCATTCATACCCTCAGCCATCTCACTGCTAAACTTAATAGGAAAAAGGTAATATCAGCTTACATTTGTTTTTACAATTTTGCTATGTATTGTATTGATCTTGTGTACTTGTCACTGCTGCAAAACCAATTGCCCCTTTGGGGACAAATACAGTTCTTCTTGACATAACACACTTAAATAAATACACCAAATAAGGCATTATGTGTTACCATTACCGTGCGTTTTAGATTTTTCCTTTTTTGATTTAAAAAAAAATAAATAAATAAAAAAATCAGTTAAGTGGATGCATGTTCTACTACAATCAAACAATAAATCAGCAATGGCCACACTCATGAGATGACAATTATGACATGAAACAAACTGTATACCAAAATGTTAAGTCTCTAAGTATGTCTAGTCAATCAGGTGGGTTATAACTACATTGTAAGGACACTTCATGGTATGCAAAAAAACTTGGATCAAAGGTGACCATTACATTAATGAATAGATATGGTAAAGAAAAACAATGTCATGAATCACTGCACATTTTTACCTTAGTGCATCTCCGATTTGCAGTTAATGCTCTTTGTGCAGTGGGGGCACTGACGGTAGGTTCAACCTGGCATTGTGACTATGAAGACAAAAGGAGACCATTAATATTCAATCTTTTTATATTTTACCTTACTTCAATATGTCAGTGAAAACAAGTACAAAAAAGTAAAATTGATGCAGGTATGAGGTAATTTTTTCATTCTGTTACGTGTCAAACTAAAGTTGAACCCAAGTGCAGACAACAACGCAGAGTCAAATGAAAGGTTAACAGGTTTATTTACAATTGTCCAAGTTCAGGAATGCAACCGGGAATAAGTAAAGTCCAAATTCAAATGATTCCAGATCCAGGGTACAGAGCGGGAGTGGTACCGTAATGTCCAAGTGTCTGTGTCCAATAGTCCTGAGATCCACTGTAGAGAGCAGGAATGGTGGATGGCAGGAGTGAAGTGGCAGCAGGAGTCAGGTTCCAAGAACTGAGGCAAAAAGAGAACAAATCAGAGCGAGCAAAAACACAAGAGTTAAATACAAACAGGTAAAGTCAACAGCAAGACTAACTGTCATCTTGACTATAATCTGACGAGGAGCGGTAGGTTGACCAGGTATTTGTTGCAGAGGTGATTAGTGTAGATGAGCTGCAGCTGGAACCCTGACTCCCGCACACCAGACTTCACTCCTGCAATTAAGGACAGACAGAGGGGAGGGGGAGAGCAGAGACAGAGAGCTACCTAGCAGCAGCAGCAGCAGCACAGCAGCAGGCCTAACACATTCCTCAAACTGGTTTCTGCCTCACACACTAGACTGTTTCTCCCAGAAACTGACCTGAGTCAAACCCAAAGTAGCAGCAAATAAAGCCAACACTAGTGCAGGTGTTGTGTCTTGTTGTGCAGCTTAGTGGTTTTGCATGTGTGGTAGCCTAATTTATAGGGAGAGGGGAGAGGGAGGGGAAGATGAGGGGGGGAGGAGAGGAGAGAGGGAAGAGAGGAGAGAGGGAGGGGACGATAAGGGGGAACTTCAAGAACTCCAACTGGAAAACTATTCCAGATATCTATTATGTAATTTTGAATATCTAAAATATGGAACTTTTTTGGTGTCTTTATTCAAATGGAAATGTATTTTGCAATTATCAATTCAATTTGCAATTATGTTATTCAATTTGAATATGAATTTTGTAATTTAGAATTCAATATGCAAATTGGCAATGTAAATAAATTTATTTTGAATTATTTTGACTTAAAATTTGAATGAAAGTTCATTAAATTGCATGACATATTGCCATGGTGTTTTGGCCTCTTTATTCAAATGGTAGTCTATATCCGCGACGTTCGACTTGCGGGATTGCTCCGGTGCCGCCGGAAGTTGAACCGGATGTCCGTCACCTTCCTCTTTCTTTGTGTTGCCGTTCTAACCTCCGGTGGATTCTTGAGGACTATGCTAGGTTAACTGCTCCTCAGAACTCTGCAGGGTAAATCCAGACAGCTAGCTAGACTATCTGTCCAATCTGAGTTTTCTGTTGCACGACTTAAACAACTTTTGAACGTACACTTCCTGAGGCTATTTTACACATATCCACAATTGACATAATGACTAACAAAAACGCAACTGCAGATATCTACAAACATTTTGGATATCTGTTTTTCATTTTGGATATCTAAAATGAATATTATAAATTAATTATTATGGCAATTGTATTGTAGATATCTAGTACGCTCCTTCTGGATATCTGAAATGTTCTCTTTGAAGGTAGGGAGAATTGAATTATTGATATCTCTAGTAAATATCCATTCTAGCTATTAAATGTTAAAACAGCTTTCTATCCGCTCGGCCTCTGGCATCGTGTAAGGAGAACAATGATTACATAGACAAGTTCTGAAGAGATCACCGTGTTCATGTTTGTAGTTATTCCTTCACTTTCCTTCTGTCTGTGGATGAAATGGAATATATTTCACTCTCATTGAAAACAATTACAAGCTAAAAACTGCTCTGATCAGGACCTAGAAATCAGGACATTGTCTGTCTGTCTGTCTGTCTGTGTTTCAGTACTACGGGCAGCGCTAACAGTTATTATGTCAAAATATTTCGACACCAAAAAGCCTCCAACCACTTGCCAGCATACAGAGCATCTACCGGTATATGTGGGGTTGGAATGTCATCAAATGTGGCACACCCAGTTTTTCTGGCTCTGCTAGTGGTCCAACCAGTCATAGTGAAGTGAGGACACACACACACACACACACACACACACACATACACACACACACTCTGGTTAATGATAAGAAACGGCGTCACTTCACTTTGTCTGTTGGAAGTTGAAGTTGAAGCTCCTTTTCTACACAGACCTGCTGACGACAGAAGAGAGCTGCACACTGATGAAGTTCATGGCTGAAAGTTCAGTAAGTGGAGCTGTGATTGGTTGAGATGACGTCTTTGATTGTTGTGGTTGGAGAAACGGTTGAATTGATGGTGAACGTGTGATTGTTGAAAGACAGACACTTCAGGCAAAACAGTTTTTTAGAACTATAGATTTTGGACTATTTAACTTCCATAACATGTCAGACAACGTCATTTTAAAACATGTTTCCTCGTGTGCTTCGAGTCTTCGCTGTAAAAACAACTCAAGTCCAAATTAAAGTCTAAAGGTGAGTTGACTTCAGTCAGTGGTGGAACGAAGGAAAACCAGTTTACAGAAAGGAGGGAGGGGAAGATGAGGGGGGAGGAGGGGAGGAGGGAGGGAGGATTGGAGGAGGAAGGGGAAGATGAGGAGAGGAGTGAGGAGAGATGGAGAGGAAGATGAGTGAGAACTCCAAGAACTCCAACTAGAAAACTATTCCAGATATCTATTATGTAATTTTGAATATCTAAAATATGGAACTTTTTTGGTGTCTTTATTCAAATATCAATGTATTTTGCAATTACCAATTCAATTTGCAATTATGTTATTTAATTTGAATATGAATTTTGCAATTGATAATTCAATATGCAAATTGGCAATGCAATGTTAAATTTAGTTTGAATTATTTTGAGTTAAAATTGGAATGAAAGCTCAATCAACTGCATTACATGTTGCCATGGTGTTTTGGTCTCTTTATTCAAACGGTAGTCTATATCCACGACGTCCCACTTCAGGGATTGCTCTGGTGCCGCCGGAAGTTCAACCAGATGTCCGTCCCCTTCCTCTGTCTCTGTGTTGGTGTTCTAACCTCTGGTGGATTTCTGAGGACTATGGTTAACTGCTCCTCAGATCTCTGCAGGGTAAATCCAGACAGCTAGCTAGACTATCTGTCCAATCTGAGTTTTTTGTTGCACGACTTAAACAACTCTTGAATGTACATGTTCCACCAAAACAAGTTCCTTCCCAAGCCTATTTTGCAGAGGCACCGTGGTTCCGTCCAGCACTTAGCACCGACCAAGACGATTGTGATTGGTTTAAAGAAATGACAATAAACCAGAGCTCGTTTTTCGCTCCCATCCCAGAATGCTGTGTGGACTAGCCAGACCTTCCTCCGCAGCACTGTGGAGGAAGGTCTGGCAAAGCGAAACAGCACCCAGCCTATAGCATTACATTTACTACGTCACCGCTCTATTTTTGTTTCTCCATTTCAAAATGACAGTTCAATCTCGTCAAGGCGGGTCTTTAATTAGGATATCAATTGCCTTTTTCATGTTTACTATTGCCATGGTAACATATAAACCAACTTCCGGAAAGTCCCGGAGTTGAGGTTTTGCAGTAACGGACAAAAGAGCAGCGGGGAATTAATGTTACGAGGCAGAGAGCCAGCTGATGAATATGTCAAATGTTTCCCTGGCACATTGAATTACCATTTGAATAAAGAGACCAAAACACCCTGGCAACATTTTAAGTCAAAATAATTTAAACTAAATTGAGGAATGCATTGCCAGTTTGCGTATTGAATTGACAATTGCAAAATGCGTTGCCATTTGAATAAAGAGGCCAAAAAACTTCCATACTATAATACATTTGGACTATAAATGTAATTTATGATATCCACAATTGGCATTATGACTTATAAAAATGCAATTTTGGATATCTAAAATTAATATTCTGAATGAATTATTATGGATATTGTATTGTAGATATCTAAAATTGGAGTTCTTCCTAGTAATAATTCTGTAGATATCTAGTATGTTGATTCTGGACAGGAAGAATGAAGTTGTGGATATAAGAAATGTTCTTTTTGACTAGGAATAATTACATTACGGATATCTGCAATAAATATCCAGTCTAGCTAATAAACGTTAAAACAGCTTTCCATAGCCTCGGCCTCTGGCATCGTGTAAGGAGAACAACGATTACATAGACAAGTTCTGAAGTGATCACCATGTTCATGTTTGTAGTTGTTCCTTCACTTCCCTTCTGTCTGTGGATGAAATGGAATATATTTCACTCTCATTGAAAACAATTACAATCTGACAACTGCTCTGATCAGGACCTAGAAATCAGGACATTGTCTGTCTGTCTGTCTGTCTGTTTCAGTACTGCAGGCAGCGCTCCTCCTACATATTTCACCATTTCACAGCACAAAGACCCACTTGCTTAGCTGTGGCGCTAACAGTTATGTCAAAATATTTAGACACCAAAAAGCATCAAACCACTTGGCAGCATACAGAGCATCTACCGGTATATGTCGGGTTGGAATGTCATCAAATGTGACACACTCAGTTTTTCTGATGCACACCCAGATTAGTTTATTCTGGCTACGCTAGTGGTCCAACCAGTCAGAATGCATACTTTCATAGTGAAGTGAGGACACACACACACACACACACACACACACAGACACACACACACACACACACACGTTCAGTAAGTGGCGCTGTGATTGGGTGAGATAACGTCTTTGATTGTTGTGGTTGGAGAAACGGTTGAATTGATGGTGAACGTGTGATTGTTTAAAGTTGGGAAACAAGATGGCCGCCTGTGTGAGCAGGCAGAGAGAAGTCCAGATGAAGTGTAGCTTTGAATGAAGGAGAAGAGTTGAGTCTGATCTGGGGTCTGTCCGGACTCTTATTGATGTGGAGGGGAAGGTAGCAGGGGGGGGGGGAGCACTAGGACTCAGCAGGGATCACTTTATAGGATCAGCATGTAAAATCATCTCTTCTGACGTCTTGTTAAAGTCAAGTTTGTTTTACACTTCAGGAAAAAACAGTTTTTAAATTTTTAGATGTGCTATTTATCTTCCATAACATGTCTTCTTTCAGACTATTGGAAAGAAAACATTTATTTTATTCCACTTTGTCTGTCTGTAGATTTCTCCACAGCCACTATCTGTAGAAGAATGTTTTAGATTTTACTATAATTTAATGGGAACTTGTTTTTAACATGATTATTTCATTTAACTTATTTCAACTGTCTGAGACACTTTTTCTGTTATACTTTTCTCTTTAGGTTTTTCTGTGTTAAAGAGGAGCTGAGCAGGAGAGACGACATGTTAAAACATGTTTCCTCGTGTGCTTCGAGTCTTCGTTGGAAAAACAAAAGTCCAAATTCAAATCTAAAGGTGTGTTGACTTCAGTCAGTGGTGGAACTAAGGAAAACCAGTTTATAGAAGGGAGGGAGGGGAAAATGAGGGGGGAGGAGGGAGGGAGTGGGCGAGGAGAGGGGAAAGAGGGAAGAGAGAGGGAGCAGAGAAAGAGAAGTAGGAGAGACAGAGAGGGAGGATGACATGAGGAAGGAGGAGAGAAAGAGATAAGAAAGAAAAGAGAGGAGGAAAAGCAGATCAGACAGAAGGAGTAGAATAGTTGGAGGGAGGACCTCCAGTGGTCCCAGTGAGTAACTCCACCTCCTCCAGCTGATTTCTGCAGCTTCTCTGGTTTCTTCTTTTGAATCATCCAGAGCTGCGGTCCAATAGTCCTTTTTGTTTAGGAAGGTTCCTAATTGAGTGAAATGACCTGGAAGTAGTTAAGTAGCTGCCATGATAAGAGCTGTTTGAATTTTCTGTTTTCATACAATCATACTAATCAGGATTCATGTGGATAAATATGAGCAGAGAGGAGGGTGAGCGTGATAATAAACTATTTGCAGAACACCTTTCATACAAGAAACAGCCTACAGCTCCATGCTTTATAATAACTAAATGACATGTAGTGAGTGTTTCACATTAAAAGATATATTTATATGGTAATTCATGCAGAATAAGATGAAAAATACAAACAGAGATGAAGTAAAATTTACACCATGTTGTCCACGTGTATAGAGCCACCATGCAACAACATGGTGACAACACATGGGATGAAGTATCCAGATGTGCTTTCTGTGTCCATTTTTGGAACAGTGTAGTTTTACCGGCAGACCCACGTCAGTAATATAGTTACGCAGCTGTGTCAGGGCAGGATAAAAGATGGCCGCCACATAAAATGACATCCAGCTCTGATTTCCATGAAGCAGTAAAATCCTCCAAACAGCTCCATGAGGCCATCTAGTGGACTGATAGAAGTAGAGCAGCTGATGGCAGCATCTTCTGCTCTGATTCGTCCTCACCACTGACCAATGAGAACCAGCAGCATCTTCTCTGTCCAATAACAAACCAATATTGATCGTTGTGTTAATCAGTTCTCTGTGTTGAGTAAATGAAATGCGATGAAGTGATGAGAAAAGGCCCTCAGTAGTTCCCAGAGTTCAGTCATGTTTTCTAACTGCTTCTTTAGTCTGAGCAACTGACACTGATATAACACAGAGAGAAGCAGCCAATCAGAGGACCAGCTGCTGATATTTGGCTTTTTTTTCCAGGAGAAATGATGTGAGGGATGAATGAGTGATGATGTGCTGATGAATGATTGGACTGCTGCTCTCATTGTTTCCTCTCCAGGTGAAGGTGTGGACTCTGCTATGAGTCAGTGTGAGGACAGAGAGGAGGGAGTCCCTCCCTCTAAAACCACTCTGTGTGGGGAACATGACAGCCAGACCAAAGCTCAGAGGTGAGAGGACCATCTCTAACTGTCCACCACTCAGATCACTCCACCATCATTATTCACACTCAAAGCTCTGTGTGTGTTGTGTTTCAGCCCAGAGACGCAGCACAGACCTGAACCTGGACCTGGACCTGGACCTGGACCTAGACCTGGACCTGGACCCAGCTATGTGTCCTTCAAGAGTGTCCAGTCGAAGGATGATGATGTTAATTTTAAACGACAAGACAAAAAGTACGTAGCTGTAAATTGTGTTCAGTAACACGTCCGTAATGTCAGTAATTAAATACAGTTTTTGTATTCAAACATTTTAAATTAGATATAAAAGTATTTGATGAGCTTTCATGACTTTCTTTCTATCAGGATCCATCAGAGACCAGACTGTCCTGAACCTGAACCCAGCTGTGTGTCCATGAAGAGTGACCGGTCTATGGGTTGTTTTATAGTCTTCAAAGATGGACGCCACTCTGTTGATCAAAGGTGAAGATTTCAAACTGATGATGAAAACAAAATGATGTGTTTTTATTTATTGTGAGGTCTCCGGGTTTTTAAAAAGTTTTTAATGGACGGTGACGGCATGTGTCCTGTCAGCTCACTTTAACTCAGTCTCAGTTTCAAAGTTTACAACAAATAGTAAAACGTAAAATAACAGTTTATTTACATTGTTTTTGGTGTACACCTGTCTTCTACAATATATATTATATTTTACCTTAACTGCCCTATTTTATGTCTTTGATTTTCTTTTTATACATATTTCTTTGAGCACAACTGGAGGGAGCCTGACAACTTTTATTATTTGATTGCTTCACTGTATTCGTTGTGCATTTCGAAGTCCTTGCATATATTATCCTTATTAGACATTAACTATTATTAGCATTACTATTCCATCATTATAGTCACCCCACAGTATCATATTCAAGCCTGTGCTGCTGACTGCACTGAATAGAATTTTAAAACGTGTAAATTAAATATTGATCATGGAGCATACACAATGTTAACAATAACTACCTGGATACAAATATACTGTACAGACGATGTATTAAACCACTGACAGGTTTCCTTTATATTTCAAAGATGGACGCCACTCTGTAAATCAAAGGTGAGGATTTCAAACTGATAATCAGCAGGACTAGTAAAGGTTTACCACTATAGGGAGTCCTCTGATTCACTGTTAACATCCAAACATCACTTCATGGACCTTTACTTTGTGTTTGTCTCTGTGTGGACAGGAAATCCTTTCTTATGCATATTATTTGATGTCTCTTGTGATGATAGTTGTTATTCTACATGTCATGGCAATGTGCTGTATAAGTGACTTTAGACTGTAGTGAGAAAGGACGACAGCTGGACATGTGTGTACAAAGGCGCCACTACTATTGACAGTACTAATTCATCAGTTCACCTTTGACCTCTGACTACAGTAGGACAGCTGAGATAGACGACAATGTGCTGTGTTAGCAACAGGATGTGTCAGCTAGATTGTTTCCACTATATTATTATTTTTTTTTTCAAACTTTATTTATTATTTCAAAATATAATTCACAAATATTCAGCCATCACAATTCGTAATCAAATAAAATTATACAAAAAATATGTACAAATAATATATGAAAGTAAGTATGAAAGTAATAATCTAAACAGAGAAAAATAAAATAATACAAAAGTACCAGACTTTCAAACTTCATAAGTAATATAGACAGCAGGAGCACTTACTCAAAGAAATTTGAGTAGACAGATATTAAGATAGCTTTCTTGTTGGATACCAACTTAAGAGACTCAAAATACATGTAAAATTCAACCTGGAATAGTCTGAAGCATGTTGTTGATCTAGAAAATGTTGGATATGGAACTTACCTAATAAAATAAAGAGATTTACAATATTACATAACTTTCTATCTTTACATTCAAAATAGGTAATATGTTTCCCTTCATGTGTGATTGTATGTTTTGTTTTAGATACCATATCATCTTCAAAGCTTTTCCAAAATGCAATACAAAATGAACAACCATAAAAAAGATGGGTTAACGACTCTTGTTCTGTTTTACAAAAACTACAATAGTTATCAACAGGCATGAATTTCGAGACAAACAGGTTCGTAGGATATATATTATGTAATATTTTCAAATGTAATTCCCTAACTTTGTTTGTGATACAGTATCTAAAAGGAACAAGCCACGCCCTACGCCAGTTAATATCAGTAAAATGAGAATTCCAGAAAAATTCCCCACAAGGTGTTATTTTCTTTAAATTTAGAAAGCATTTTCTAATGTGCTTATTAGTACAATTGCTGCTCATAATATCCATACCGTTTATATAAAGAGTAAAATTAAATCCAGTAACTTCATTTTGTTTTTTATAACTTTTCATTCATTCTAATATACCATTAGGTATAGATTTGAAAACTGAATTATATTCTTTGAACGTTATCGGGAATGCTTTCTCTCTGAGAAAAGATTCATAATTAAGTAATTGGCTATTACAATCAAAAAGATCTTTGACGAAGATAATATCTCTATCGATCCATTTCTGCAAATATAATAATATAATAAATAATTGTTCCCTTCAGTAATGCATTCATTATTCCATAAGATCGACTTGTGTGGAGAAAAGTTGTGAGGATGACACAGCTTCCAGGCCAAAAGAGCTTGTTGATAAATTTGGGATAGTTTTAACCGCAATCTTGTAATATTGTAGTTACATTTCAATAAAAATTGAAGACCTCCTACATTACTAAAAATGTTTTTGGGGATAAAGTACCATAAAGACTTGGGTGCTCTCAAACATTCCTTCAACCATTTCACTTTAAAGGTGTAATTCAAGTCCAGAAGTTCAAATCCACCTTCATCCTTACAACCAGAGAGCACCGCTTTTTTTAAAATGATGGTGTCTGTTTTTCCATACAAAATTCGTGAATATGGAATTTATGTTGAATTACATGTTGAATCATGGACATTGAGAGAGAGGGCAGGGTGGACAAATCTTGAAATCCCTTCTGCTTTAGTCAAAAGAATCCTTCCTATAATAGAAATGTCTCTTTGAAGCCATAAATTCAGTATTGTTTTAGTCTTCAATTTAGATGAAAAATGATGTTGTTGACGTTCCATGTGGTCCTTGCAGATATGAATACCTAAATATTTTACACATTTCTTAACAGGTATATTAAACATGTTTTCCTCTTCAGTCTGATACAGACATAAAATTTCACATTTAGATTTGTTAAGTGTTAAACCCGAAGTAATCAATTAGGGATATTGCATATATAATCTGATGTTAGTCACTCAAAAAGAGAGCTATTTCATCCGCTAGTTGAGTAACTCTAATTTCCTTACCAAAAATAGACAAACCTTTAATAATAGGATTATGTCGAATATGTAATGACAGTAATTCAACCACCAGCAGGAACAAGAACGGTGAAATAGGGCAGCCTGTGATAATATCACAGAACTGTCAATATTTTTATAAAACATTTCAACTGCAGATATAAAAGTTTGTCCGAAATCAAAAATTTGAGGTGCTTTGAGGTAAAAAAATACTGTTCTACCCTATCAAATGCTTTATAAAAATCAAGAAATACTATCAGTGCGTCAGTATTGATGTTATCAGAATAGTCCAGCAGGTCGAGAACTAGTCTTATATTAGAGCTAATGTGACGGTTAGACAGAAAACCTGTTTGTGTTTCACTTATTATCTCATGAAGACCTCTTTTTAACCGTTTAGCAAAAATTCATGATACAATTTTGTAGTCAATATTTAAGAGCGTAATAGGTCTCCAATTTTCTATCAATAAGTGATCTTTATCAGGTTTAGGGAGAAGACATATTAAAACTTGCTTCATACTCGTGGACATTTCCTTTTTTACAATGCATTCTTTGAATTAATCAAATAGAGGATTTTCAATAATTTCCCAAAAATGCAAATAAAATTTGACTGAAAGCCCATCATTACCCGGAGATTTCCCTTTTTTCACTGAGCTAACAGCCTCTGAGATTTCCACTTTAGTAATGGGACGTTCACAGTCCATTTGAAATTGTTCAGATATAGTTGGTGTAAATGCTTTAACTAACTCGATAAATCTATCACATTCGCCAAACTGAATATTTGACATATATATATTACTATAAAATGTACTAACATATCTTGAAATGTCTAAAGAATTAGAGGTGATGTTATCATTAATTTTAAGAGTAGTTAAATTATTTCTCTTACGATTTTGCTTCTCTAAAGCCCTTTAGCCATTTCAATATACATATTATCTATTTCCTCTTTTAATTTTTTCAACGTTATTTCTTCTTCCTCTGAAAGATTAGCCTTAGTCATTAAAACATTCAATTTATCCATAATTATTATTTCTTTAGCTAAGTTATTTTTTTTTAAATTACTTTACTTCGTTTAATTGCTATTTCTCTCATTTTAAACTTGAAATATTCCCATTTTTGTATGTGATTTCCTTCGTTATTACCAAATATGCTTTTGGCTGCTTTTTTGACTGAATCACAAAACTCATCATCTTTAATAAATTATTATTTAGTTTCCAACAACCACGTAAATTACCATTTTGTTGTTTTGTTCCTACTAAGTGGATTGAAATTAATTTATGATCAGAAAGTGGGGCATAACTATGTGATGATTCTGACACAAATTGCAGACAAGAGGGAGATATAAACCATAGATCAATCCTAGACTGTAAGGACCTACTGACGTTGCTCCATGTAAATTCCTTAATGTCAGGGTTTAAAAAATGGCAAACATCTATAACTGCCAGTTGTTCACAAATATATGCAGTACTTTTGAATCTTGAATGTGGGATTAATTTTACAGGTACTCTATCTACAAGATCATCTGGAGCATCGTTATAATCGCCTCCAATAATCAAGTGTGCATCCTTATATATTTTTTTAAAGGCTTCAAGTTTCATACAGCGTTGGAAAAACATATTTTTTGCTAGAGCTGTATTGTTATAGTTATATAAATTGCAAACTATAAAGAAGGAATTGTCTAATTTGAAAACTAAGATTATCCATCTGCCCTCATCTGAGATCACTTATTCAACTATATCTCCTTTAAAATTGTTAAGGAGAATAATAGGATAATAACTGCTGATTGTTGAGAGGCATGACAAAAATAACATTTATCGCCCCATTGAGCACTCCAGAATTTCACAACACTGTCCACGGAATGAGTCTCTTGTAAAAATATCAAATCAGCATTATTTAGTCTACTGAACAAAAAGATAGATTTCCTTTTGGTGCTGTCACGTATACCCCTGACATTAAAATATATTATTTTTAAGAAACTAAAAGGGAAGTCTGTCATAATGAAAGATAAAAAAATAAATAAAAATCTGAACTGGATGTCTGTTAAGGTTATAGGACCTAGTTAAGGAAAAGATACTCTGAGATAGGGAATATCAGAGATTAACTCACCGTCAAGTAGGAAGCTCTGCACACCTCAATTAACTCCCAAAAAAATATTATTTTAACTATTGGATTGAACAGATTGCCCTTTTAATTGTATACAGGGAGAACGAAATAACCCATTAAGATTGGGTAGCATATTTAACTTAAACCTTTTACCTCACATTAAGGGAAGTTTAACAAGTTAAGAAATGTGAACATTTTACCTCATATTAATGGAAGTATAACAACTTACTCAGTGTGTCTCACACCGTTAAGGATGACAGCAGGACCCTGCCATTTAGTTTTCTTTCCATCAGCGCGCGCTTGCTTCACAAGAGGCCAAAGTTTATTTCTGCACCTTTCCTGTTGGGTTAAATCCACAGTCATCCGAAGGTTCTTTCTCTTCATGACATCAGCGTTGAGGGATGCTCGCCATAGTTTGAATCTAAAGGTGCGCATGGTGAACTGAATGATGATGGAACGTGTGCTTTTATCCTCTCTCGGGCGTCCGACCCTGTGCACGGTGTCCACCAGGAATCCAAACTTGCTCTTTTCCTCTGGGATGATTTCAGCGATAATCTCCAGCACCTCCTTCCTCACATCCTCGTTGCTGCTTTCTGGGAGATTCAGAGACGGAGATCCCATCTCCTACTGTACCGCTCCGACTCTTCTTGTTTCTCTCTCAAGGTTGTCATCTGGTCACTCATCTTTTTCACTGTGTCATCAGTTCCTTTCCACTGGATTCCCAGCCCTTTGACATTTTCCTGCACTCTTTTAGGATGTCAGCATTTGATACCGTTTCCTCTTTGGTGCAGACCTTCTTGGGATTTGGGCTTTTCGTGGGAGTATCAGGAAGAGGTGTACATAAACCAGAGAACGATTTTTCAACATTTATATCCATTATCAGGCCTCCCTTTCTTACATTCTTGGCACCTCTCTTTGACATCTTAGCGCACGTGTCCTAGCTGTTAGCAAAACTTTGGTTTACAGCGCACTGCGCACGTGTCCTGGTATAGCAAAACTTGATGATTTGATGATATAGTCTTAGTAAGTCAATTTAAACCATTGGTACTCGGTCAGAGTCTCGGAGCTCAGAGTAAGACGTCTGCACAGGTCGCCATCTTGGACCAACCCCCCATTTCCACTATATTAGGACAAAGTGGTCATGTTCAAGTGATGTCATGCATTTCTATTTGTGTTGTATTCTGTGTGTTTCTAACTATGTATAATACCTTTGTATCTTGCTGTTGAGAGAGAAACACATTGCAGTACTCTCTCTCCCAATATACTGAATAAACTTCCTAGAAGATCACAAGTCTGTCTCACCTGTCGTCTGATCATGCCTCTTATCATCTAGACCATATATTTTCTTTATATCAATAATGTGAGCTAATTCTTCCTGATTCCTCCACAGAGTGGACCAGGAGAGCTCAGAGGTTCCCAGTGGTCAGTCTGCCCAGCAGCATCAACACACCTGGACTCCATATTTATGGTCTGCACATGTACAACTAAAAAAACAACTACTTTTACATATATTCTGTTCACAATCATCTTCATGCTGCACTTTTTAGACCAGTGGATTGTCAGTCTGTCCAACATGGATCTGATGTTTGCTTCCATGATTTCAGTTTAATTTTTCGTTCATATAATCTTCTGTTCCAGCTGCTGGAGGACGACATCATCACATTTGTGAAGAATGAGCTGAAGAAGATACAGAAGGTTCTGAGTCCAGACTACCCAGAATGCTTAGAGAGTCAGAGGGAGGATGAGAAGGTGTTGGATGGTGAGGATGAAGAGCAGAGGAGAAGCAGCAGAGAGGCATTTCTGAAGATCACACTGCACTTCCTGAGGAGAATGAAGCAGGAGGAGCTGGCTGACCGTCTGCAGAGCAGTAAGAGGATTTCTCTAAAGATTTAACATGCTGGATAAATGGGACGTTTACTAATGTCTCCAGCGATGGACCAAAATATATTCATATACTCATTCTCTGAGGACATTTTGAAAAATGTTATTTGACGTATTGATATTCTTTGTTGTGTGTTCATTCAGGAAGTTATCGTGGAGTTTGTAAGCGTAAACTCAAATCTAACCAGCAGAAGAAGTTCCAGTGTGTGTTTGAGGGGATTGCTAAAGCAGGAAACCCAACCCTTCTGAATCAGATGTTCACAGAGATCTACATCATAGAGGGAGGGACTGCAGAGGTCAATGATGAACATGAGGTCAGACAGATTGAAACAGCATCCAGGAAACCAGACAGACCAGAAACAAGAATCAGACAAGAAGACATCTTTAAAACCCCACCTGGAAGAGAAGAACCAATCAGAACAGTGATGACAAAGGGAGTGGCTGGCATCGGGAAAACAGTCTTAACACAGAAGTTCACTCTGGACTGGGCTGAAGACAAAGCCAACCAGGACATCCAGTTCACATTTCCATTCACTTTTAGAGAGCTGAATGTGCTGAAAGAGGAAAAGTACAGCTTGGTGGAACTTGTTGATTACTTCTTTAGTGAAACCAAAGAAGCAGGAATCTGCAGGTTTGAAGAGGTTGTGTTCATCTTTGACGGTCTGGATGAGTGTCGACTTCCTCTGGACTTCCACAACACTGAGATCCTGACTGATGTTACAGAGACCACCTCAGAAGGAGGAGTACTTCAGGAAGAGATTCAGAGATGAGGAGCAGGCCAGCAGAATCATCTCCCACATCAAGACATCACGAAGCCTCCACATCATGTGCCACATCCCAGTCTTCTGCTGGATCACTGCTACAGTTCTGGAGGACGTGTTGAAGACCAGAAAGGGAGGAGAGCTGCCCAAGACCCTGACTGAGATGTACATCCACTTCCTGGTGGTTCAGTCCAAAGTGAAGAACATCAAATATGATGGAGGAGCTGAGACAGATCCACACTGGAATAAAAAGAGCAGGAAGATGATGGAGTCTCTGGGAAAACTGGCTTTTAAGCAGCTGCAGAAAGGCAACCTGATCTTCTATGAATCAGACCTGACAGAGTGTGGCATCGATATCAGAGCAGCCTCAGTGTACTCAGGAGTGTTCACACAGATATTTAAAGAGGAGAGAGGACTGTACCTGGACAAGGTGTTCTGCTTCGTCCATCTGAGTGTTCAGGAGTTTCTGGCTGCTCTTCATGTCCATCTGACATTCATCAACTCTGGAGTCAACCTGCTGACAGAAGAACAAACAGCATACTGTCGGAGGTTTCTACTTAGAAAATCACGTTTCTACCAGAGTGCTGTGGACAAGGCCTTACAGAGTCCAAATGGACACCTGGACTTGTTCCTCCGCTTCCTCCTTGGTCTTTCACTGCAGACCAATCAGAGTCTCCTGCGAGGTCTCATGACACAGACAGGAAATAGCTCACAGACCAATCAGAAAACAGTTGAGTACATCAAGAAGAAAATCTGTGAGAATCTGTCTGCAGAGAGAAGCATCAATCTGTTCCACTGTCTGAATGAACTGAATGATCGTTCTCTAGTGGAGCAGATCCAACAGTCCCTGAGTTCAGGAAGTCTCTCCACAGATAAACTGTCTCCTGTTCAGTGGTCAGCTCTGGTCTTCATCTTACTGTCATCAGAAAAAGATCTGGACGTGTTTGACCTGAAGAAATACTCCGCTTCAGAGGAGGCTCTTCTGAGGCTGCTGCCAGTGGTCAGAACCTCCAACAAAGCTCTGTACGTGCACACACAACTATCCAGATTAAATGGAGTTTTTCTTTATTCAGAAAAAATAACTTTTGTTTGTAATTGTTTTCTTATGTATTGCTGATTCCTCTTCAGACTGAGTGGCTGTAACCTGTCAGAGAGAAGCTGTGAAGCTCTGTCCTCAGTTCTCAGCTCCCAGTCCTCTAGTCTGAGAGAGCTGGACCTGAGTAACAACGAGCTGCAGGATTCAGGAGTGAAGCAGCTGTCGCCTGGACTGAAGAGTCCACACTGCAGACTGGAAACTCTCAGGTTAGTGTTCAGTTATTCTGAGATGTTATTTTCTTTTTATGCTAATTCTTTAGTGGACTGACTAAACAAGATTAAAAGAGTGAATGAGGTTTAGAAGTCCTCTAGTCTGAGAGAGCTGACTCAGGAGTTTGTAAACATTGTAATGTCTTGGTTCACAGCACATCAACTTGACTTGGATATACAGTTAGGTCCAAATGTATTTGGACAATGACAACATTTTGTTATTTTGGCTCTGGATTTGAGATCAAACAATTATTACGTGCTTACAGTGCTGACTCTCAGCTTCAACTGTGTTAAATGGACTATACAGGAATTATGGTTGGACCCCATATTTAAGGGGACAAGTATTTGGACAAGAGGCTGCATCTGATTCTTTGTGTCTGCATGTATGAGTCAGGCAGAGGTTGAAAGAGTACTAGAATATTATACTCAAGTAAAAGTACTGTTACTTTAAAGAAATTGTTCTCTAGTAAAAATACATTTGTACAAATTTAGTTAAATTCAAATAAAAAGTAGGTCAGTATAAATGTACTCTGAGTAAACGTTACTGCGTTACATTTTTAAAGATGAACAACATCATCAACATGACCCCTAATGTTGACTATGCCGAGGTATAATAATGTTAAGCATAATGTGGTCCTTAATTTGATTGCATTGGTGTGCAATAAATAAAGTTAATTCAAATATTAAAAGAAATATTCAGACAGTGTTTTTGTCAGTATAATAAGGTTGTACGTACGTCTGATTCTGTTTTATTAATGGAGCTGGGCGCACATAAAGGAGCCTCATTTCCACTCTGACAGTTAGTCATTAGTGAATGTAGAAATGCTCAGCTGTTTGCATCTGTTTGCACTGTCAATGAGAAGAACTACAAACAAGTGCAACTTCACTGACTGGCAAGGTTCTGCAACAGAGCAAAATAACAATCAGTCATTCTCACAGAATCACTAACAATGTTTTACTCTTAGGTTACGTCTCTCACCTTAAATCTGATGTATCCCTTATTACAACAACCATTGTTTGTAGTTGTTTTCTTATGTATTGCTGATTCCTCTTCAGGCTGAGTGGCTGTAACCTGTCAGAGAGAAGCTGTGAAGCTCTGTCCTCAGTTCTCACCTCTAGTCTGAGAGAGCTGGACCTGAATAACAATGAGCTGCAGGATTCAGGAGTGAAGCAGTTGTCGGTTGGACTGAAGAGTCCACACTGCAGACTGGAAAATCTCAGGTTAGTGTTCACTTATTTGAAAACCATGACCCTCTGAGCTGTTATTTTATTTATATTTGTGTTATTAACTGGACTGACTACAGGCCAACCTTTCAGAGAGAAGCTGTGAAGCTCTGTCCTCAGTTCTCAGCTCCCAGTCCTCTAGTTCTCTAGTGACTCAGGAGCGTGTCAACAGTGTATTGTCTTGGTTCATGGTATTTTGCTAGACATCTTTGGTTCAATGAAGACAGAATCAGCAGTGCTCTATATCATTCATTTATTTTCTTAATAGACAAACTGACTGTGTTAGAAATCCCACATTGGTAATGTATTGTTAAATTGTTTATTGAGATAAGTTCCATTCAGTAATAGCCAGTTCTCTTTAAGTTTCTATATGTCCCACGCTCTTGAACGTACCATAGCCGTTCCACTGAATGCACCACACGTGTGTGTGAAACGCCGTGCTGTTATGCTAGTTCTCCGGTGGATATACTGTAATCTCCTTTGCCTTTTCTCAACATTCACCTCTACCTCCCTGGTTTATTGCTGTGTGTAAATTACATAAGGTGAGATTAACGACATTATACTGTCTGACTGGATGCTAACATTGTGTACTGTTTAGATGTGCATAAGTTAATGCTATCTCTGTTGTTGTTGTTATTAGCGTTGATAAAGCTAATAAGCTAAGTCACGCTGTCTGTATGCATCGTGTGAGGTGATTTGTGTACGTTATATGATTCCTGTGATATACTTGAGTACCGAATACAGTCCTTTGCTACCTTAGTTACCTTATTATGTTTGTGTATATGTATTTGTGTTTATGTATGGTGTTTGCTGTACCGATTGTTACTTTGTATTATTACAGACCACAGCCAAATAAATCAACCAAAACAAGACATCTGTATCCGTGTTCTTTAGCGGGAACACCAACCCCACACCTTGCCACTCTAAACCAGTTAAATTCCTGGAGACAACCCAATCTCTCCTTTTTAGACTGAATAACTCTGCATCAACAAACTAGAGCCCTGCGTGGGACTGTTTTCCTAATCTTGGTTAGGTTTTCCTGCCCGCTCCCGCCGAATTTCTGAGAATTTATGCATGCACAATAATAGAGATGCATTGATTTTGTGTCTTCTCCCGTCCTGCATGAGAAAGCACGTAATTTCATAGGCTAATAGGGAGAAGATGCAGAGAAAGAAGGCAGGTGCTTGCTGCGGTGAGAGGGTGAGGAAGGAGCATAAGATGAGGGAGCGGGCGGACGGAGCTTCAGAATTCCCCCGTCCTGGGAGGCTGGTGTCTGCTCATAGATATACAGTATATACTGTCAGTATATATAGTATATATATATATGGTGTCTGCTGGCGTGGGGGGGTTCCAGGCTACATCCCGATACTGCAGTGTTTTTTTTAGCCGCCCGTTCCCGCCCGCTGCAAAGTTCAAACCGCCCACTCCCGCAAGATTTGCGTTGGGTCCCACGGGACCCAATCCCAATGCAGCCCTCTACAACAAACCTTTCATAGTAAGACACATAAGTGCCCCCCCAGGTAATCAGTTCATTGAGAACGGATGTGTCTGTGACATGACATCACTGTGGAGGTGCGATGGTTTTAAGCACCTAATAGTTGCAACACAGCACATAAACTGGATTTGGATATAGAGTTACGTTCATATGTATATATACTCTACAATGACACCATTTTGTTATTTTGGCAATACATTTTAAGTGAACTAATGAGTATGTGCTGCAATTTCAGAGTATTCACAGCTATGTTGAATGGACTATGCAGGAATTATGGTCGGATCCCATATTTTAGGGGACCAAAGCATGTCAGTCAGACAGAGGTGGAAGAGTATTAGAATAGTGTACTCAAGTAAAAGTACTTGGTTAGGTTTCCTCCGAGTCTTCCAACCCTTCCTCCTTTACAGAGGGCATGTTGGTCGGTTTTAGGACTTCTTCTTAATCAAAGTGTTCCTACCAAACATAGCTGTGAAAAATATCTGCCTGAACCAACACTACGCTTCATCAGTGTTGGTGACCAGTGTTGGGCAAGTTACTTCCAAAATGTAATACATTATAGATTACTAGTTACTGTCATTTGAGAGTAATTAGTTATATTACAATATTACCGTCTCTGAATTGTAATGCTTTACACTACTTTTGCATTACTTTTGAGTTACTTTCACCAAAATTACAGCGGAAGTTTGACTTAGGCAGGTAGCTTGTGAATTTCACCACTGGATCAATAAAGTATCCTCTTTAGTCGTAAAACATACAATAGGCAAGTAGGAGAACATGAAAATACGTAATTAAAAGTATCTTACATTTGATGGACGGCATAGTTACTTTCCACGGCTGATAAAATGCAATGATATTTACGTGTAGCAAGCCTCAACATTAATTCCCGACATGTTTATATCTGTCAGCAGCTCGGACACACTGCTGTCAGTGCTGACGTACCGTCACCTGTTGTTACTTTTGTAACGTGTTACTCCCAAAACTGTTGGTGACAGTCATTTTAAACAGTGGGCGGATGTATGCGACTAACATGAAACTAAACAAGTTCTGACGTGTGTGTGTGTGTGTGTGTGTGTGTGTGTGTGTGTGTGTGTGTGCGTGCGTGCGTGCGTGTAGTCTGTCAGGCTGTCTGGTCTCAGAGGAAGGCTGTACTTCTCTGGCCTGAGCTCCAACCCCTCCCATCTGAGAGTGCTGGACCTGAGCTACAATCATCCAGGAGACTCAGGAGTTAAGCTGCTGTCAGCTGGACTTAAGGATCCAAACTGGAGACTGGACACTCTCAGGTATGGACAGATGGACAGACAACAGCAGCTCTCCCACTGTTTCTCTGTCACTAACAGATGAACTCTGGTTCATGTTTAATGGAGGATCTGAGTGAAGGTGTATAAAGTTGATTCTGACTTTGTTTCTTCCTGCAGGACGGACCATGGTGGATTGCAGTGGTTGAGACCTGGTCTGAGGAAGTGTGAGTGTGTTTAAAGTTTGAATCATGAGAACTCAGCTGCATGTTACACTAGATTTTAACATTTTGTTGACTAAAGTACGATGATGAATTTCTCCAGAATTTCAGTCAGGATCTGTTTTCTGTCAGTGTGGCTGGAAAGATGTTAGATGTTAGAGAGAGAGAGAGAGAGAGAGAGGCGGTACTCTCTAATGTTCTAACACTGGGTTTTACAGGCAGCTTTTTTCTTCTGCTACAGTTCTGCAAAAGTAAACTCAGAGTCAACTTTGGAGAACTATGGAAGTAAATCTGTTTAATCGGATTTTGAAATTAAAAAGCCATTGAATTTCTAGCACTAAATATTTATACATTGAAATTATGTATCTGAATTTTTTGCCTCTAAATTTAACTCAGTTCAACAACTAATTCTCACCTTTAAGTTCATAAATTCAGAATCAAAAATTCTACGTACAAAAAAAACAGTATAACAAATTCAGATGCAAAAAAAAATGTTTAAAATTCAACTAATATATTTTCAACTTGCTCAAATTCAACAGGCCAAATTCAGCTGTAAAATGTAATGTTTAAAATTCAGTGTTAACATCCTGGAACCCAGGGAAAAGCAATCGATTCTAGAATCTAGATCAGGAGTTTGCCATAGTAGCTGCAGTCAACAACTGGAAACTTTTTACAATTTCTGTCTGCTATTTCATCACTAAATTCACTTCTGAGACTTTTTTATGCGAGAAATCAACTGTGTAGAGTTTGAATATGGGCATTTGTTTCTCTTTAACATAGCCTATGTGTAAATAATAAATAATGGCATAAGTTATTTAGACTTAAGGGGAGACACCAAAGCTTAGCATTCTCAGTCATTGGCTTAAAACAGGGTTAATAAATGTATTGCACTAGTTCTAGGCTATCACAAAGATAATTCCCATCTGTTGTCTCTCGGCATGTAGGCTATATAAAAAAATATGTTTCCACATAACACTAGTGTACACCTGTAGGACAGATCCGTGTTCAGAGAGGCATTATCAGACCTGAATGACAACAGGTGTGTGTGTGTGTGTGTGTGTGTGTGTGTGTGTGTGTGTGTGTGTGTGTGCATGTTGTGATTGTGTGTTTTCAGTCTACACAGCTGTAAATCTGTAAATCACTATCAGATGTATTTATAAACTTTTGAATGAATAATGAATTAATTGTTATAACTGGATTGTTGAAGTTAAAGTTTGTTAACTATACGTTTATTTGACGTTTTGTATTGGCCTGGTGTTGAGCTTCGGGGTCCCCGCCCCTCCCCCGGTTCATGTGAAATGACATCACGTAGTACGCAAGGGTCACCGGGGGGGGGGCCCCCGAAGCTCAATGCCAGGCCAATACAAAACATCAAATAAACTGGACGGGTCCCGGTGACCCGAAGGACAACACAAGGGGCTACCGGAGGAGTTTTGGGATCTTTAGTCATAACAGACTTGACCCTCCCTTTGCCAGCAATAAATGTTTCTATGACCCTGAAAAATGATTGGGAAAAGAGGCATGACCCTCCCCAATAATTTATTGATGCCTTCTGTTCTGGTTTGCGCCTGGCAAAGATGTACATATAGACGCTGGTTATATACAACCATGACATACAGGAGTTAACCTCTGCATTCTCATCTGATGCATCACACGCCTCTGTTATGGTGTGGGGGCCATTTCAGTAGATTTACTCACTAACATTGTTGTGGAAACACAATAAGCATGGAAACTAAATGTATACTTCCTGCATTACTCCAAATACTAAGTTACTCATCTAGTAAACTAGTATTCACATGAAATAAAACAATAAACCAATAAAGACCATTCAACAAAGCACACTGGGTAATAACAAATTCAACACTGGTTGCTATGGACTCATCACTAGGCTTCCTCAGTCATTGTATATTTTAGCATATAGGTAAAGTTGCCGAAGCTGAACATTATCCAAAACTCCATTTCTCAGACGAATTTCTGATTCCCACGCCCACGAGCTGTGGGCGTGGGAATCAGAAATTCAAAGTGTGTTGGTGTGTAAAGTGCTGCAATAATCACAACAACCATGGATTGCTGTTGTGGCCAACAACTGGAAACTTTATACATTGTTCATCTGCTTTCATTACTAAATTCACTTCTGAGACTTTTTTATGCGAGAAATCAACTATGTAGAGCTTAAGTATGGGCCGTTTAATGAAAATTCATGGCTAATTGCAAATTTGGTCCGACTGTGTCGGAGTTCAGAAGCTCCACAGTCTGACATGACAGCTGGCCTGAGCTCTATCAGGAGACTCACGGACAAGAGGCGTTTAGTTCCCTTATCTTTTGTTTAAATAACTCAACACACATATCCATTATAAGATTAACTGGAACCTGTGGTTTTTCAAAGTTATAAATACTCCAGAAACGATTGAGGGCATAACGTAACAAGCTCGCTGACTCCAAACTCGTGTTGCTGTCATGTTGCTATTTTTGTTGGGTCAGACCTATCTGCTAGTTATAGGGGGCCGAGACTGAGAGCTACATTGAAAAGTATGCACCAAACAAGCCATTTTGAAATGTTGCTGTTTTCATGAATACAAAAGTTGGGTGACCCTCCCCCCTAGACTAAAAAACATTGGGTGACCCTCCCCTCAACAAAAAAATAAAAAGACATGACCCTCCCTTATTTTCCTCCAGTGGTCCATTCCATAAATATCGAACATTCTCAATGGAGGACTTTTACTGTAACAGAGTATTTCTACAGTGTGGTATTAGTACTTTTACTACAGTAATCTGAATACTTCTTCCAGCGCTGCTCGAGTGTTTCCATTTATTTGCTCCTTTTTATATCCACTCAGCGCTTTACGTTATCAGAAGATGAAACAGGAGTGTATTAGATTCTGTCTGAACATCCCAGAATAATATCTAACACGTTCTCTCTCCGTGTTTCAGGGTCATCGGCGCAGATACACCCCTCCTAAAGCTCGTCTGCTCGCCTGATACACCCTGAACTACTACAACTACTATTTCTAGTCATAGTTCCATTGTCTTTATAGGGAGGAGAGGGAGGAGAGGAAGGAGAGGAAGGAGAGGGAGGAGATGGAGGGGAGGAAGGAGAGGGAGGAGAGGGAGGAACACTAACTTTTTGTAAACGTCTCGTAGGACCAAACATCTCTGTCTGTCCTTTACACTACATCTGAACCAACCTTTGGACAACCTCTGAACAACCTCTGTCAACTTGTGTTATAAATAAATGAAAATGGTTTCAAATGTATTTGTTGTGTTGTTGACTGAGTTTCTGCTTCCTGTCATCTGAAATAATGTTTACACTTAATAAAACATGATAAACACATATTTAATTAAACTTATTTTACTGTTAAACATGTTTATTACTCATTATTAAGGCTTTAATAAGTTTATTCTTGCACACATCACAACATTTTCTATATTATTTTAAGTATTTGTTAATGTTTTTATTAAAAGATCAGAGATTTGATATATGAATATGTAAGAAGTCACATTTCACAGCTTTGTGTTGGTGTAAAGAGTATATTTACATTTTGACACAAATATTCAGGAAGAAACAAGAGATCATGTGATGAACACATTTAATACAATAACTCTGGAGAGGACAGGGAGGAGAGGGAGGGGGGGGGAGGAAGAGGGAGGGGAGGGAGAGGAGAGGAGGGAGAGAGAAGAGAGGGAAGAGAGTAAGAGGAGGGAGAGGGAGGAGAGAGATGAAATGAAGGAGAGAAGGGAGAGGGAGGAGAGGCAGGGAAGGAGAGAAAGGAGAGGGAGGAGAGGGGAAGAGTCGTCAGATCAGAGGACTGCTGGAGAGAAACACCCACCAGTCTGTCAGACTGAGGACAGATTTATAAGGCTGAGAGACAGACAGGCAGACAGAGAGAGACAGAGAGATAGACAGACAGACAGACAGACAGAGAGAGAGAGATAGACAGACAGACAGGCAGGCAGACAGAGAGAGACAGAGAGATAGACAGACAGACAGAGAGAGAGAGAGAGATAGACAGACAGACAGACAGGCAGGCAGACAGAGAGAGACAGAGAGATAGACAGACAGACAGAGAGAGACAGAGAGATAGACAGACAGACAGACAGACATTAGTTTTATACGGCACATTTGTGAGCAAATAAAAAAATAAAACATTTTTAAAGTAGGACAGAGTTATAACGCTCCATGACATGTTTTATCTGTTACACTGTCAATATTGAACTTTAAAATCAATAAATCTCAAATAAACTTCATCACAACATTTGGCAGAAATATCCCAATCAGACGTCATCCCCAAATGGTTGTAAAGTTAGGTTATGTTTTCTCAGTTTTCTGCAGAGATGGCAAAAGTACTTCCAGTTAGAGTTTAGATTCTCGGCCCGAGCCCGACCCGAGCCAGACCGGACCTCGGGTCGGGCTCGGGCCGTTATTTTCTGCCACATCCTCGGGCCGGGCTGGGCCCGGGCCGGACCCTTGATCAAGCAATTTTTTTTTTTTTTTATCCATTACCTTATTATCCTATTTGGGTGGGGAGAAAGCTTAGCCATAATCAGAAATATTATAAATATATATATATATAGGCTATATAAAAGTAACAAATGTGTACAAAAGTTAGGCTGCAGTTACAAAATGCAGCACGTTTCATGCGCGGAGTCTCCTCCTCTCGCACGCATCACACCGGGAGCTTGAAGATGTAAAGAAAAAAAGAAAACAGGAGAATTAACTTTGAGCAAGTGTGGAGGAAAGTCGGAGGTATGGAAGCAGTTTAAAAAAGTCGTGGGCAGTGACAACAATATGTTGTTCATCATTGTTTCTATTTTTTTTACGTTTCTTCATTCAGATCCATTTGCGATCCGTTCCATTCTAAACAAACAGCGCAGTTTACATGCTTCGTCCTTGTTGTATTATTCTTAACAGATTTCTGCAGTTCAAACAACTCTGAATTGTAGTTGAGAACGTCAGTTATAACGGCCCACGAATTAAAAAATTGGACGCAACGTGCTCGGGCTCGGGTAGGTTCGGGCTTGATTTTTTGGGCCGATCTAAGTTCTACTTCCAGTACTCAAGTACAGGCTTGGAAATTTACTGAGGTTATAAAAGTAGCCTTACGAATGACAACCATTTTTTATGCGACGCTACCTGGACCACCCAAATGTTACTAGAGGTCAAGCTGAGAAGCTTCAGTGGACATGGAACAAAGGCTCTTTATGTTCCATTTGAAATGGATGTCTGCCAAAAGGCCTAAAACAGTGATTTTCAACCACTGTGCCGCGGCACACTAGTGTGCCGTGAGAGATCGTCCTGTGTGCTGTGAGAAATTATCCGATTTTACTTAATTGGTCCAACAAATGTTTTTATTGAGTTACTGCAAATGATTTGCCATTGTTGGGCATCTGTGCCTGCAATATGATGACTGGCAGAGACATTAACTACTATTCTGTATCAGTAGGTGGCAGTATAGTGCAATAATGACCTTGTTGATTTAATACAATAGAATTACTGCCACAGGGCTCCAGACTGCGACCAAATGGTCGCATTTTACGACCAAAGTTTGAGAGTGCGCGACTGAATTTTACATCCAGTCGCACATGTGCGACCAGTAAATTTGCCCCCTTTTTTACACGTTAAACGTTGAAATTTCGGTACCTGAGAGCATGTAAGCGCAAGCTTATCTGTCCTCTCTGAAAATTGACAGAGAGCAAAGCTCTGACACAAACACACACACTCACACACACATGCATAGCTGCGGACGGTGCAAACTACGTCGGCTCTGCAGTTTTGTTGAAGTCACAGTGAGTCACGGAAATGCCGATAAAGTGGTTTCAAGTGTGGTTACAGTTTTTCATAACTTCACGCAGACAGCGTTTGCTGTGATATGATATTAATGGCGAGCCGAAAGCGGTCGCGGTGCTGTTGACGTTTGTTGATGTTTTCACAGCACCTTTCAGCAACAAGACAACTTTATTTCTACAGCACCTTTCAGCAACAAGGCAACTTTATTTCTACAGCACCTTTCAGCAACAAGGCAACTTTACTTCTACAGCACCTTTCAGCAACAAGGCAACTTTATTTCTACAGCACCTTTCAGCAACAAGGCAATTCAAAGTGCTTTACATGAAACATTACAGAGCAATTAAAAACAGTCATGATGAAAATAAAACAGGCTAAAAAATAATATACAAATACAATAATAAACAAAATATATAAATATTGTTTGACTGTCATGACAGTGATGGGGCTGTCAGTTAACCTTCTATGTTGCATCTTCAAAAGTGACACTGAATTTGAAACAGCACATTGTAATTTCTGCATCTATTATCAGAGTATTTATTAGTAAAGTAGTTTCGTGTGCATCCCACAGTGACAAGATGTAAGCAGTAGGGCTGAGATCATCGATGTAAACCTGCAAAAGCGATGCATACATTTTTAAAAAGGAAAAATGCAGATTCTGATCTTATTAGGCTACAATGTGTCATTTTGTAACATTTTTGGTTGGTGGTGTGCTGTGGGATTTTTTTTTAATGTAAAAAATGTGCCGTGGCTCAAAAAAGGTTGAAAAGCACTGGCCTAAAACATCACATATAGAATTACAACTAACAACCACTAGATGGCAGCAGCGTATAAGAAATGAACTGACAGCAAGTCAATCTTTGAACATGGAGTGCTAATAATAATAAATGTAATATGCAAGGGGGAAAGCCTCTCTCCACAACGCCTAGCTCCTATGGCGCCATTTTGATGCTAACAATAGTCCATGAGCCAGGACCCCAAATTTGGGCCATCGGTATCATCTGGGGGGACAAAGTCTCATAGTGATTTTTGGCAAGGTATACACCCCTAGTACTAGAAAAATCACGATAGCAGTGCAGGGTGGTAGCGAAATTCTTTTTTTTCAGCTCATGAAGTTACTAACCCCCTAAGATAAATTCTGTTTTTGAAATCTGGTGTATATCTGGTTTAGGCTCATGATAGGGATATTGTCAATATTCTATAATATGGTGCTTGGTATCGTTGGAAAGGGGACCTTTTAGGCTTTCATTTAAGCCCAGTACTGAATCTGTCTGACAAACACAGAGGTCACATGACTTCTTTAAACCAGAAATAACACACATTTTCTCACAATTTCCACCTAAACTGTATGCTTTCTTTTATCCCTGGGGCATGAAGGAACATCAGGGACACAAAACTCAACAACTTCAATACTCGAGGCACTCTGATGATTCAGAAAATGTACAATATACCCATACTATTTATTTGTGAGAGCCTTAAATTAGACTTGTGCAGCCAGCACACGTCTTCAAAATGGAATGGACAAATAGAATACCCTATTAGTCCAGGGCCAAATGGCCTATTTATTCATGTACAGTTGTGATAAAAAGTAATTGTTTCAATAGTGTTGTCAACATAACACTTGTAAGTGGTTTAGCAAAATGTTTCTATCATCTAGTTTGATAGTCACCCACTTTCAACTACGTCCGCAGAAACTGTATATAAACAGAGCGGACCCGTTGTTCATCTCCCACTTTTTCTTCAAGCTTTGCAGTATGAAGACCTCAAGAACCTCCATCTCCAGCAGCGTCCGCCTCTGCCCTGGCTGCCGGACCGGCTACATCCTGTCGCTGGATCTCCACCCCTGCTGTGAGACCTGCCTCGGTGCCGTTCACGCCGGCAAGGCACTCACCGCCGAAGCCTCCTGCCAGTTCTGTGCTCGCCTGCCATCTAAAGAGCTTCAACGGCGGGCGGAAACTTTTCTGGCTTGCAAGGTCGTCGGACAGGGGGACGGCAGTTGGGCAGACCGGCGAGACACCGTCGACACCCTGGATCTGCTGGAAGAGGACGTCTTCAACGGACACGAGTCCGATGACTCGTCTCCCCCGGATGACGGTTCTCTCACCGGTTTTCCCTCCTCCCCTCTGGGAGAACTGGACCACGAGATAGGGATCGATGCCCTCCCACTGCAGCTCTCCCCATCTCCGGAACGGCCAGGGGCACTGCCTCAGCAGTCTTCCCCTCTGCCACATGCTGCTCCACCCTCCACCACCAGGGCTCTCTTCCTGGACCTGCCGGACATCATAAAGAAGGCAGCGGACCAGAGAGGCATAGCGCTCCCGGCTGAGCTTCCAGCCCCCTCTCACGGCCTCTTGAGTGGAGATGTCTACACCCAGGAGTCGCCGTCCAAACGGGCTCCACTCTGGCCACACTTTACGGAGCTTCGGCCATTCGTGGAGGAAGCTCTCCCCCAGCTCCCCCGTTCACCCGGGTTCAAGGCGACACAGAGGCGGGCTTCCCTTCGGTTCCCCCCCTTGAACAGAGCCTGGAGTCCATCCTGCTTCCAAGGGCTACGTTTTTCGGCCACCGGAAGCCAACTCCCCCGTCCACCCAGGATCAGGTCTGCGCCCAGGTCACTGACCGGTCACACCAGTGTGCGGCCCAGGGCCTTGCGGCGCAGAACAATATCACTCTGCTAGCCACTGCGTCCACAGTGGCGTTATCAAGGATTCAGGCGTGGCAGACGTGTGGCCCAGCGAAACATCTGGCTCCACATGTCACAGCTACCTGCGGAGGTCAGACGCAAGCTTCTGTATGGCCCCATAGCTCCTGATGGACTATTTGGGTCCCGCCCACAGACGGCCACGTCCCACCTTCACCAGGCGGCCGAAGAGGCAGAGCGGCTGCGAAGGCTCGGCACCTGGAAGGTGGTTCCTCCGCAGCAGCGCCACCGCCACGACAACCGCCAAAGAGGAAACGCTCCACAGCCTCTGCTGCGGCTGCGTCCTCCTCCCAGGCTTCGTCCTCCGCCCCTCAGCCCGCCTCCCACCCTCCGCAGCGGCAGCCGGCTCCTGACCGGCAGGCTTCACGGGGACGGAGGGCCATGAAAGCGGCACCCACCCTCCTATACGCTTTTCCCCCAGTCCCTCTGATCCCTCGCCTCCTGGAACGCATCCAGGAAGAGAGTCTGTCAGTCATTTTAGTGGCACCGGAGCACACGAGCGCATCCTGGTTCCCGACTCTGGTTCAGATGTTGGCGGGCCCTCCCTGGCAACTACCATGGCGCGAGGATGTTCTGTCACAGCTGAATGGCACAATTTTTATATATATATAACCCTGTGGACAGACTTTCTAGAACACCTCCGTCACAACAATGTTTCTCTCCATTCTGGATGTCATACATTGACATGGTAGAGGATGTAGTACTTGGCCTTCTGCGTGCGTCCCGTGAGGGGGGACTGGGAGTTGCACCTCCACGCTATAAGAACCATGATCCCATGGTGCTTTGCCTACGATAAGATGAATTATGCTAGGTACATTTCTTATGCATTTCTGTCCATCCATCCATCCATCCATCTTCGTCCACTTATCTGGTATCGGGTCGTGGGGGGAGCAGCTCCAGCAGGGGACCCCAAACTTCCCTTTCCCGAGCCACATTAACCAGCTCCGACTGGGGGATCCCGAGGCGTTCCCAGGCCAGGTTGGAGATATAATCCCTCCACCTAGTCCTGGGTCTTCCCTGAGGCCTCCTCCCAGCTGGACGTGCCTGGAACACCTCCCTAGGGAGGCGCCCAGGGGGCATCCTTACCAGATGCCCGAACAACCTCAACTGGCTCCTTTTGACGCGAAGGAGCAGCGGCTCTACTCCGAGCTCTTCACGGATGACTGTGCTTCTCACCATATCTCTAAAAGCCCTGACAAACCAACCAGACGGGCCAACCATCGGCAGAAAAGCCAGTCGAACTGATCAGTCTGGTCCCTGAGGTCCAAAAAGTGCATCAGAACACACTGAGGCGACGCCGACTTGAGCGTACGCTCTGCACGTGCGCGAAACGTAATACGTCTCCATAGTAGCAGGCGGCGCTGATCTGTATTGTTTCCATTAACAGTCTGATTATTTCCCACAAAATGAAAACCAGCAGCTGATTGGACGAACGCGTCACATGGCTCTTTTTTCTCCGGAAATTCACAGCCAGACTGTCATGGCGGCTTGTTCAGAATACGATCTCATATTGGACTAAAATAGTTCACCGAAACCTGGTTCTGAAAACATTTTAAGCGAGAAATTGTTAAAGTTTTGTCTTGGCCCAGAACGCAGAGATATCACACAGACACAGTAATAGTCTTAAAAGGTTTATTAGAGCAACAGGTACTCAAGGAGACAGACGATGGTTCCTAAACCGGGAAGCTCCTGACTGGTCCGGGCAGTTTCGGAGCACGAGAGGAGACCGGCTGAGGCGAGATCACTGGTGGGTTCCTGAAGTGAAGACGGAGGCTGGCAGGTGAGACTGGAGCATGCAGACGCCGTGGAGATGCAGCAGGACTGAGCGGAAATTAGAGTGAGAACACAGGACAAGGTATCAGCAAGGAATCACAGGAACAACTAGAATTCGTCAGGGTTAGAGCCAAGTTACCACATGGGTTGAGGTTAACGAACTGGCGCCGACAGGAAGATCAGCCCGGGTTAAATATTGCAGGTGATGAGGAATGAATGAGCTGCAGCTGCGGAGATCGGCTGAGCAGAGTTGATGCGGCCACGCCCCTTGACCCAGATCACGGACCACGCCTCCAGTACTCCACACAGAAACAAACACAGACAAGACACAACACAGACAGACACACAGGAAAAGATATCCAGGCAGGACAGGGGAAGGCTGCCCATAACAGAAATAGGCCGTGCAGTTGCTGAATCTGTCTTCATTTCAGATTGACAAAGGTCAGTTTAAAAGATTTTCGTCAGATTTTGAGAGGCTCATCCGCTCCCCATTTCCGGGTGAGTCCCGACTGCCCTGAGCATGTCAGGTAGGCCCAAATGAAGGCCGACGGCTCCTCGGACGGCCAACGGCACGGGACACACCGAACAGACTCCAGTCACCGACCTCGCCAGACTGTCCGACAGCCGATTATCGGGCTGGTGTGTCTCCTCTATAAGGGAGACGCCAGCCACCCTCCTGAGGAAACCCATTTCGGAAGAAAAGGACCCCCAAGTGCCAAGCTTTGTTGGCAGAGGATGGAAGATGGAGACAGAGGAGGAAGGTGAACAGTTGGTGCTGCACTGGATGGAAGGCCAGCCAGCACCTGAAGCTGTCCTGGATCTACTCGCCTGCAACTGCACAAAAAAGTGTTCACTCCCATGATGTACGTATGTGTCTTTCAAACTAATCTTTTTAAACTAATAAGGCTCCATCCATTTGTTCATTCTATTCGCTCTATTCTTTTTTGAAGACGTGTGCTGGCTGCACAAGTCTAATTTAAGGCTCTCACAAATAAATAGTATGGGTATATTGTACAGTTTCTCAATCACCAGAGTGCCTCGAGTATTGAAGTTGCTGAGTTTTGTGTCCCTGATGTTCCTTCATGCCCCAGGGATAAAAGAAAGCATACAGTTTAGGTGGAAATTGTGAGAAAATGTGTGTTATTTCTGGTTTAAAGAAGTCATGTGACCTCTGTGTTTGTCAGACAGATTCAGTACTGGGCTTAAATGAAAGCCTAAAAGGTCCCGTTTTCAACAATCCCAAGCACCATATTATAGAATATTGACAATATCACTATCATGAACCTAAACCAGATATACACCAGATTCCAAAAACAGAATTTATCTTAGGGGGTTAGTAACTTCATGAGCTGAAAAAAAGTTATTTCGCTACCACCCTGCACTGCTATCGTGATTTTTCTAGTACTAGGGGTGTATACCTTGCCAAAAAACAATGATAGCATTTGTCCCCCCGATGATACCGATCAACCCCCCTGGCTCATGGACTACAAGCCATCACCCCCCGTTAGCATCCCATTGACTGCCATTCATTTTGACGTCATTTTGACAGAGAATAACTTGACATCTGAAGAGTTTAAAGACTCTATTTGTCCATTGTTTATTTCTAAAGAAACACGACAATGTATAAAAGGCTCCATTACCTTGTATCTCACGTTATGGCTCCGTAGCAGACGTTTTTGTAAAAATAGGCTAACGATTGGGTCATAACCACGAGACTTACTGTCTCATAGTAGAGGAATTACCGTATAGTACAGGAGAAGCTCTCAGGCAGTTTGGACTTCCATTAGCTGTTTAAGTTTAATTACTAATGTTAACTATCATTTTAGTGATCAATAATTAGCCTGTGTCTATGTTATCTCCTTACATATACCTACGCTCTCCGTCTCTGCTAGATTGGGAATGATTGAGATTTCTCTTGGCACAGCTACCAGAAGACTTCCAACTTTCAGACAGGTTGCTCACGTCACATCAACGTCTTCAAGCTCAGTTGGAGGCTGCTCAGTAACGCTCAGCCATCACCGGAAAAAAGTGACTTCTAATATCCTTCACTGGTCTCCATCCAGAGACACGGGATCTGTTGGTCCATTTCTTAAAAAAAACTGTCTATGGTAATATGTCAGGCTCACAATTTTTCCATACTACTAATGTATGTGCTAACGTTACTGCCATCAAGCCGCAATGATTTGCTGCTAATAAATGCTGCCTAATCTGTCGAGTCGTCTTGTAGTGGTGCATCAAGTGCAACGTACAGTATATTCCCATCCAATTAGACTGAATTTGGTATTGATGACGCGAAAAATAACATTAACTCCACTGAAATTATTTGAAACTAAAGTAACGAGCCAATTTTGTAAAATATAGGTAGTAGAAAGTACCGATATCTGTGGTAAAAATGTAAGGAGTGAAAGTAAAAAGTCGGCAGAAAAATAAATAGTAAAAATAGGCTTACAGGCCTACATCGATGATCTCGGCCCTACTGCTTACATCCTGTCACTGTGGGATGCACGCGAAAGGTGGCAGCAGGGCTCCAGACTAACTTTTTTCACTAGGAGCACCGTGGCCCCCAACTGAAAATTTTAGGGGCACAACCAGAAAATTTAGGGGCACACACCGTAAATCAACATGCTAACCAAATATTCACATTTCTACTAATTTCCACTGTTTTACTAATAAATACTCTGATAATAGATGCAGAAATTACAATGTGCTGTTTCAAATTCAGTGTCACTTTTGAAGATGCAACATAGAAGGTTAACTGACAGCCCCATCACTGTCATGACAATCAAAAAATATTTATATATTTTGTTTATTATTGTATTTGTATATTATTTTTTAGCCTGTTTTATTTTCATCATGACCGTTTTTAATTGCTCTGTAATGTTTCATGTAAAGCACTTTGAATTGCCTTGTTGCTGAAAGGTGCTGTAGAAATAAAGTTGCCTTGTTGCTGAAAGGTGCTGTAGAAGTAAAGTTGCCTTGTTGCTGAAAGGTGCTGTAGAAGTAAAGTTGCCTTGTTGCTGAAAGGTGCTGTAGAAGTAAAGTTGCCTTGTTGCTGAAACGTGCTGTAGAAATAAAGTTGCCTTGTTGCTGAAAGGTGCTGTAGAAATAAAGTTGCCTTGTTGCTGAAAGGTGCTGTAGAAGTAAAGTTGCCTTGTTGCTGAAAGGTGCTGTAGAAATAAAGTTGCCTTGTTGCTGAAAGGTGCTGTAGAAATAAAGTTGCCTTGTTGCTGAAAGGTGCTGTAGAAATAAAGTTGCCTTGTTGCTGAAAGGTGCTGTAGAAATAAAGTTGCCTTGTTGCTGAAAGGTGCTGTGAAAACATCAACAAACGTCAACAGCACCGCAACCGCTTTCAGCTCTCCATTAATATCATATCACAGCAAACGCTGTCTGCGTGAAGTTATGAAAAACTGTAACCACACTTGAAACCACTTTATCGGCATTTCCGTGACTCACTGTGACTTCAACAAAACTGCAGAGCCGACGTAGTTTGCACCGTCCGCAGCTATGCGTGTGTGTGTGAGTGTGTGTGTTTGTGTCAGAGCTCTGCTCTCTGTCAATTTTCAGAGAGGACAGATAAGCTTGCGCTTACACGCTCTCAGGTACCGAAATTTCAACGTTTAACATGTAAAAAAGGGGGCAAATTTACTGGTCGCACATGTGCGACTGGATGTAAAATTCAGTCGCTCACTCTCAAACTTTGGTCGCAAAATGCGACCATTTGGTCGCAGTCTGGAGCCCTGTGGCAGTAATTCTATTGTCTTAAATCAACAAGGTCATTATTGTGCTATACTGCCACCTACTGATACAGAATAGTAGTTAATGTCTCTGCCAGTCATCATATTGCAGGCACAGATGCCCAACAATGGCAAATCATTTGCAGTAACTCAATAAAAACATTTGTTGGACCAATTAAGTAAAATCGGATAATTTCTCACAGCACACAGGACGATCTCTCACGGCACACTAGTGTGCCGCGGCACAGTGGTTGAAAATCACTGTTTTAGGCCTTTTGGCAGACATCCATTTCAAATGGAACATAAAGAGCCTTTGTTCCATGTCCACTGAAGCTTCTCAGCTTGACCTCTAGTAACATTTGGGTGGTCCAGGTAGCGTCGCATAAAAATGGTTGTCATTCGCAAGGCTACTTTTATAACCTCAGTAAATTTCCAAGCCTGTACTTGAGTACTGGAAGTAGAGCTTAGATCGGCCCAAAAAATCAAGCCCGAACCTACCCGAGCCCGAGCACGTTGCGTCCGAGCCCGGCCCGGCCCGACACCGGCCCGGCCCGACACATTAACTGGAATTATGAGCCCGAGCCCGATTTAAACCCGACAATTTTTTAATACGTGGGCCGTTATAACTGACGTTCTCAACTACAATTCAGAGTTGTTTGAACTGCAGAAATCTGTTAAGAATAATACAACAAGGACGAAGCATGTAAACTGCGCTGTTTGTTTAGAATGGAACGGATCGCAAATGGATCTGAATGAAGAAACGTAAAAAAAATAGAAACAATGATGAACAACATATTGTTGTCACTGCCCAGGACTTGTTTAAACTGCTTCCATACCTCCGACTTTCCTCCACACTTGCTCAAAGTTAATTCTCCTGTTTTCTTCTTTTCTTTACATCTTCAAGCTCCCGGTGTGATGCGTGCGAGAGGAGGAGACTCCGCGCATGAAGTGCTGCATTTTGTAACTGCAGCCTAACTTTTGTACACATTTGTTACTTTTATATAGCCTATATATATATATTTATAATATTTCTGATTATGGCTAAGCTTTCTCCCCACCCAAATAGGATAATAAGGTAATGGATAAAAAAAAAAAAATTGCTTGATCAAGGGTCCGGCCTGGGCCCAGCCCGGCCCGAGGATGTGGCGGAAAATAACGGCCCGAGCCCGACCCGAGGTCCGGTCTGGCTCGGGTCGGGCTCGGGCCGAGAATCTAAACTCTAACTGGAAGTACTTTTGCCATCTCTGCAGAAAACTGAGAAAACATAACCTAACTTTACAACCATTTGGGGATGACGTCTAATGAGATTTTTCTGCCAAATGTTGTGATGAAGTTTATTTGAGATTTATTGATTTTAAAGTTCAATATTGACAGTGTAACAGATAAAACATGTCATGGAGCGTTATTACTCTGTCCTACTTTAAAAATGTTTTATTTTTTTATTTGCTCACAAATGTGCCGTATAAAACTAATGTCTGTCTGTCTGTCTGTCTATCTCTCTATGTCTGTCTCTCTGTCTCTCTCTGTCTGCCTGCCTGTCTGTCTGTCTATCTCTCTCTCTATGTCTGTCTCTCTGTCTCTCTCTGTCTGCCTGTCTGTCTCTCAGCCTTATAAATCTGTCCTCAGTCTGACAGACTGGTTGGTGTTTCTCTCCAGCAGTCCTCTGATCTGACGACTCTTCCCCTCTCCTTTCTCTCCTTCCCTGCCTCTCCTCCCTCTCCCTTCTCTCCTTCGTTTCATCTCTCTCCTCCCTCTCCCTCCTCTTACTCTCTTCCCTCTCTTCTCTCTCCCTCCTCTCCTCTCCCTGTCCCTCCCCTCCCTCTTCCTCTCCTCCCTCTCCTCCCTGTCCTCTCCAGAGTTATTGTATTAAATGTGTTCATCACATGATCTCTTGTTTCTTCCTGAATATTTGTGTCAAAATGTAAATAAACTCTTTACACCAACACAAAGCTGTGAAATGTGACTTTTTACATATTCATATATCAAATCTCTGATCTTTTAATAAAAACATTAACAAATACTTAAAATAATATAGAAAATGTTGTTATGTGTGCAAGAATAAACTTATTAAAGCCTTAATAATGAGTAATAAACATGTTTAACAGTAAATAAGTTTCATTAAATATGTGTTTATCATGTTTTATTAAGTGTAAACATTATTTCAGATGACAGGAAGCAGAAACTCAGTCAACAACACAACAAATACGTTTGAAAATTTTCATTTATTTATAACACAAGTTCACAGAGGTTGTCCAAAGGTTGGTTCAGATGTAGTGTAAAGGACAGACAGAGATGTTTGGTCCTACGAGCCGTTTACAAAAAGTTAGTGTTCCTCCCTCTCCTTCCTCTCCTTCCTCCCCTCCCTCTCCTCCCTCTCCTCCCTATAAAGACAATGGAACTATGACTAGAAATAGTAGTTGTAGTAGTTCAGGGTGTATCAGGCGAGCAGACGAGCTTTAGGAGGCGTGTCACAAAATTGGTCCGATTTTCACGAAACTTGGCAAAGGTGATCTTCAGACGATGCCTCACAAAAGTTATTCCATTGCGTATTGACATTCAAAAGTGTTTGCCCGTCACAGCCAATCAAAATCGATGGTGAAGCCACCAAACAGGAAGTGAACTCATATCTCGGCAAGTCTTCAACGTATCAACACCAATCTTTGTAGATAAGTACAGGGTCCAGTTAGGAAAAGGCTCAAGGAATTTGGTGACCTTAGACCTATAGTGGGCGCTGTAATTAGCAAAATTACGTTTTGGCCTATAACGTTTGATGTATTTGCAATTAAAACTCACTAGTGGTTGTCTGTTAATACTGCGGGAGGTCCTAAGTCCGACACCTGCCAATTTGTGACAGCAACGTAATTGATTCGGCTGCCATATTGGATTTCATCATCAACACTAAAAAGTTTTCACAGGTCACAAAATGTCTCAGATTTTCACGAAACATGGCAAAGATGATCTTCAGACCAAGCCGCACAAAAGTTATTCCATTGCGTATTGATATTCGAAAGCATTTGCCTGTCACAGCCAATTGAAATTGACGGCGAAGCCGCTAAACAGGAAGTTAACTCATATCTCGGGCAGGCTTTCACGTATCAAAACCAATCTCAATGCTTGGACTCATGACCCAATTAGGAGGAGGCTCAAGAAATTTGGTGACTTTTGACCACTGTGGGGGCACTATAATCACAGTAAGTAGGCTCATATCTCAGCAATGCTTTCACGTATCAAAACCAAACTTGGTACATGGACTTAGGACCCAATCCTGAGGAAGCACAATACATTTGGAGTGTTTTGACCACCACTATAATCACAGGAAGTAGGCTCATATCTCAGCAATGTTTTTATGTATAGAAACTAAACTTAGTATATGGACTTGGGACCCCATTTTGAGGACACACAATAAATGTGGTGACTTTTGACCATTAGGGGGGCGCTAGAGTTACAGAAAATTAGCTCATATCTCAGCAATGCTTTCACATATCGAAACAAACTTGGTATATGGACTTAGGACCCTATCCTGAGGAAGCACAATACATTTGGAGTGTTTTGACCACTAGGGGGGCGCTATAATCACAGGAAGTAGGCTCATTTCTCAGCAATTCTTTTACGTATATAGAAACCAAACTTAGTATATAGACTTGGGATCCCATTTTGAGGACACATGTGGTGACCTTTGACCACTAGGGGGGCACTAGAGTTACAGGAAATTAGCTCATATCTCAGCAATGCTTTCATTTATCGAAATCAAACTTGGTACATGGACTTGGCACTTGATTGTGAGAACGCACAAGGACATTGGTGTAATTTGGCCTCTAGGGGCATTGTAACAAAGTAAATGAGCTGATATCTCAGCCATTCTTTATCAAATTGCCATCAAAATTTCTGTGAGTGCTTACTCATGCCATGGCAACGGCATTCCTGCTAGTGTACTGCTTGGCCCCCTCATTGCTGCTTGCAGCTATATTTAGTGTTATTTTTGGTAATTATAGGAGAAACACTCAAGTCACCACAATGCAGCTGTCGCAGCTTCAGGGGCTGTGTGTTTCCAAGAGGGCTGGAAAAACAATGGACGCCACAAATATACAATTAACTGAACATGTTAAATGTCAATAAAAACATGTTCATTAGTGACTTATCTACAAGGACAATACAATAAATCAATTCTATACAAACTCAAAATATCAAACAAATAAAACAATGATTAGTATGTAGTCCAGCTGTACCTGTAGTTGCTGATCTCTGCTGCTCTGCTTCGTGCATCTTGTTTCAGGAAGTTGCCACACAGAGACTTTCCACATGTTAACCACATCCGAGCAACACAGCTGAAAGGGCAGAGTAAAAACAACAGATTCAAGGCTCAGTTACACTCCACTTCACCAACTGATTAAAACCACATTTAATTCATAAAAACATGGAGAAAATGAATTCATTATGGCTCTTTTACAGCATTTTCTGATTTACGGTTTGATAAAAAGAGAAATACAATCCCCCCTGTGTAAAAACCTTTGACTCTAATATGTTCACAAAATGAAAAACCACAAGAAGTAAGCAATCCTTTGTTCCTGCCATTGCAATGATACACTACATTCAAGACATCATGTGTAAAGTTATTTCATAATAAATCCCTGCAGCCATAAGTAGCAAGAATTTATACGCTGCATCTTCGGTCTCCAGCCTTTATATTTCTTGCAGTTTGACACATGGCTCATTGAGTGGGTACCCCCTCCGATACAACGGGATCTAACACAGATCTATTACTTATCGTTGCTCTCCTATAACATTAGACTCATGGTGAACATAAATAATTAGGATTAAATCTGATGCAGCAGAACGGGAGATATTGTCATGTATTCCACACATTCTTCTGTGTTAAAACATAGTGCCTACATTACCCACAGTGCACCTCTCTCTTTCTCTGACAGCGTATAATATAAACCAATCCTGGTAGATTGTGGTGTGATGTGTCATGCTAGTAGCAGCAAATGTATCCTGCAGCAGAGGTCTGGGCAGCTCACTGCTCTCTAACACCACACCTCCACTTTTTTCAGGTTGATGTCGTACATTAAAAGAAAGAAAAAATAAAAAGAAAGAACATCAGAGCACTGTTCGTTAGTAAACTTATCCACAGGTCAATTCAATTTGATTTACAGTGTTGAATCATAACAGAAGTTATCTCAGGACTTTTTACAGATAGGGTAGCCCCAAGCAAGCATTTGGTGCAACAGTGGCGAGAAGAACTTCCTTTTTACCGACAGAAACATCAGACAGAACCAGACCCTTGGGCCACTGCTGATCAGCTACAAGGGTAATAAATACAATGAATACATTCAAACTCTAAATATCAAACGTATACTATGAAAACATCAACCTAGTTTTACAAACTAACCTTTAACAGCCTAACAAACCATTAATCATTTATATTATGTAGTCCAGCTGTACCTGTTGTTGCTGATCTCTGCTGCTCTGCTTCGTGCTTCTTGGCCTGAAATACACACAGACACACACAGACACACACACACACACAGTTGAAACAGGAAACGCTGCTTACGTTCTAAAACCAGCCTCTGGAGACTCAACAAGCTGAGTCGCAGCTAAACAAGCAAAATCCGCTGGTTTGAGTCGAGCTGAGACGGGCCGGTTCAGACCGCTGCAACTGTTCCCTGCGATGTTCTAAACCGGTTTTGTCTCGTCATGAATCTTTGGTCTGATCTGGGCTTTACAGATTCAGAATATTAAACAGTATAATCAGCTAATAAATGATGATGTATTATAGATTAAACCACCCAGCAGTATATAAAGTCATTAAAATAAGCTCCTTGGACTGAAGTAAAGGATCTGAGCACCTCCACCAATTATCAGCTTGTTGATCTTGTTACTGGCTCGAGTGTTTCTGAAAAGAGAGAAGTGGTAGAATATTTCAACACGTGTTTCACAACTGTTACCGGTTATCCTGTTAGGCATCAGCCTTTTTCATGACAAAAAAGTAAAAATCCTCTGATTCCAGCTTCTTAAATGTGACTATTTGTCATTATTATATAGCCTGTTGATCTTTATACTGGATCGAGTGAAAACGGTTCATGTTTGCGATCTGAATAAAGTTTAATTTCTTTGTGAAAGTAAATGAAAAATAAATCCATAAATCAAATTTATTGGAACAAAACAGAACAAAACTCTTCTGTAAATGTTGGCAGAGCTGATCAATTCTGTGCTCGGTTCTACTGTAGTCCGCTACATCTCAGAGAGAAATAGTCTACGTTTTACTGAACTACATTTATATGACAGCTTAAGGTTGTTTTCACACCTGTAGTTTGTTTGCTCTGGTTTCAATCAGTCGATGGGTTCAGTTTAGTTTTACATGGAAAAAAATCCAAGCGACCAAAAATGCATCACTACAAACCATGCAAGAATCTTCCCTCCTCTTATTGGTCAGATGTGTCTGGGTCGGGAGCAAGAGAGTAAATACAGCTCATTTTATTTCAATCATTTTGTTCCTACATCTGCTCTGGTCACCGAGACTTCGCTCTGCTCTGCCGGCCGGTTAATCTCTAACTTTAGCGGCGGCTGGTGTTACCACGGAGATGCGAGTGACAGCGAGCTTGACCTCAGTCTGTTTCTGTGAGAGAAATATTGAAGCTGCTACAGTTTGCTGCTCTGTCTCATCACAGATCACAATCACACTTGACTACAGAAACTGTTTAATTAAGACTTGTTGGGTGCGTTCGAGGTCGGATCACCTTCTCACCACAAACCAACCGCTCCAGAGTATTATAAATAAGCTCCTTGGACTGAAAGTAAAGGTTGTGAGCACCTCCACCAATTATCAGCTTGTTGATCTTGTTACTGGCTCGAGTGTTTCTGAAAAGAGAGAAGTGGTAGAATATTTCAACACGTGTTTCACAACAGTTACCGGTTATCCTGTTAGGCATCAGCCTTGTCATACTTGTTTTGACAGGGAAAGTGCAGAGATGGTTTTTCATCTCAATTAGTGGTCAACTATTAAATTATCGCTGAAGCTGTTGTAATGAGCTGATCTCTGGCCATGAAAGCTATACAGAACTGCACGAAAATAAAGCAATATGGAGGGAAATGAATGATAGGAATAATGCTGTTCCGTGGGCATCTGATCAGCTGATTTTATCTGCAGTGCAGCAGCGGCACAGGCTGGGTCAAACTGACTAAATGTTCTTTACACAAAGAAATACATATATGTAGAATATGTTTGCCAAATTGAAAGCAAAACATGAATAATTAGCCTAGGAATTTGTGGTAGACATTGTTGCTGGCGTGTGGCGTGTGCGTGATCATGGAAGGCTTGTATCATGTGGATGCCCCGACAGTTTTGTTGTCATTACTTAGAATTCCTATGGGGGCGACAGAAACTATGCACTATAGCTTTAACACACATAACAACTAGTTAAGTTTAGGAAAAAAATGGTGGTTTGGATTAAAACTAACTACTAACTACTTAATAAGTTAGTTGTTTAGTTATTGTAATGTAACCTTTAATAAGGCCTACATTTGTTTATTTTACAAGGGCACGGTTAAAATGTCGCTCAGTTCAAAGGTAAGGCTATGTAACCATGTTCCTACGGTGGCAATTTGACATAGCTTTTGTTTTGCTGATGGGCCATCAACACTTCCCCCTCAGTGCTAGCAGCAAGAACACACAACCCTCAGTCATCTCTTCTCTCGGCAAAGAAGTCTCCCTACCATTTTAATACACTTTAATAAACTGAAAACTGTGTCCGGGTCATCTTTAGAATAGCATCGGCTGTATCTCTCAGTGATTGGCTGGCTTCAGTCACATGATTCTTCTTGATCTGCTCTTTCCAGTTGTCAATCGCCTCAGAAAGTGCAAGTGCCATTCCAACAGCTCCTCCCACAACCTGATCATGAATACGGATCAATACATGATCAATGTTCAATATTATCAGACTGTCAGCTCCAAGGAAAATACATAAACGCACAATACATGAACATGTATCTAAACTGTCAATACAGTAAATCTGTGATTGCCAATCATGAAAACAAAATTGCGACATTGTTATGTGTGGATGTTTTTGTCTGATTTACTGTTTATTTATGTAAAAATACATGTCTGTACAGAAAAATGCTAAAATTCCCAGTCCAACCATCACATCACACGTTTTTGGCGTTCTATATGTGCCTCATTCCTGAGCGAGTAATTGTATGTTTTGAAATCAGAGAACTATATTTTGTGAGCCGTTTGAGCAAACAGAAACCTATTCCGTGCTCAATAAATGTATTTGCATGTTTGCTATCATGTGCCCTCTCAAAACTCTTCCTCTGTGAGGAGGTAGAGGATGCAGCCCTCTGGTCACGTCTCCCTCACTCTCAAAACTCTTCCTCTGTGAGGAGGTAGAGGCTGCAGCCCTCTGGTCACATCTCCCACACTCTCAAAACTCTTCCTCTGTGAGGAGGTAGAGGCTGCAGCCCTCTGGTCACGTCTCCCTCACTCTCAAAACTCTTCCTCTGTGAGGAGGTAGAGGCTACAGCCCTCTGGTCACGTCTCCCTCACTCTCAAAACTCTTCCTCTGTGAGGAGGTAGAGGCTGCAGCCCTCTGGTCACGTCTCCCTCACTCTCAAAACTCTTCCTCTGTGAGGAGGTAGAGGCTGCAGCCCTCTGGTCACGTCTCCCTCACTCTCAAAACTCTTCCTCTGTGAGGAGGTAGAGGCTGCAGCCCTCTGGTCACGTCTCCCACACTCTCAAAACTCTTCCTCTGTGAGGAGGTAGAGGCTGCAGCCCTCTGGTCACGTCTCCCTCACTCTCAAAACTCTTCCTCTGTGAGGAGGTAGAGGCTGCAGCCCTCTGGTCATGTCTCCCTCGCTCTCAACCTCTGCACTCAACTCTTGACACACTCAATCAAATTTTCACAGTGTTACAAGTGTGCCACAAAACCAACCAATTGGAGAATTAAAGGTCAATTCTGATTGGCAGTTTGTCTCCAATTAGATCCCAAGTAGCAGGAAACACAAATCTATGGAGGAACAGTCTTTTTCAGTCAACACCTGTTGCTCAGCATGTACTGACTACAGTGGAGCTGTTGGACTAACGTTACTGGAGACAAGCCACAGTGTGTTTGCTACGTTTGAAGCTCCAAATTCTCCAAAAGGCTTAATTCCCCCATCACTACTTATCAGTTTTATGTTCATATTTTGTTCTCTACTGTTTATTTTTTATTTTCCTGTATATTGAAGTGAAGTGAAGGTTTTGATTTTGTATATTTGAATCAAATATTAAGTTAATAACATTATAATCCATTATATTTGTATCATCAGTCTTCCAGTTTGATGGTCTGTAGATGAATGTGGCAGACTGATCTCTGCTGCCCTCTGGTGTTTAATCAGCAGATGACACTCAGTCAGAAGGCTAATGAAGTTGTGATTACAATAATTACTCTAAAGTGTGGATTACATTACCATAATCATGTTTAATATCCACACTGTAAATCACTACACACTTTGTATTATTGTTAGTTTATTTGGCAACTGGACATTTTGAGAAAGTTAAGAGAAAGGCAAATGTTTTGAACATATTTTCCAATGAAAAAGTTCTGTGTGAACAGCATCCAAAGTACATTTCAGAATTCATACAGCAAAATGTGCACTAAGTAAAGTATAACAATATGAAGTAATACATCAGAAACAAAATCCTTCAGAGTGAATTAGGTAACTAGAACTATGGCAACACTGCTCCATAGTTCAAACACTAAATTAAATATCTACTTATAACTTATTTACTCTTTTCTTATGCATAAAGGACACTCTGGAGGACCAGCAGGTAAACATTTTAGACAGACAGGACCGATGGTTTGAAGGAGTTGTCGAGGAAGGCATTAACACTCGGATACAGAAACCGTCGCTTAACAGGGAGGAGGTCTGCAACATTAATTATAATGCTGTCCTTTCATCTCGAAACTAAGCAGTAACACTTTATAATAATGGTACATGAATTATCATGAATCCATGCAGTAGTACTTCATGACCTATCAGTAATGTACAAGGATTCATGTTCATTCATGTATCTCGTGAACAACTTACTGCAGGAACAATACGTTAATGAATGCATTAAGGTGTTTCAATCATCATGATTTCTGATTTATTAATGATGTTCATATCTTCTTCTAAGGTACATCTGTAGTTAAAGAGACAGGCTAAAGAAACTGAATAGTAGTGTTGTTATCATGACTAACTAAACATTACTTCTTCATCACTTCATCATGTTTGTGGTTCATCTTTAACGTTGATAAATAAGATATGATTAATGGTGGCACATGCAGCAATCATCTGTGCCCCCTCAAACCAAAAATTGTCAAGACATTTCATGTTTACAGATACTTCGAAGTTAGTAAAAAGTAAAGTAATGAAGTAATATTTAGTTAATTATGATTACAACACTATTCCGTTTCTTTAGCCGGTCACTTTAACTACATATATACCAATGATGAAGACATGAACATCATTATTATTACATTATAAATTCCTTAACGGATGCATTAATTAAGGTATTGTTCCTGCATTAAGTTGTGCATGAGATACTATTAATCCATGCACTTTACTGATAGTTCATGAAGTACTTCATGAATGAATTCATGATAATTAATGTCCCCATTTTATAAAGTGTCACTGACTAAACAAATGCTCACATTTGGCCTTATGTGAGAACGCCAACAATGGTCGCTCAGACTTGGCCTCTGGTGTCTCAGATGATCATTACGACTGTCATTACAATAACAAACTTTATCTTGACAACGACCCTACACAGCTTTAATAGCTGGATTTCCCTACCGTTCAGTCAGATCTAAAGAAGTCTCTTGGATCACACACCAAACATCTTTGATGCACCTTTAACCAAGTCCTCTTGCACTTGATTTTTTAACCTTACTTTAATATTAGCTAGGCTACTTTCATTTAACGCTCATCACCCTGAGGCCATTTTTACAATTCCTTGTCCGTCTGGTTTTATTTTCTTTTTCCTTTATTGTAAAAACATCAACATTGTTGTCTACAGTCAATTTATGAACATCATTCTTTTCAGGAAAAACTGGGCTATTAGAATATGTGTGCTGCAGTGAGGTCACTTGAATGTAAAAAAAGGTTGTATGACCTTAAAGACAATTAAATAAATAAAACGGAACATGAATCTCACAGATATATATTGATATCACACACAGCCAATCTCCTGTCTAAATCAGTTCCCATATGTATTAGGAGTCAAACTGTGAAAAAATAAACATTATAACTTATACAGTTGACTAAATATATATAAATTTTTTTCAAAAAAAGTCCAGACACTTTTGCCAATAATCAAAATTATAATGTCATATTTATTGATATCACACACACAGCAATGCTACACAAGCATTTGTATTGTCTACAACAGTTCTCCTATATATTTGGAGTCATCCAGTGCAAAAATAAACATAATGAACATTATAACTCATATAAACGACAAACTATTTACATTTCTTCAAAAAAGGCCCAAATGTATCCCAAATCTCTAAACAGTGACGCCATTCTTCTCTGTAGAACGGTAATAGACCAGAGTTATCGCTCTTTTTCACTTTACTCTTTGTTCTCGCTCGGATTCCCTGGAGTGATTACACTACATAGTCTTTGTGTGAAGGACCTGCCTTCCCATTGGTTGAAAAATGTCAACACACTCTCGCATAGCATCATGGGAGATTTATACTAGACGGTAGCACAGAGGTAGCGGCAGAAATGACCGAAAACGTGATAAATTATGGACATCAAGTGGATAAATCTTGGATGTAAGCGTTTGGATTTATTGCTGAACAACTCCGAAAAGAGGCACAACTTCCAGGCTGGATAGAAAATCTTCTGTAAAGGCTACAAAGACACCAAAGATACCCCGTGATGGCTAACTCCTTAGCTTTTAGCAGCAAAAATCGGTAAGCAGCTACATTAAACCGTTATCAAATTATCTAAATATTAATCAGAGGTGCCATTTGGCGTCGTGGGCGATGCCTTAGGGCTCTACAAATTCTAAACTAAACTATTTAAAGCCAAATTTGCAATAATACTGTTGAAGTTGCTCTATTTTTCTAAACCTGATAAACTTTCTATTCCTCCTTCACCTGCTTGTCCTGTTCCATGTTTTCTTTAGTTTTCTCCCTCGTATCTTTTGACACTGGCCTCGCGTTGAAATTAACTATGTAATGATCTGATATTCCATTGTTCAAGACAAAGCGATCAAAGATTTCAACATTTCTGGTGATCACCAGATCCAGAGAGTGACCTGCCCGGTGTGTTGGCTCCCGTACATGCTGGTCCAGATTGTTAATCAACAAAAGCCAAACAAACTCATCAGTAGAGGACCTATTTTCAACATCAACCCAGATATTGAAATCACCGGTCACAATGATGCTGTTGTAGTTGAGAAGTATGAGAAGGTCCAGCAGTGCTTGAAACTCATTCAGGAATGTGCAGACTTGGGTCGGGTTGTACCCCGGTCTGTGATACACATTAATAATAAGGACAGGTTCGTCCCATTCCTCATGTTGCAGAACTGCTGCAACAAATTCAAAGGTCGTTATGTCAAGGAAGTCAAAATGAATTTGTTGACCCTGCAATGCCTGTGTGAACTGAATCGCTGTCCCTCCTCTACCAGCTCTCACCTGATAATAAAAATTGAAATTTGATGGCGAGGCCTCCCGGAGGACTCTGTCTCCGGTGTCTCCTCTTAGGAAAGTCTCTGTTAAGAGAAAGACGTCCAGATTGGTTTGTGTTATGAGCTCTAAGATGCAGGATGTTTTGTTATTCATAGACCAAAGATTGAGCAACGCCACACTTATTGCTGCAGGAGGTGTTTGGTTGTTCTCAAGCTCGTGAGTGCTGCTGTTACTTCTCTGATCCTGACACCGTTCCAACACTTCTTTACTCTCTTCTCTTTCTTCAATTTGAGTCTCCTTTCGATGACGCTTTGTCTGCTTGCTTTCATCATCTTCTGTCTTTTCCTTGCTATCACTCTCCACTTCCTCCTGATCACTCCCTTCCTGCTCACCATCACTCTCCTCTTCCTCCTGATCACTTCCTTCCTGCTCACCATCACTCTCCACTTCTTCCTGATCACTCCCTTCCTGCTCACCATCACTCTCCTCTTCCTCCTGATCACTCCCTTCCTGCTCACCATCACTCTCCACTTCCTCCTGATCACTCCCTTCCTGCTCACCATCACTCTCCTCTTCCTCCTGATCACTCCCTTCCTGCTCACCATCACTCTCCTCTTCCTCCTGATCACTCCCTTCCTGCTCACCATCTCTCTCCTCTTCCTCCTGATCACTCCCTTCCTCCCCATCATCACTCTCCTCTTCACTTTGAGTCTCCTTTCGATGACGCTTTGTCTGCTTCCTTTCATCATCTTCTGTCTATTCCTCGCTATCACTCTCCTCTTCTTCCTGATCGCTCCCTTCATCCTCACCATCACTCTCCTCTTCCTCTGGCTGTTCTGTACAGTCTTGAGTCTTGTTTTTCCTATTGGAAAGCTCTTCTTCGTGTTGTTGTTGACTTTTAGCGATGTCATCAAACATCTTCCTGTGAATGAAACAAGTGAAGTTGAAGTTAGAATCATACAAAAACAAACAACAAAAATGATGGTCAGCAAACAAATGTTTACAATTAAATGAGATCTCGGTAAAAGAATTGGGAAGAACTTGTGTGAAATGTTGCTGGCTTGCATGATGTTGGCTTTAGCCTCTAACTGAATTTGACTAAGCAATTGTAGGATCTGGTCGTAGGTCACAGTCATGGATGTATTAAGAGAACTGGATACAGCGTTCGGCACAAAGCCCCATTCATTCCAATGAGAGTTGCATAAAAGTGCATTAAGCAGTCATGGAGCTCGAAAAATACCCTGATCTTCCACGTTGACTGGCCCTTGACATCAAACACATGCGCACTAGCGACAGTTTGAGTTGTCTTAGCAACATGCTCATTCAGGAGCTTCTCTCTAGTGGAAAACGAGTAGCTAGACACGTTCATCGTCTTAAATATTCACTACAACAAAACATTGTGTTTTCATTGTTTTCATTGTTTAATGCTTATCATATAAACAATGGATGTATTAAGAGAACCAAGGAGATGTAATCATTATGTTGTGCTACTAGCTAACTGTAGCCCCGGCAGTTTGGGAACAGAGATGTGTATTACGTTACATCCACGTCACAGGCTTTAAAGCATAGCACCCTCTGATGTATTATAAGTTAATACACATGATGATTTACATCCATATAGACATTATTACAGCTACAGGAATTTAGGAGAACTGTCATATGAGCCTGCAGTGCAGGGTGGCTAAGTCCCGCGGGGCAGCTCGCGTTCATTCATTATGTCGTTATACTAGCTAATGCCAACGTTACCTACTAGCCCCAATACGGTTGTTAATAATGTAACATCCACGTTACAGTCTTTACAGCAAACAGCGCTCGGATGTGTCATACAGGATCTCAGGAGAACCGTCATAAGAGCCTGCGGTGCAGGGCGATTCAGCCGGGCGCAGTCCCATGGGTCTGCTCGTGTTCATTATGTGTGTTCATCATGGCCAGGCCATTAGTGCATGTTAAAAACCATTGGCCGCTAAGCCCATGGCTGTTTCCAGACATGGGGCTGTTCCTGGGGGCTTGGTCACAGTGCTGTAGTACTTGAATCCAGACTCAAAACATTTGCACTCCGACTTTTCCTGATCTTGGCCATGTGGCTGGCCAAATATTCTAGCAATAATAATAATTATAGCAGCAATAAATGCATTTTTATAGTAAATGATCTGGCCCAATTTTATCCTACAGTGTTGCTAGTCTGCACTGGCTTTTTGATCATTACAAATAAGATGCAAAATGATCAAAAGGGTCACTGTTAGACCTACGTGACAGTTAAGTGTAGGCACCAAAATCGCCGAGTAAGGTTTAGGTTACTTTAATACACTTTAGTAAACTGAAAACTTCATACTTCATGTCGTCAAACTGTCCCCTCAGTGTCTTGGTCATCATTAGAATAGCATCGGCTGTATCTCTCAGTGATTGGCTCGCTTCAGTCACATGATTCTTCTCGATCAAGTCTTTCCAGTTGTCAATCGCCTCAGAAAGTGCAAACGCCATTCCAACAGCTCCTCCCACAACCTGATCATGAATATGGAATAATACATGATTAATGTTCAATATTATCAGACTGTCAGGTCCAAGGAAAATACATAAACGCACAATACATGAACATGTATCTAAACTGTCAATACAGTAAATCATTGATTGCCAATCATGAAAACAAAATTGTGACATAGTTATATGTGGATGTTTTTTTTTCTGATTTACTGCTAATGTATGTAGAAATACATGTCTGTACAGAATCTTACCTTGGCTCCTCCTTTAAGGGTTGTTTTAAATGCAGTTGTAGACAGTCATTTGATGAGTTATTTAGCTCCTTTAGCAAACAAAAATTTAAATTTTTTCCCACTAACTTCAAATGTGAAAAATGCTAAAATTCCCAAAAATCCAACCATCACTAGAGTACTGAAGTAGACCCGGTTGAGCCCCATGGATCTTGGTCCATCGAAGAAAAACTGTGGCTCATCATCAAGCATGTGGAAGTTGATCTTCCGATCCAGTCCACTCCGTCTGGCCATGGCTCTCAGGATTTCAGTCATGATGTGTCGGTCCAGATCATCTGGGTCTGTGAAGAAACTCGCCTCCCTCCTCTCCGCCTTCAGTTGCTGGAACAGTTTTTGTATTTTTTTTGCAATTTCGTTGCTCTTCTGTTCTATGTTCTGCGCCTCTTCCATGGTGTCACTGGATAAGAAGTGCTCAGTGATTTTAATCACCACAGATACAGTGAAGCCTACACCTGAATACACTGCTCCTAACAAACCTAAAAATGGGGCAGCTGCTCCAGCGGTCAATAGAGTGGCCACGCCGGCCCTGATCAGACATGCAGCTCCTGCCACTGCCACTGTGCTGCCAACACATTCACTGGCGTTGCATTTCTCCCTGAGTGACTCCAGCTCCTGGGCCAGTTTCTTCAGCTGCTTGACACAGGGACCAGAGCTGCACTGCAGCCAGGCTTAAATAGCAGCTCTGCAGCAGGAATCTCCCACCGGACGAACAATCTCAAACAACTTAACGAGAGATGGGCATCCGGATAGCTCAGTTGGTAGAGCGGGCGCCCATATATAGAGGTTTACTCCTCGACGCAGCGGGCCCGGGCTCGACTCCGACCTGCGGCCCTTTGCTGCACGTCATTACCCCCTCTCTCCCCTTTCATTTCTTCAGCTGTCCTGTCAATAAAGGCCTAAAAATGCCCAAAAAATAATCTTTAAAAAAAAAAACTTAACGAGAGATCGATCAGCACGTTGCTCCTTCACCATCTCACTGCAGGAAACAGACAAGGGAAAATCAGGAAGAGAAACTGAAACCGGACTCAGTTTGGCTCTTTTGGGGGTGGCAGTAGCTCAGTTTGGGGGTGGCAGTAGCTCAGTCCGTAGGGAGTTGGGTTGGGAACCGCAGGGTCGCCGGTTCAAGTCCCTAACGGACCAAAGTACAGAGTGTAGATTGGTAGCTGGAGAGATGCCAGTTCACCTCCTGGGCACTGCCAGGTGCTCTTGAGCAAGGCACCGTACCCTCCCAACCGCTCAGGGCGCTGGCAGCCCACTCACTCTCCATTAGTGCATGAATAGGTCCTGAGCATGTGTGTGTATTTCAGGCCTGTGTGAAGTGATTTCTAACAAACAGAGTGTAAATTTTAATTTCCCCACTGGGGATCAATAAACAGTATAAATTATAAATTAAATAAATTAAATTGCACAGCTGGAGAGGACTCAACCCCAACCTGACGCTGAGCGTGTAAACTGTAAACTGCTTGCGGTGCTCAACAGCACCATTTTCTGGGTCCACTATAAAAAAAAAAAAAGACGGCGCAGCCTTGAACGCAGAGGGCATTGGCCCCATCAGGCCAAACTTTGCTGCCAGTCAGATCATTACCCAGGATTAAAGACACCCCTTCAACAGGCAGTGCATCCATAGCCTTATGCTCATTTAAGTAAGTAGCAAAATGCCCAAGGATGGAACTCTTAAATTGATCCAGGACAATCACAAAGACCTTTAAAAGAGGTCACTCCAGCAGCATTGCACCAACGATTGAAGTGTGATAACAACTCTCGACCAAATTCAACATGGGAACTTCACGTTCCCAGGACTGAAAACGCTGTCTGTAGGCTTCAGGAACCAACTTGTATGCTTTCAGAACAGCAGTTTTTACTTTCACGTAACTCAAACTGTCAGCTGTACTCAACACAGAATAAGCGGCTGTAGCCTAACACACACTGGAGCAACAAGGTGCGCTCTGAATCTGGCCAACCTCTCACATCAGCTACATGTTAAAATAAAGAGAAAAATGTATCAGGATATATTTCATCAAACACAGGCATCAGCCATAAATTACTGCTGACATCAAACTTACTCTGCTAGTGGCTGGCTGCTGCTGGTCCTGTTCTCACTAGTTTTGTTGGTTTCCTTTTTGGTTTGTTCATGTAGTTTAGTTTATCTCACACACACACACACACACACACACACACACACACACACACACACACACACACACACACACTCCTCTTTCTCCTCTTTCTCACATGCTTTGATCAAAGCATGAAGATAAACCAAACTCCCTAAACAAACCAAAATGGAAACCAACAAAACTAAGGAGAACAGGACCAGCAGCAGCCAGCCACAAGCAGAGACCAGAGCTGCAGTGGATGGAGCTAGAACAGTGACAGTAACCTGTGGTATTTACAATAAAAATTGGCATTGAAACAACAAATATTGGCACTGAAAAATGTTGAACTGAAATATAAAACACAAACATGAAAAAGTTATAATCTCGCAATCCTATTATTTTATTTCACTTTGACATTTGTTTGCATTATGATAGGTTTTTCAATGTCAATCTACATTTTTTCTTGATGTCTGTCTTTTTTTTACGCTGTCACTTTCTGGGGAGGGGCCTGAGGGGAGGGACAAAGAGGGCAGGGTTTATTAGTAATTTGCATACTGTTAGAGACCGCACCTCCACAGGCATCCTCACAGATTACCCATATCTGCAATGGCTTCCACAAGTTCACCTGGAACCTCCAAATCTCAAGTAAGTCTGTTTATCTCTGCCTGTTTTTTTTTCACGTAGAAGCGGGCTGGTTTAGTGTTAACTTTAAATGTAGGCCTAAGCTGTGCTGTTTTGGCAGAGATTAGCTGAACAAGTGCTAACACTAGCTAATACCACATCAGCTAGCCCACTTGGGGGTTTAAAGTGATATTAATACTAGAGTTGAGCCGGATACTCGGCTGAAACTTTTGCCGAGTACGAGTATTATACAAGTAATACGAGTCAATATCTGTGCTCGGATTGAATAAAAATCCTCATTGGGTAGTTGACTGTGTCTGCGTTCAGTGATAGGCTAGTCGTCACAGCGCCCCTCCCCTACACACATACAGATGTATTGTGTTGCTGTGTCCCGCTCTGCTCACTCACACAGAACAACTCTCTCTCTCTCTCTCTCTCTCTCTCTCTCTCTCTCTCTCTCTCTCTCTCTCTCTCTCGGTTTTTTCAGCGGTTCGGTTTGTAGTACTTCCATATTAACCAGTAGAGTTCTGGTAAACGTGGGGTTTGTAGTACTTCCTTATTAACCAGTAGAGTTCTGGTAAACGTGGGGTTTGTTCAGACGTGGTGCTGGTAGAATGAGACTCGCGTTGCGTCTCTGCCTGTCGGAGATTTTTTTTTTTAAACAGCGTCGGACTATTTGATCCGTAGAACACAGTCCCCCCCGCCCCCCTCCCCTCTCTCTCGCTCTCTCTCTCTCTCTCTCTCTTACTCACTCACACACACACACATACCTGGTGTGGAAATGAAAAAAAAAATAAATAAAAAAAATCACACTGATCATAAAAAAATTAAAAGTTAAAAAAAGAAAGTTATGTTGAGTATGAAAACTCTTGTTCATTACATTTGACTTCATAATTCAACCACATGTGTTGTATTCATTGTTCTTGTTCTGTATATAGTTTGTTTGTTATCGTGATCAAAACCATTGATCTGAAGCTCCATGCTGATGCTAATGATCCCTAATTAATAGTGCACTGATGTGACAGTCTTTACTACATCCCTCCAACAGTCTGCATTTATTTTGTACCCACTATATATTTGTACCAGGCCTCCAGAGGGACCATGACACTTCCCCAGACTTCTCCAGGACCCTGTGCAGCTTCAGCATGTTCAATTAAACCTTTTTTAAATTTTGTTTTGGATATTTATTCTGACCATATGTGCATAACAAATGCACCTAAAGTGTGCATTTAATTTACAAAAAAAAGTGTAATTGTTTTGTGAAGTATTCTAAAAGCAACTGCAGTCTTTTAACATTACTTGTCAAGTACAGGATATACAAGATCTTTTCTTGGAAGGGGACCATGACAGAGTGACAGAAGAGTCTGCCAGTGGAGTACTTTCCCCACCCATCCAGTGCCCTCTGAGGCCGCAGACTATGGCAGAACTGAGGGCAGCCATTAACCCTGTGACTCCCTCCTAGGACAATGGCGGATAGCTTTAGAAGACTGCACTTAACTATGTGATTCTTCACACATAAACATGGCAAGACAACACAGGAAAACCATTTTGTTGTTATTTTAAAATGACAAATACCACTACTACTTTATATGTAGTACTGATTTTAATCCTTAACAGTTTTTGACATGACATGCATTTACAGTATGGACTCCAGCAAAACAGTTAAAGCTGTACCTTTTCAATGAATAACATAAATATATTCAAGTAAGAATTTAACTCTATATTGCATAACAAATTACAGTACATGCAATGATAATGCATATGAGGGTTAATGTCTACTGGCCTATGCAAAAGGGTACAAGTCCCATTTCATGACTTAAAACTGTGTAAGTGTAAAACACTGTGTAAAAGTGTAAATAGTCAAAATCCACAGGCTGACGTTGCCGAACTTCCTGAAGCCTTCTCAGCAGTCTCTCCATAAATTGCCTCCCAGTCGAAGGTGCCTGTAATCATACACAACTTAGTGAAATCGGATGAGAAATGTAAAGGTTATGCCTTTAATCCAGAAATACCACAGACATACTTGTTTTTGTTTACAGGCAAGTTTATACATTTATGTCCAAGTAAATCTTCAACCGATAATACTTTTGACTGATTAACACTATAAGTTAAACAGTTAAAAAATACTGTACTGGACTGGTTCACATGATAATGTTAACTGTTATGTTCAGCTAAGGCAGTTTTTCAGTAACTGGGTTCTCCCAGTTTTAGGAGATGTCAGTGAACATTTTCTGCCTGTTAGTGAACGCGCTATGCCTGTTAGTGAGTGTGTGATTTGCCTAGAAACCTGTCAGTCAGCAGCTATACTTGTGATTGGAGGAGAGTTATGGGGGAGGGGCATTAAGGTTCCGTGCCAGTGTTACCGGCAGGTAAAGAGAGCGGAGCTCGTTCTCTTAATACATCCATGACAGAGCAAATGAGAGACGCAAGCGAGTCAAGCCTTGTTGTGCACCAGCAATAACACTGGCCTTAGGACTCCTAAAGGACAGGAATTACTGTTATTATAAATACTAGATTATAGAAGATAGATTGACATCCCCGGCGGGAGACTTAACTACAATTAGCCACAAGTTAGCTGACGTGTGCTAACCATGGATGTATTAAGAGAACAGTTCTAATCTCTGCCAAAACAGCACAGTTTAGGCCTACATTTAAAGTTAACACTAAACCAGCCCGCTTCTACGTGAAAAAAAAATGGCAGAGATAAACAGACTTACTTAGATTTGGAGGTTCCAGGTGAACTTGTGGAAGCCTTTGCAGATATGTGGTTATAACATGGATCTGTGAGGATTCCTGTGGAGCTGCGGTCTCTCCCAGTAGTCTATGCAAATTACCTGTAAACCACGCCCTCTTTGTCCCTCCCCTCAGGCCCCTCCTCTCTACGCCAAAACAGTGACAGAAAGTTGAAAGTGAAAACCAGTGACATTGTAAAAATCCTGACAGCGTAAAAAAAAAAAACTGTCACTGAAAAAAGACAGACATCAAGAAAAAATGTAGATTGACATTGAAAAACCTATCATAATGCAAACAAATGTCAAAGTGAAATAAAATAATAGCATTGTGAGATTATTACTTTTTGATGTTTGTGTTTTTATATTTTTTATAATATATATTTTTTTACATTTTTCAGTGCCAATACTTGTTGTTTCAATGCCAATTTGTATTTTCAATACCACAGGTTACTGTCACTGTTCTAGCTCCATACACTGCAGCCAGGCTTAACTATACGTTTATTTGACGTTTTGTATTGGCCTATTTCTATAGACATGGTGTTACATGTTTGTTGAACCACAGAAAAGGCAAATGAACGTTATCTCAAGTGCTGACTGATTAATCAAAATGAAGTTCCCAAGCAGACAGGACAATACAAATAGGAGTGTCATCTGTAAGGATTATAGGGTATACGTACAGTTTAGTGTCCCAAGTTATTTTCCACAAACTGAGTGTCCCAAATGTTGAGGGTCTTATTTGAGGCAGGTTGCCCTACCCCTAACCATAACCCAAACACCTGTTAAACAGGTGGTTTAGCAGGTTCATAATAAAGGACATTGTATGGGGGTATTTGGGACACTAAACTGCACGTTTAGCTACAGGATTTTAGACTGTTTTATGAAGAACAATCTTTAGTTGTTTAAACACAAAAGATCTAGAGTCACAATCCATAAACTCCTCAAATGCATTAAACATGCAGAAGTGTGTTCAGAGAGCACTTTCAAAAAATCATCAGGTTTATAAAGTATACACTATGATATTGACATAAACATCTGCAGCATGAGAAGCAAAAAAGAAAAATCGATTGTGACTTGTTTCTGAAAGTCCTGTTGTGTCTAAATAATGGTTGAAAAGAAGGTGGATGTTCAGGCTCTGTGTTTGTACCTCTGTCTGCAGCAGAGTTTTATCTCTGGGCGTTAACCTGCAGCTCAGTTCCTGTCAGTCATGTGACTTCTTGTAAATCAGCAGCTGCAGACAGAGTCCTGCATAGACTCACATTATCTGCACTCAAAAGCCCAAACCCTCATTATAGCAATATCATTTATTTATAATTTATAAACCAAATACAGGCTCATATGATCCTATCTTAATTAAAAAAGTATGAAACAATATTGTGCTGTCCTGGGAGCCAATTGTTTGTTTCCCAGGATGGTGAAGAAATGTCCTGCCCTACTCTGTCTCTGATTGGATGGGTTAGGTTTAGGCATGAGGAGTGGGATTGGTTAGGGTTAGGGTAAACACCAGGGTTAGCCAATCAGACGCAGAGTAAGGCCAAGTGGGGCGGGACATGCCTTCGCCATCCTAGAGAAACATACTCGTGTCCCAGACGAGTAGGTGAAGGTTTCTCAAACTTTAGACCAAGGACCACTTACCCAATAAAAAAACCTTAGGGACCACCTAACTGCCAAAATATCCCCCAAAACAACAGTCTTCCTACTTCACCAGTCAGTTATATTTGATATTACAATAAGTTATATTTAAAATGACATACATACAAAACCTTACTCTACTCTGCTTCATTGCTGAAGTCCGTCAACACAGACTAAACAGCTGATTCAAAGTTTGAATTAACATACAACTTTATTAAATTAAAAAAAAAAAATTAAATATTGAGAACTACATAAGCATCTAAAAGCAACAGAAGTTCTGAGGCCATAAAATAAGTCAACTAAACAGAACCAAACTCAGGCTATGAACTGAAAGGAGAACATGGTAGAACAGAACTGATCAGAACATAATTTGGTAAAACAATGTAATAATGGTACATGAATTATCATGAATTCATGCATGACTTCGTGATTATAACACTATAATTCATCACAACATATGTACACTGCTGTGACTGGTCCAGGTCAATACTTTATTTCAGGAGCCACCAACATGATAATGTAATGAAGAAGTTATGTTTAGTTAATCATGATTATAACACTATAATTCATTAGAATATATGTACACTGCTGTGACTGGACAGTCTTTTGTTCTGTCACTTTAACTACAGATTTACCTGATGAAGAAGACATGAACATCATTAATAAATCAGAAGTCATGATCATTCAAATTCCTTAATTGATGCATTAATAAACATATTGTTCCTGCATTAAGTCATGCATTAGATAGCATTAATCCTTGTACTTTACTGATAGTCCATGAAATATGAATGAATTCAGGCTTTTTCATGCATGAAGTCATGCAGGAATTCATGATAATTCATGTACCATTATTATAAAGTGTTACCCATATTTTAAACAAACTACCATCTAAACTTACCAATAAAACATAACAGGAGTCTCTCAGAGTATTTTAACAATTCACCAAAACAAAAGTACAAAAAAACCGAATATATTCTAAAGAAATAAACCGTTTGGCCTGTTATATCACCTAAAATCAATCACAGTAATTGTCTTAAAAGATATTCAGTTTCCTGTTTCAGAGGAGAAAAGAAACTAGAACATATTCACATTCAACAAGCTGACATCACACAAGTTTACCTGTTTAATCATAAAAAAATTACTCAAACTGATTCATAGTTGAAGATTAATTTAATAGCTGACAACTAATCTAAATAATCTTAGAAGCTCTACAACTGACATACATATTTTGAAGAAGCAAAGTCAAAGAAAGTGATATTTAATGAGATTGTTGGTATCTTAGCTGCTTTGGATTGTCAGGTTAGTCTGGTAGAGAAAGTGACATTAATTCACCTTTAATTGTCCTGCAATAGGAGTCGCAAACAACAGTCCTGTTGCATGCTTCTGTTTTTCTATTGGCTGACTCAGAGTCAGCTGTTATAAAAGGTAATACACACACACAGACACACAAACAAAGACACACACGCACACAATATCATCCTGTGCTTTTCTTCTTCTTCCTGTTTCTTCCTGAGCTTTACTTCTTCTTCCTGTTTCCTCCTGAGCTTTTCTTCTTGTTCCTGTTTCCTCCTGAGCTTTTCTTCTCCCTGTTTCTTCCTGAGCTTTACTTCTTTTTCCTGTTTCCTCCTGAGCTTTTCTTCTTCTTCCTGTTTCCTCCTGAGCTTTTCTTCTTCCTGTTTCCTCCTGAGCTCTTCTTCTTCTTCTACCTGTTTCCTCCTGAGCTTTTCTTCTTCCTTTTTCCTCCTGAGCTTTTCTTCTTCCTGTTTCCTCCTGAGCTCTTCTTCTTCTTCTACCTGTTTCCTCCTGAGCTTTTCTTCTTCCTGTTTCCTCCTGAGCTTTTCTTCTTCTTCCTGTTTCCTCCTGAGCTTTTCTTCTTCTTCCTCTTTCCTCCTGAGCTTTTCTTCTTCTTCCTGTTTCCTCCTGAGCTTTTCTTCTTCTTCCTCTTTCCTCCTGAGCTTTTCTTCTTCTTCCTCTTTCCTCCTGAGCTTTTCTTCTTCCTGTTTCTTCCTGAGCTTTTCTTCTTCTTCCTCTTTCCTCCTGAGCTTTTCTTCTTCTTCCTGTTTCCTCCTGAGCTTTTCTTCTTCTTCCTCTTTCCTCCTGAGCTTTTCTTCTTCTTCTTCTTCCGGTTTCCTCCTGAGCTTTTCTTCTTCTTCTTCCTGTTTCCTCCTGAGCTTTTCTTCTTCTTCCTGTTTCTTCCTGAGCTTTTCTTCTTCTTCCTGTTTCCTCCTGAGCTTTTCTTCTTCTTCCTGTTTCCTCCTGAGCTTTTCTTCTTCCTGTTTCCTCCTGAGCTTTACTTCTTCTTCCTGCTTCCTCCTGAGCTTTTCTTCTTCTTCCTGTTTCCTCCTGAGCTTTTCTTCTTCCTGTTTCTTCCTGAACTTTTCTTCTTCTTCCTCTTTCCTCCTGAGCTTTTCTTCTTCCTGTTTCCTCCTGAGCTTTTCTTCTTCTATCTGTTTCCTCCTGAACTTTTCTTCTTCTTCCTCTTTCCTCCTGAGCTTTTCTTCTTCTTCTTCTTCCTGTTTCCTCCTGAGCTTTTCTTCTTCTTCTTCCTGTTTCCTCCTGAGCTTTTCTTCTTCTTCCTGTTTCTTCCTGAGCTTTTCTTCTTCTTCCTGTTTCCTCCTGAGCTTTTCTTCTTCTTCCTGTTTCCTCCTGAGCTTTTCTTCTTCCTGTTTCCTCCTGAGCTTTTCTTCTTCTTCTTCCTGTTTCCTCCTGAGCTTTTCTTCTTCTTCCTGTTTCCTCCTTAGCTTTTCTTCTTCTTCCTCTTTCCTCCTGAGCTTTTCTTCTTCTTCCTGTTTCTTCCTGAGCTTTACGTCTTCTTCCTGTTTCTTCCTGAGCTTTTCTTCTTCTTCCTGTTTCCTCCTGAGCTTTTCTTCTTCCTGTTTCTTCCTGAGCTTTACTTCTTCTTCCTGTTTCCTCCTGAGCTTTTCTTCTTCCTGTTTCCTCCTGAGCTTTTCTTCTTCTTCCTGTTTCTTCCTGAGCTTTTCTTCTTCCTGTTTCCTCCTGAGCTTTTCTTCTTCTTCCTGTTTCCTCCTGAGCTTTTCTTCTTCCTGTTTCCTCCTGAGCTTTTCTTCTTCCTGTTTCCTCCTGAGCTTTTCTTCTTCTTCCTGTGTCCTCCTGAGCTTTTCTTCTTCCTGTTTCCTCCTGAGCTTTTCTTCTTCCTGTTTCTTCCTGAGCTTTACTTCTTCTTCCTGCTTCCTCCTGAGCTTTTCTTCTTCCTGTTTCTTCCTGAGCTTTTCTTCTTCTTCCTGTTTGCTCCTGAGCTTTTCTTCTTCCTGTTTCTTCCTGAGCTTTTCTTCTTCTTCCTGTTTGCTCCTGAGCTTTTCTTCTTCTTCCTGTTTCCTCCTGAGCTTTTCTTCTTCTTCCTGTTTCCTCCTGAGCTTTTCTTCTTCTTCCTGTTTCCTCCTGAGCTTTTCTTCTTCCTGTTTCTTCCTGAGCTTTTCTTCTTCTTCCTGTTTCCTCCTGAGCTTTTCTTCTTCTTCCTGTTTCCTCCTGATCTTTTCTTCTTCTTCCTGTTTGCTCCGGAGCTTTTCTTCTTCCTGTTTCTTCCTGAGCTTTACTTCTTCTTCCTGCTTCCTCCTGAGCTTTTCTTCTTCTTCCTGTTTCCTCCTGAGCTTTTCTTCTTCTTCCTGTTTCCTCCTGAGCTTTTCTTCTTCTTCCTGTTTCCTCCTGAGCTTTTCTTCTTCCTGTTTCTTCCTGAGCTTTTCTTCTTCCTGTTTCTTCCTGAGCTTTTCTTCTTCTTCCTGTTTCCTCCTGAGCTTTTCTTCTTCTTCCTGTTTCCTCCTGATCTTTTCTTCTTCTTCCTGTTTGCTCCGGAGCTTTTCTTCTTCTTCCTGTTTCCTCCTGAGCTTTTCTTCTTCTTCCTCTTTCCTCCTGAGCTTTTCTTCTTCCTGTTTCTTCCTGAGCTTTACTTCTTCTTCCTGCTTCCTCCTGAGCTTTTCTTCTTCTTCCTGTTTCCTCCTGAGCTTTTCTTCTTCTTCCTGTTTCCTCCTGAGCTTTTCTTCTTCTTCCTGTTTCCTCCTGAGCTTTTCTTCTTCCTGTTTCTTCCTGAGCTTTTCTTCTTCTTCCTGTTTGCTCCTGAGCTTTTCTTCTTCTTCCTGTTTCCTCCTGAGCTTTTCTTCTTCTTCCTGTTTCCTCCTGAGCTTTTCTTCTTCTTCCTGTTTGCTCCTGAGCTTTTCTTCTTCTTCCTGTTTCCTCCTGAGCTTTTCTTCTTCTTCCTGTTTCCTCCTGAGCTTTTCTTCTTCCTGTTTCTTCCTGAGCTTTTCTTCTTCTTCCTGTTTCCTCCTGAGCTTTTCTTCTTCTTCCTGTTTCCTCCTGATCTTTTCTTCTTCTTCCTGTTTGCTCCGGAGCTTTTCTTCTTCTTCCTGTTTCCTCCTGAGCTTTTCTTCTTCCTGTTTCTTCCTGAGCTTTACTTCTTCTTCCTGCTTCCTCCTGAGCTTTTCTTCTTCTTCCTGTTTCCTCCTGAGCTTTTCTTCTTCTTCCTGTTTCCTCCTGAGCTTTTCTTCTTCTTCCTGTTTCCTCCTGAGCTTTTCTTCTTCCTGTTTCTTCCTGAGCTTTTCTTCTTCCTGTTTCTTCCTGAGCTTTTCTTCTTCTTCCTGTTTCCTCCTGAGCTTTTCTTCTTCTTCCTGTTTCCTCCTGATCTTTTCTTCTTCTTCCTGTTTGCTCCGGAGCTTTTCTTCTTCTTCCTGTTTCCTCCTGAGCTTTTCTTCTTCTTCCTCTTTCCTCCTGAGCTTTTCTTCTTCCTGTTTCTTCCTGAGCTTTACTTCTTCTTCCTGCTTCCTCCTGAGCTTTTCTTCTTCTTCCTGTTTCCTCCTGAGCTTTTCTTCTTCTTCCTGTTTCCTCATGAGCTTTTCTTCTTCTTCCTGTTTCCTCCTGAGCTTTTCTTCTTCTTCCTGTTTCCTCCTGAGCTTTTCTTCTTCCTGTTTCCTCCTGAGCTTTTCTTCTTCCTGTTTCCTCCTGAGCTTTTCTTCTTCTTCCTGTTTCCTCCTGAGCTTTTCTTCTTCTTCCTGTTTGCTCCTGAGCTTTTCTTCTTCCTGTGTCCTCCTGAGCTTTTCTTCTTCTTCCTGTTTCCTCCTGAGCTTTTATTCTTCTTCCTGTTTCCTCCTGAGCTTTTCTTCTTCTTCCTGTTTCCTCCTGATCTTTTCTTCTTCTTCCTGTTTCCTCCTGAGCTTTTCTTCTTCTTCCTGTTTCCTCCTGAGCTTTTCTTCTTCTTCCTGTTTCCTCCTGAGCTTTTCTTCTTCCTGTTTCCTCCTGAGCTTTTCTTCTTCCTGTTTCCTCCTGAGCTTTTCTTCTTCCTGTTTCCTCCTGAGCTTTTCTTCTTCTTCCTGTTTCCTCCTGAGCTTTTCTTCTTCTTCCTGTTTCCTCCTGAGCTTTTCTTCTTCCTGTGTCCTCCTGAGCTTTTCTTCTTCTTCCTGTTTCCTCCTGAGCTTTTCTTCTTCTTCCTGTTTCCTCCTGAGCTTTTCTTCTTCCTGTTTCCTCCTGATCTTTTCTTCCTCTTCCTGTTTCCTCCTGAGCTTTACTTCTTCTTCCTGTTTCCTCCTGAGCTTTTCTTCTTCTTCCTGTTTCCTCCTGAGCTTTTCTTCTTCCTGTTTCCTGCTGAGCTTTTCTTCTTCTTCCTGTTTCCTCCTGAGCTTTTCTTGTTCTTCCTGTTTCCTCCTGAGCTTTTCTTGTTCTTCCTGTTTCCTCCTGAGTTTTTCTTGTTCTTCCTGTTTCCTCCTGAGCTTTAGTTCTTCTTCCTGTTTCCTCCTGAGCTTTTCTTTTTCTTCGTGTTTCTTCCTGAGCTTTTCTTCTTCTTCCTGTTTCCTCCTGAGCTTTTCTTCTTCTTCCTGTTTCCTCCTGAGCTTTTCTTCTTCTTCCAGTTTCTTTAACATCATCCTGTGAATAAAATAAGTGAATCTACAGTTACTATCATTCAAGAAACCCCAACAACGACAATGGCCAGCAATCTAATTTTTACATAAAATGAGATTTCTATAAAACTATTAAGTAATAATCAAACTGTTTCTAATGTATGTCTGCTGGACAGAATGGTGTTCAAAACATGGTATTTTGTAGTTTTACCTCAGGTAAGGGTATCTGACAATCTAAAGCCCCTCTTGAGGATTTGTCCCCCCCCCCCTGGGTGTTAGGTGGCATGTTGCTGGAGTGTTTGGGGTTGATAGGTGCTCTGGGTCTAATGTTGATTTAGCTTTAAACTTGTGCAACATAACCTGCTTCACACAGGTCATCTACATGATCAGTCTGTTCCAACTTAAAGCTCCATGGATGGCCATATATTGTTATATATTTATAACTGATTATAACATAGTCAAGTGTTCTGGGGTGGAAAGAAAACAGGGGGGACAGAAAACTTCATACTTCATGTCATCAAACTGTCCTCTCAGTGTCTGGGTCATCATTAGAATAGCATCAGCTGTATCTCTCAGTGATTGGCTCGCTTCAGTCACATGATTCTTCTTGATCTGCTCTTTGCAGTTGTCAATCGCATCAGAAAGTGCAAACCCCGTTCCAACAGCTCCTCCCACAACCTGATCATGAATATGGAATAATACATGATTAATGTTCAATATTATCAGACTGTCAGCTCTGAGGAAAATACATGAACACATAATACATGAACATTTATATAAACTTTCAATACAGTAAATCTGTAATTGTCAATCAGGAAAACAAAATTATAATATACTTGTAATATATTTTTGTGTGATTTACTGCGTAGCAATGTAACAATACATGATGCATATTCTTACCATGGGTCCTCCTTTAATGGCTGCTTTAAATGCAGTTGGAGACACTTTTTTGATGAGTTTCTTCACTCCTTTAGCAATCAAAGGTGACAACTTTTCTCCACTAAATTTAAGTGTGAACTTTCCCATAATATCAATAAATCCATCAATCAATGCAGGATTACTGAGGATGTCCTTGAACCCCTGTCCTGCACCTGCTTTGTGGAAATTGATCAGCCCCTGGATTAAACTCTGTCTAGCCATGGCTCCCAGGATTTCAGCCATGACATATTGGTCCAGTTTATTTGGGTCAGAGATGGTATACTCTTTCTTCCCCTCCTCTTTCAGTTGCTGGAACAGTTTCTGGATTATTTCTGCAATTTCGTTGCTCTTCTGTTCTATGTTCTGCGCCTCTTTCAGGGTGTTGCTGGATAAGAAGTGCTCCGTGAGTTTTTTTTTAGTACCCAAAGATACAGCAGCTCCTAAACCTGAAGACGCTGCTCCAAATATTAAAAATGGAACAGCTAGTCCAGCGGTCAACACAGTGGCCACAGTGGCAGTGGCCACAGTGGCCACGCCGGCCCAGATCAGAGATGCAGCTCCTGCCACTGCCACTGTGCTGCCAACACGTTCACTGGCGTTGCATTTCTCTCTGAGTGACTCCAGCTCCTGGGCCAGTTTCTTCAACTGCTCTGCACAGCTCTCCCTCTGCTCGATCCAGGAGAACATCTGCTTCAGCAGCTGGTCAGAGGTGGTCATGATGGAGGTCTCTGTGTCTTCCTGATCCTCGCACCAGAGAGCAGAAAACTGCAGCTGAGAGATCAAGTCTGAAAGAACAAAGTCAGAGTTTAACTAATACATCACAATGAAGAAAGAACATGAAAATACATGATACAGCACCCAGTGGACCATATTCTAGGGTCAAGAATGAATTTTCACACCCAACCTTTTTTTAAAGTGTAAACATTCTGTAAAGCAATTCTGGTTTAACTATTTCATAAACTATAACACTATAAAATATTTAAGTTTCTGCGCTCAACAAGTTCAACAAGGTTGTTTCCTTCAAACAACCTTGTTTCCACAGCCTACACGTAGCACGTCATAAGGCTTGGGTGCCAACATCAGTGAAAGGTGTACAATCACAAAGACATTTAAAAGAGGTCACTCCAGCAGCATTGTCACACCTGTCAAGAGTTTATTTTTAGTCATTTTTATTGAGCTTTAATTTATTTATTTATTTCTATAGACATGGGGTTACATTTTGGTTTAGCCAAAGAAAAGGCAAATGAACGTTATCTAAAGTGCTGACTGATTAACCAAAAATAAAATTCCAAGCCGACAGAAAAGTACAAATAGGAGTGTCATCTGTAATGATTTTAGACTGTTTTATGAAGAACAATCTTTAGTTGTTTAAACACAAAAGATCTAGAGTCACAATCCATAAACTCCTCAAATGCATTAAACATGCAGAAGTGTGTTCAGAGAGCACTTTGTGACTGTGAAATCATAAGGTTTATAACAGGGGTTCTCAATAGGTGAGGCGCGCCTCCCCTGGGGGGCGCCAAAGAGCTACAGGGGAGGCGCGACACGTGAAGAAAAAATAACTGTATGCAGCTCTGTTGATATCTGTAATTGTGCGTGCGTGTATTAGCTTTAAAGTGCATCGTTTCCTTGTCCCAAGTCAACAGAAGTCAGCATTAAGGGAGGAGACAGGACCCAGCAAAAAAATATGACGAAAGGAAATATGATCCTGAGTTAAAGTTAGGTTTCACCTGGTCGGGGTCCGAGGCTGCACCTCTGCTGCAGTGTGACAGAGACCGGGAGAAATGCCGATCACGCGTTATGGTTGTCTGTGGAGAGCGAGTTCCCCCAGATCTCCACTAAGGCTATGAAAGCCCTAATCCCCTTCACCTCCACCTACTTGTGTGAGTGCGGGTTTGGCAGCAGGTGGAGGACGACTTGCGTTTATTTCTCTCTGCAGTGCAGCCCCGCATCCAACACCTCTGCGCATCAAAAGCGCGGCCTCATTGTTTCCACTGACAGACTCGGCATCAGCTGATTTTGCCGGGGCTTCAGCCCCGAATGTATTTTGAAAAGTTGACTGACAAATGTGAAACCGGACGTCGCTTAGTGTCCACTTTCACTGTAAAAAGCTGTGCAGGTTCAGGTTTATGGATGCGCTCTGCTGTCGACATGCTGCGGTATGTGTCCCGTTTGAGCTCCGTGTATTTCTGCCGTAGTTTTGGTTTTCCACCTCCGATGTAGAGTAACGTACAGCCACTTCCCCAAACTTTGTCTCATTCAGAGACCAGAGACCCAAACGTGGCTCTGAGTCTGTCAGACGGTCTGAGATCTACCGTATCAGCAGAGCAATCACGTAATGCACAGCAGGCTACGGTGCAGGTAGATTATTTTCTGAAATATAGTGACTTTATTCTTGTAATAGCCTATTATCACTTTATTTTTCTCAAAATATCACAACTCTTCCAAACCTCAGAGAACACAGATGGGATGAGATATATTTGAATGTGAATGTGCACAAAGTTTTAGACATGAGCAGAAATCTTGCTCAAACATCTGAAATATTACAGTCCAGGAGTTTATTAATAAATTAAAATGAATAATGTATCATTGAGGTCATATGCACATTTAAGGAGGTTACTTCCCCAACAAAAGAAGCAAAAGAGGAGGGAGGAGTAAATGATGCTAGGCTACATGTGTGCTGACTCAGATAGAATTAGAAAAGTCGATCTACAGGAGAATAAATAGATAAAGTAATACAGAATGCCTCAGAGCCTTACTGCTAAATATTCCATTATGTTTTTAGATTTTGATTGTAATCTGTTTCCCTTTACATAAAGACATTTCCAGCATATTGATTCAGAAAAAGGTAGAAATAGGTGCATACAAATTCACCAGAATGCAGGAAATTAAGTGTTTGATGTCAAAATGTTCAGGGGGTTCAGGGGGTTGACCCCATCATAACACATATTAAGCATGTTTTGTTGACTTGTGGATAGGCCCACTGATGTTCAGTGATTTTAAAAGTAGCCTCAATTAGGCCTGCATGAAGTTAGAAATGATTTGCTGTTGCAAAGAATCATTTATGAATGCACTTTTTAAAAAGTTGTGGAAATAAAATGTCTTCAAATACAATATAAAAAATATTTACATTTTATCAGTTGTTGTTGAAACTTATCATTGTCTGGGACACACAAAAGATGGCATGTACTGCAGAGGCTTGTGTGAGTTAGGGCAGGCGGACGGGATTTTGGGGAAGGGGGGGCTCAGCTGTCCTTACCTACTCTAAGGGGAGGCTCACATTCACCCAATTTGAAAACCCCTGGTTTATAAAGTATACACTATGATATTGACATAAACATCTGCAGCATGAGAAGCAAAAAAGAAAAATAGATTGTGACTTGTTTCTGAAAGTCCTGTTGTGTCTAAATAACGGTTGAAAAGAAGATGGATGTTCAGGCTCTGTGTTTGTAACTCTGTCTGCAGCAGAGTTTTATCTCTGGGCGTTAACCTGCAGCTCAGTTCCTGTCAGTCATGTGACTTCTTGTAAATCAGCAGCTGCAGACAGAGTCCTGCATAGACTCACATTATCTGCACTCAAAAGCCCAAACCCTCATTATAGCAATATCATTTATTTATAATTTATAAACCAAATACAGGCTCATATGATCCTATCTTAATTAAAAAGTATGAAACAATATTGTGCTGTCCTGGGAGCCAATTGTTTGTTTCCCAGGATGGTGAAGAAATGTCCTGCCCTACTCTGTCTCTGATTGGATGGGTTAGGTTTAGGCATGAGGAGTGGGATTGGTTAGGGTTAGGGTAAACACCAGGGTTAGCCAATCAGACGCAGAGTAAGGCCAAGTGGGGCGGGACATGCCTTCGCCATCCTAGAGAAACATACTTGTGTCCCAGAGGAGTAGGTGAAGGTTTCTCAAACTTCAGACCAAGGACCACTTACCCAATAAAAAAACCTTAGGGACCACCTAACTGCCAAAATATCCCCCAGAACAACAGGCCTCCTACTTCACCAGTCAGTTATATTTGATATTACAATAAGTTATATTAAAAATGACATACATACAAAACCTTACTCTACTCTGCTTCATTGCTGAAGTCCGTCAACACAGACTAAACAGCTGATTCAAAGTTTGAATTAACATACAACTTTATTAAATATTGAGAACTACATAAGCATCTAAAAGCAACAGAAGTTCTGAGGCCATAAAAGAAGTCAACTAAACAGAACCAAACTCAGGCTATGAACTGAAAGGAGAACATGGTAGAACAGAACTGATCAGAACATAATTTAAACAAAGTTTAAATTTACGAATTAAACATAACAGGAGTCTCACAGAGTATTTTAACAATTCACCAAAACGACAGTACGAAAAAACGAGTATATTCTAAAGAAATAAACAGTTAGGCCTGTTATATTGCCTAAAATAAATCACAGTAATTATCTTAAATGTAAAATAAATGTCTTGTTTTGTCCACAACTCAAAGATATTCCGTTTCCTGTCCCAGAGGAGAGAAGAAACTAGAACATTTAACAAGCTGACATCACACAAGTTTACCTGTTTTTACATAAAAAAAATGACTCAAACTGATTAATAGTTGAAGATTAATGTAATAGTTGACAACTAATATAAATAATCTTAGAAGCTCTACAACTGACATTTTGAAGAAGCAAAGCCAAAGAAAGTGATATTTAATGAGATTTTTTGTATCTTACCTGCTTTGGATTGTCAGGTTAGTCTGGTAGAGAAAGTAGGCTCGTTGGAAAAGCAAAAATCTGCCGTGTTTCCTGCAGCCTTCAAGCTGAACAGGAAGTCACAGAAACACTCCCATCCTGTTAGGTCCGATTCCGATTTAATCAAATGTTATCAGACCCAAATATCAGCTTTTACACAGTCTCCAGCAGTTTTTTATTAAGACAGAGTAGCTCTCAAAATGCTTTACATGTGATCTGTTGCTGATGTTAATAATAACAGACTGGAGATGATCTGTTGCTGATGTTAATAATAACAGACTGTAGATGATCTGTTGCTGATGTTAATAATAACAGACTGGAGATGATCTGTTGCTGATGTTAATAATAACAGACTGGAGATGATCTGTTACTGATGATAATAATAACAGACTGTAGATGATCTGTTGCTGATGTTAATAATAACAGACTGGAGATGATCTGTTGCTGATGTTAATAATAACAGACTGGAGATGATCTGTAATCTGAACAGATTTATGGTGTGTCTCAAATTGCACAGTTCTGTACTTATACTAGCTGTTTGAGTACACTCACTCACTCACTCGTCGAAGTGTGGTCAAACAGGCTCCAACAGGTCCCCATTGTTCAGGCAGATGTTATGAAGGACCGTGCAGCAGGCAATGACCTCCGGGACATAGAGGACATCCACCTCCAGCGCCTTCAAAAATATGGACCTCCATCTGGTCTTCAGGATACCAAAGGCCACAACACACCTTGCTCTAGACAGGTGACCGTTGAAGCGGACCTGGCGTTCGTTATGGAGAGGCCTGTAGGGAGTCATGAGGGCGATGGGTTGCCTGAGGCAGGGGTAGCCACCATCCCCAATGATGCAAAAGCCAGGTGGAGGGGAAGCCAATGAACACGTCAATAAACTTGGCTGTGTGGTCACACAGCCTGAAATTGAACAGAATCAGCATCAGCGTCACACGGACGTGGCATCCATCAATGCTGCCAACAACCCTGTTGAAGGCTGCTGACCCGGCCAAACGTGCAAAACCTGCACCAACATGAGGCAAGTCCTCCTGTGATGGAAGGTGAACGACCTGGGGGAGGAGAGAGAGGACTTTCCTGCTGGTCTTGTGGACAGCACGGTGCACAGTGGCCCGGGGCATAGCAAAGGCTCTGGCTACAACACGGTAAGAGGTACCACTGGCTAGCCAAAAGAGGAAGACAAGGGCCTCAATGACAGGTCCCCAGCCATGGTCACACGTCGTGCCGAGGATGACCATCAGACCGTTGAAGGATGCCGTGGAGAGTCTACCCTCATGTCGCTTTCCCCGTCAAAATACTGTGCCAGCAACGGCACCGTGTTGTTGAGCTGGCAGTACTGCCTGGGGTTGGGAGCCTGTGGAACAATTAACACAGCACCATCTTTTAAAATAAAATTGTATTGAATGTATTTAATGTTATGTGTTATCTTTAGCGTTGTACTTTGCATGACTGTAGCAAGCATACATGAAATGAAACTGTGGTATATTGACATTCTATAACATTCTAAAGACTTTGTTTTAAGAGTTGGTATAAGGAGGATGCATGAACTTTACTCTACATTTACTAAGAACATCTGGAAATTGTCAACATGAGCAGAGGTCCCCCCAAGACAGAAGAGACCTTTTTTGGAGTTGTGCCAGATAACAGGCATGGATTGGTCAGTTCTGTGGTTGAATCATATACTCACACATATCACGTCCTATGTTAATGTATGCATGGAATATATACGTTGTTCACACAAAGAAAAGGCAGAACGACTTTTTGGAAGAATTTGGGTTGGTCGTTGTAGTGGAAGTTTTTCTTGTTAGCAGCAGGAGTGTGTATCAAAAACACCAGATGAAACAAATGACGATTTGAGGATTAAACCAAAGTTTGGTCTTTGAGTATTTATTTACATTTGCAAATGCAGAGAAAACAGTTTCACAAGTACTCATGGCACATCTGAAAGGGTCTTCTGACCCAGCTAGAAAACCATACATCTATATAGTAAGAACTCACTTAAACCACCCCCCTCCAGGATAAGTCTAGCTGCTACGCAGATGAAAAAACACCACAAACAGTCACAATGACTTTATACCTTTCCCCTCTGTTCCTGCTTCTCTAGTTAGCCTAAACATCTGTTTATCTCAGAGGACAGAAGGAGCCACTAGTTCAAATGTTATGGCCCTTTTCCTCCTTATCTGCTAAAGGTAAACAGTAGGAACACTGAGTTCCAAAAAGAGAAGGATATTCTCAACTAGGCCAGAGTTTATGATGCCAGTTGCTTCTTCTCTTGGAGTCTCTAAGTCTATAACAAAATTAAAGATTATTAGGAAACTCCTGTAAAGTATATAAGAGAATCTTGATATAGGATATCAAACTATAATGTTAAAATAAAATTCCCTTTACAATCCTCCCTTTTGATTACAAAATAATCACACAAAATAAATTTTACTTTTAAGATTCAAACCTGTTACAGAAATAATCACATAACCTAACTTTATCTGTTAAGATTCAAACCTATTATAGGAATTAATCACCAAAACAAAGTCTACTTTTTAAGGATTCAAACTTATGTATTATACATCTCTATTGCTTAGATGTTATTCTTCTTTAAGGTACAAAAAAGAACCTCATCTTAACAATAAACAAGCATCATGTCTAAGTAAAAGAATAAAACAATGTTAATCAGTTTTACACAGTATCAGAAGCATTGTCGTCATCAATGTTATCATCTCCAGAAAGACCAAACAAGTTAGAGGACTCAGTGTCCTGCAGTACTTAATACTGAACCATATTTACCATAAAAATGGATGTAGTTGTTAACCATTACCGTAACATTTTCTCTGTGGTACCTGTTGTACCCTGAACACCATCTACTCCTAGACATGGGAGGTGTTGAACGCGTCACTCGCTGTTTTCCCCCCATGTTCTTTGTTGTCAGAGGTTCGTCCTCTAGCACTTGACAAACCGTAGGAAACAAGTCTTTACCACTGTTTCATGTGTGTGTGTGTGTGTGTGTGTGTGTGTGTGTGTGTGTGTGTGTGTGTGTGTAGTCCTTTTCTCCATTTTGCATTCAAACACACTGCTTTCCAAAGTCTGATCAATGTCATCGTTGATTCAAAAAAAAGAAAATATTGTTACATTAGGGTTAGTCAATTCAACAAGGTTGATACAGATAGTTATAGTGGACAAAGTAAGTACTGATTCCATCTGTAAACATTTTCTGTTACCAGCAATATTTCATTAAGGATATTACCTAAGTAAGAAAGATATCGTAAAGATATGTACTTAAGGTATTAAAAAGCAACAATATAGAAAAGTCCTCACAATTTGAAACCTGGAAATGATCAAAGCAGTTTTCTGTCAATCAACTAATTGATTAAAGCAACTAATCATTCAGCTGGACTTGTAGGCCTATATATCTGTCGGCAGTTTGATGACAATAAAACATTATATTTCATACACATATGTTTTGTGTACAAAAATTCTAATTCTCCTTAACCCAAATATGTCAGATCTCAATAGCATCTGTAAGCATTTGACTAAACTCTGCTATTGACTCTTTTGTCTTTTGAAGAAATTAGTCATTCCTGCAAATGACATAATTTGTCTTTGAAATCAAAAAATCAACTGTTCGTTTATCACCTATATGACATAAGAACATTTTTATGTGGCCCCCACTGGGGAAATTCCCTAGTTACAGTAGCTCAAAATTTCAATCACAAAAATATATATATATAGTCTTTGTCAGCTTTATTTTTAAAATTTCTAATCAACAGCATTTTAGATTTTCTGCACTTCACTTTTGTATGTTCACAATTTTCATCAGCTTTTGGCATTTTTGAAAAAAGCATATTTTCTCCATTAATAAAAAAAACTATCATTTAAATATCCCTCAGATAAAAGCAAGAAGTAGGACAACTATAATTAACTTCTGAGTGAAAGTAACTGTTCAATTTAACTCCTATACAATCCATCAATAGGAAACCCATTATCCTAATTCAAAAGTACATTTAGCTCTCTGGTACCAGCAGAATCTGACCTGGAGGGCAACCTCTTGGGTTTTTTTTTTTTTTCTAAACTTTTTCCCAAAATGCATTTGAGTCAATTCAAGTTTTTTATTTTTTTATGTTCGTGTGCTGAAAGCTCAGAGACAGAAGGTCTGCTGCAGACTCCTCCTCTCTGGAAAGGCCTGCCTGTAACCTGAGCCAGTCTCTCATAGACTGTCACACAGTGGACTTCTCTATCTCTCTAAAGCTCTTGTTTCCTCTAAGCTTTTCCTGTCTGAATTGTTATCCCTTTTATATACAAAAGTAAATTAGTATATTCTATATTATTATTTTTTTACTGTTCATAAGATTTATCTTTAACTTCTATTATATCTTATTTTTCATGTAAGTTTTATCTTTAACTCCCCTCCTGTATTATTTTGCATCATCAAAAATACAACATTTAAATGATTAAATGTTTTTCTTAACTTCAATGCATATGAGAGTAAATATTAAATGAATATGTGCATACCATTGTCTCAGTACATTACTCATAATGTACATCATTTAAGCATTCACATCAGTATTAAACATTTTCATTTAGATGTTAGTCTTAATCATAATCTCCGTGTTAAAGTTGTTGATACATGGTTTTAATCATCATGGATTCAAACCATCTCAGCACTAAACCCTCACCCAACTTTCACAGTTCACCAGAAAAGATGCAGCAACTGCAAAAGACTAGAAAAATACAATTTAAGGTATTCCCTTTTTCAAACCTGGTTTCTAGGAAGTCTTTGAATGGAATTTTTATGCCTGTATTTACCCAAAAATAGTTTACTGATGTTTATGTCAGGCTTTACCTAAAACCACAGTTATTTTTTTTATCAACTTTTCATCAATCCAATTCAAATTCGAACAGTGAAATGTACTTTAAACATTTCCTGACACACCAATCTGAATACTTACCTTAAAAGTAAAAATAAGTACTTCTAATTATCTCCTCCTAATAGTGTGTGTATTTTCAGAATGTGAGTCTGTGTGCTACTTAACTTCTCAATGCGTCAGATGTGTCAGATCAGGACGGTCTCTCGCTCCCCCCCTCCTTCTCTCAGTCCATCCTGCAGCTGGTGGGGGGGGGTGAGATGGACCCGACTGACACACACGAGGCTCTGTGTGGCACAAAACAGAACTCCAAAAAGCATTATTTGTTCTTTTATCAATATTATCACTTGGAAAAACTTCTACTCATTTTAGTCAATATCAATAATTATAAAACAGCATTTCTTTCCCTCATTCTGGTTTAACTCTATAAACTCCATACAATACAAATATGCTGAAAAGGAAAACTGTTTTTTGGAAACTGTTCTCTTTTACTCCTTAGATTACTTTAAAGGTTGTGTTTTTGCAAATAGTGCAAGTCAATCAAAACAAAACTAAATTTTCTTTAGAGTAGTTTTAAAATCAAAAAATTATGTGAACACTTTATTTATTATTGCTACTATATCCCTCCTATTTGAGTCATGACAAACTCATGATTCAATAAGCAGCATATATAAATAATCTGTTTAATGGTTTAGCCATTAACACTGTCCTGTGTTACACAGCAAAAACCCTGTTTATCAGCCACAAAAGTTCAAAAAGTATTTTTTTCAGAGAAAAAAAAGTGTTTTCAACGTCAACATCAACTAATTTAGTTTAGACAATTTTGTGATATAGCAACTCAAAAACTCATTTAGAGTATGACATTAAATGAACTGCTTTCAGGATGAAATCTCATTTCAACCTGTATCTTTTTAATATAACCTTTAAACTAAGACAAATTAAACAAAGTTATTGTTTATTTCATTTTTATCTTTAGTTTGCAACCCAAAGTAAAACTATTTACTATCTGGTAGTTCTAAAAATCTTTATGAATCAAAGTTTATAGGCCTATAGAGCAAACGTAAGTACTTCTAATTTGACATCTCTTTATCCAATTTGTTGCCTGTTATGGAAAACATATAACATTCTATAATTTATGACAAAAACTTGTCTTTAAAATCATTTCTTTAAACCAAAATTCCTCTTGTACAACTCATGTTTTGTTTTAGCTTGTGTCTTATCTCTGGCTGTGTGTGTGTGTGTGTGTGTGTGTGTGTGTGTGTGTGTGTGTGTGTGTGTGTGTGTGTGTGTGAGTCCTCTGGGAAGCTCCTCCTCCAGCTGTCCTCTCTCAAAGAAAGAAGGATTTCTCCAGGGTACATGTAAACACACAGTTATTCTTTAACTGCTCTATGGCATCATTAATTAAAGACTCAATGTACCCCTGACAGAGGTGTGTCAAGGTGTACAGCTTACCATCAACCAGAACTATAAAACCATATTTGCTGTCTTTTCCACTGGAACACTGAAAAAGAAAAACGTTAGACAGAACAACAGAGAAATAAAACATTTAACATTCCCTGGAATGTTGTTTTTGGTTTGGGAAACTTTGGGTGCTCGAGCATAGACCGCTGCATTTACTGCTTGAAGGTCCTGAACAAAAACATAACTTCAACATTTATAATAAGATGATTCTCCTTATTTATCTTTACTGAGAAAATAAGTGTACGTACGTTACAGGAGAATCTAAACATGGAACAATAACTCCATCCGTCAATAAGGAGTTAAAAAAAAAAAAAACCCGGTGGGATTCTGTCGATTGCTTCCTGTTTTAGTGTGCACTGATGTTTCTGGGGCCTGTAGTCCGAACGCAGCTTAATGACTACAGGTTGACAATTTTTTCAATCCACATCACATTTGTGTGTTTGTCCAGAGATGACGCTGTACCTGAGACAAAAAGTGGTGAAACATCAGTAGATAAAATGTCTTTTTGTTTTTTACCGTGCAAATATGTGTATTTTGTATGCATAGGTTCACTCAATATGTAAACACTGTGACTACAAGCATACACTGTTGTACGGGTTTTCTATAATCTCCTCGTCGATGGAGAAAAAGAAAACGCTATTTATCAGCAGTGTCAGTCCAGTCAGTCAAAGTAGTCACAAGGTGTCCTGAGTCTGTCTCCTCTTCTGTTGGAGACAAAGAAACATGAATGTGAGCTTTTGAGTTAGAAATTCTGAAAAACTTATTTAGTTTATCAGTCAAGGTAACAGCCGCTGCACATGTGTGTATATGCCAGTAGACAAAAGAAAACTCAAGCTCATCCTTTGAATGTTCAAAAACTTTTCCACATAATCTTCGTCAGAGTCGAGGGTGACAAAAGAAATGCAATGTACTATTTGTGACTCCTTAAGCTCAGCTACAGGTGTCACAATTTGTTTACCGCAGTCAGGAGATTAACAGACTGACATGGTACATGTCCCATTCATTTGTAAACAAAATGCGTACTTTTAGGCTGTAACAAAAATATATCAGCCAGAGTGATTTTTATCATGACGCACAACCTTAGGCCAGTGGGCAAAAGATAACTCCAATTCAACTAGACATTTTCAATCTCTGTCTAATAAATTTACAGGACACACAGGTGAAAGGAAAAAGAAAATTAGCACTTTCCTTCCTCGTCTAATTCAGGATCCTAAGGATCTGAATATACACAAATCATAAGAATGGTGAACTTTTCTGAGATAACCATCCCACAAAATCATTTCTATAAGGGGAAAAAAAACTAGTTTACCAGAGAGCTTCTGATTTGAAAAACTAAGATTTTAGCAAAACCCAAACTGTTGCTCCTGAATCAACTAATAATTAAATGTCCTTCCCTTGTATAATTACCACCATGGTAGGCAATTTGTATACACATCAGATAAATACATTGAATAGGTTGGCATATCTTTTTCTGTTCAATGTGCTGTATTGCGTCTAATAATATCTGTCTATTGTGTAGGGGAGTGTTTGTAGCGTGCAAGAAAGCATATCTTCGTTTGCAAGCCTGTGTATGTACGTGTGTGTCTGTTTTACCGTCCTCAGTCGTTGTGAACGTGGTTTCCATCCTCTCAGCACTTCCACCATCCCATCCCCCGCCACCTCTCAGACTGCATACCATTGGGGGTCGTTGTATTTCCTTCCGGATTAATCCCTCCTGGGATGATGACAGTTATACGACCAATGTCCCTTTTCTCTGCAGTTGAAACATGTGTCTTTATTCGCTGCCGGAGTGTTCTTATGATATTGTCCTTTTTCTCTTCCTCTGCCTCTGATTCCTCTTCCCCCACGACCTCTGAAACCACCTGTGCCTCTGCTTCTCCCAGCCATCTCTGTCATGGTTTTCAGCAGTCTCAGCTGGGCCTCTTCATTTTTCCTTTGTCTTTTCCTCTCAGCTTTTTCAGCTGTCTGTTCATTAACAACCTCAATGAGAAGCTCAGTGAGGCGTGCACCTGAGTCTTTGTAGGTGGACAAATGGCTGGTGGCAGTTCTTATGTCAGTGTCTGTCCAGGGTCTGTATCCAGCCCCTATCTCTTCTCCTGTCATGGGTACTTCGAACACGGGACATGTGTAATCCCCCTCTTCGTCCTCCTTGTTGTGGAGGTGCTGAGGCAGACGATTGTCCAGCATTCTTGCATCCTTTCCTCTCTCTCGGCGGCGGGTGGTATGGTTGTGGCGGAAGGCAGTCGAGGTGGAATTCCACGGCACTAGAACTCAAAGAGGAGATTTGCATCAGTATTTTTCCTCTTTTCTATGTTATCAGTGTCATGAATGTCCAACAGAGTTAATTGTTCTTCAATTGTTTTCTCTCTCTGCTATCAGCTTCTTTCATCCACACATTAAAACATTTCTTGTTATCCCCAATTTGTTTTTATATATTAAACCTTTGTTTTAATATTTTTCTTTGCCTTTTGGTTTTTCTCTTCTTCTAAATCTAGTTTTTAGCATTCTTAACTTTGTTTGTACTTAGTGTTCCATTTTTACCAATATGACAAACATCTCATGCAGTCCGGTCCATATTTTTCCAAACATCTCGCCCACAATGGGCCCTGATACCTGGCACGGCTTTGAGCTTTCATTTACTCATAATAACAGAAGCTAGTATACTATTTCCTTACAATGTGATCGTCACCACAAGGCTCGGTTCTTTTTTCGGCAAACCTTGTAAAAATCCGGTACAGCCCTGCAGACAAAAACCTTTCAGTAGTCAAGAACGTTTTCTTAAACTATCTTATTTCCTTCTGCAGTCTGTCTCTAAATAGACAGGGACTCCCTTGGAGTATGTTAGTCTATTTGTATTTAGGCCTTCTGCCTAATTTTAGTTAGTTTTCTTCTTCTAACTCTCGATCAGCCCGACGTCTGACTCTTCTGTTATTCCCTTGCCACGCTGTATCAGAGAATTAATCAGATATATGCCCGTCTCTGCAAGAGAATGTCACTTGTAATCATAAATTCAATGCTGTTTTGTTTTAACTGGAACCCCAAAAACAAAATCAAAAGAAACAAAAAGGTACCAAATTACTCAATTTCCAAATGTCAGTATTTGTTTCATTTATCCTCTTAAATAATAATGATTTCGCACATTTTCATTACTTAATTTGTTTAGCAATTGTTGCTTGTTTAGAATGTTTGTTCAAAATCTTGAATTCACAATCCATCTGCATTTAATTAATTTTGATCTTACCCGATGCTGCTTGAAATTTCTTCCTGTTCGTTTTAGATCGGAGTGGAAACAGTCAAGAGTTCTCCGTGGTCCTGACCCCCTTCTCTTTGAAATACCTTTTTAAGGTTAGAGGTATGAGGCAGGCGATTTTTTATCCCTGGATAGCCAGTCATCAGCGACCCACGGAGTTCTTTTCTCTGTTTATCTCATCCAATCCTGCCTCGACCAACGCCAAATTGTAGTGGAAGTTTTTCTTGTAAGCAGCAGGAGTGTGTATCAAAAACACCAGATGAAACAAATAAGGACGATTTGAGGATTAAACCAAAGTTTGGTCTTTGAGTATTTATTTACATTTGCAAATGCAGAGAAAACAGTTTCACAAGTACTCATGGCACATCTGAAAGGGTCTTCTGACCCAGCTAGAAAACCATACATCTATATAGTAAGAACTCACTTAAACCACCCCCCTCCAGGATAAGTCTAGCTGCTACGCAGATGAAAAAACACCACAAACAGTCACAATGACTTTACTACCTTTCCCCTCTGTTCCTGCTTCTCTAGTTAGCCTAAACATCTGTTAAAGCAAGAGACAGAAGGAGATACAGTTCAAAATGTTATGGCCCTTTTCCTCCTTATCTGCTAAAGGTAAACAGTAGGAACGCTGAGTTCCAAAAAGAGAAGGATATTCTCAACTAGGCCAGAGTTTATGATGCCAGTTGCTTCTTCTCTTGGAGTCTCTAAGTCTATAACAAAATTAAAGATTATTAGGAAACTCCTGTAAAGTATATAAGAGAATCTTGTAAGATATCAAACTATAATGTTAAAATAAAATTCCCTTTACATCGTTCTCCAAGCTCTCTGCAGGAGTTTGTAGAATTGATGCTGAATCTTTGCTTGTAATAAACCTTTTTATAATCAAGATCAGTGTCGGCGGATTCCTCTTCATACAGCATCACAGCATTACTATTTAAGACACCACAATTTTGGCGACGAGGATGGGATCGGTTGCATCTCCCAGGTCATCGTTTCATCATGGGCACCCAGGGACTGACTCCCCTGGTCAGGAAAGCTGACAGAAGAAGTGTATG